>NW_018743691.1:2855184-3455184 GCF_001683475.1 Chenopodium quinoa
TTCAATAGTTTGTGAAAATCGTCACCCAGGACCTTTAGAGCAGTCGTCCCAACTTTAACTGTTCTGTCAGGACGCGAGTCATCTAAGATTAGGTCCGTATGCTCACCAGCCGGCTGAGGGCGGAATTCATCCGACCGCTCCTCTGCCAATGATTGCTATTTTCTGTCTTTTCTTGCGGCCCCTGTCTGGGATGCCTTTCTCTTCTTGCCGCCTGCCTCTTGAACAGGCGCACTCTCCTTGACATTGTCAAGGTCTATTTTTCCACCGCTCGACATAGTGGCCATAACAGTAGGCTTGACATCCGAGAGATAGCACTCTCGGGCCATCCTCTGATCTCTCCTTAGGGACCCGACTGTTCCATTATCCCTCTCAAACTTGAGCAACATAAGAGATGGGATTATAACAGCCTTGGAATTATTCAGGGTTGGTCGTCCCAGAATCATGTTGTAGGCCGAGAGTTCTTCTACTACCAGGAACTGGACTACCATGTGTCGTCCTTCCCCTTTCTCACCCAGGCGAATGGGTAAATCCACTCGTCCCACTGGGTGGACGACTCCTCCTCCAAACCCTACTAAAGGGTGGGAGGCCGGATGTATGCAATCAGTCTGATATTTTAGTTTCGACAGACATTTGCGACTGATGAGATCTGAGGAGCTTCTGGTATCTATGAGGATTCGGCCAACTCTCTGGTTGGCCACTTTACATTCAATAACGATAGGGTCGTCATGCGGCCCTCTTACCCCTCCTAGATCTTCTTCAGTGATGACAATCGCAGGAAATGAATATTTGGAGGGCCGTTCTTGGTGAACGGAATTTACATCTAACCGTCTGATATTGTCTTTGTTGCCCCTAATAGTGGGGCCGCCTCCTGAGAAGCCGCCTGCAATGGTGTAGACGACTGCATCATCTGTATCGGAACTGTCGGCCTGTTGATTCTTTTTGGCCGACTGCTTTTTCGAGGAAGTGTTCCCCGTAGATTTCTTGACATAAGTGTCAAGATCACCTTGTTCAGCCAAGCGGTCCAGATACCGCATGAGACTGATGCATTCATTGGTGTGATGACCAACATCTTCATGATAAGCACAGAATTTATCTTGGTTCCGGTTGTTTGCAGAACCCTTCATGGGGACCGGCTTCTCAATTGAGATCCGTCCCTTGATTTCCTTTAGGATAAACTGGCTATCCTTGTTAAACGCATACTTTGGGGAGTATGGTTTGAATTCTTTTTTCTTTTTCTGGGCCGGCTGTTTTAGAGGAATTAGCCGCCCAGACCTCTTTTCTTTTCTCGTCTTTGTTTGACGACTATTTCTGTCCTTCTCTTTTGTCAAACTTTTTCCCGTCCGACTGTTTTACCGTACAAAGATCAGTCGCCTGTATATAGGCTTCCGCTTCAATCAAGGCCTCTTGAAGAGTCGCCACCCTCTTTCGGACCAAATCAAATTTGAAGGTCGACCCGTCTTTGAGACCTCTGAAAAAGTCAGTATAGGCTACTTCATCTGGTAACCCTTGAATCTGTATTCTCATCAGGTTAAACCGCCTGATGTAAGAACGAAGCCCCTCCTTCTCGCCCTGCTGAATTGTTCCTAAATCAAGGGTCGTCTTCTTCGCAGGGATGTTCATGGCGAAGTTGGAGGTGAATAAGTAAGCAAGCGTCCTGAAGCTATTTACACAACCAGTCGGCAGGTTGCCGAACCATTGTTGTGCGATTCCTTTGAGAGTCGCTGGGAAACACTTGCACCAGGTGGGATCATCCAACCCTTGAAGGTACATCAGGTTGGTGAATGCCATCAGATGGTCTTCTGGGTTAGTAGTGCCGTCATAGGCGCCTACTAATACATTTTTCACTTTGGCCGGCTGAGCGGCTTCAGTAATTTCCTTGGAGAAGGCCGACGGCTGTTCACCAAGTCTAAGCAACCGTAGCTGCCAGTCCATAGGTTGGACATTTTTTTGCTGCTTGTCCACCAAACGGAGGTGGCTGTAAAAAATACTGTTGTTGCGGTACAAACGGTAAGTTTGGTACCGCCTGGTCGCTATGAAAGCCGAACTGACGGGAGGTGCCGCCTGACTGACTCTCATGATGCGACTGAGTATGCCTCATTGAGGTATTTCGCAGACTGTCTTGGAAGTTTGAAGTAGAGGCCGACTCTGACAATCGATCACTCTTCTTCTGCTCTAGCAGTAGCCGAGCGTCTGTGTATGATTTCCTCGACCCGTCCGCCTGAATATGACGAACAGGTTTCCTATTTCTTGGAGTAGGAAAACGGTATTTTGTGAAATCAAGGGCAGTCGGCTCCCGCTTCCTAGATTTAGGATGAGGAGTCGCCTCTCGCCCTTGAACTGGCTTCCTCTTCAGTGAAGTGGAAGGTTTCTTAGCCGACTGCTCCTTGTCCAGAGCAGGCGGCTTCTTTTTGATCAACTCTTGAATTTCTCCCTTGAAGTCCCTCATGAAGGTCATGAGTTCGTTCCTTGTGATGGGAGCAGACCCATCAGTCGGCTGCTGCCGAACAGGCGGTGCGCCTGCTGGCTCACTTCCAGTTTGAAGATGTTCCCGTTCCCTCCTTTCGGTATGACGGGTACGTCGGGCCCTTAGGGTCCCGTCTGAAGCTGTGTGAGCTTCAACTTCAAATTCACTCTCAGTATCGTGGTCCGACTGAACTTGAGGGTCGTCTAGGGGACGCCTCTCTTCAGGAGTCGGTACAGACTTGGATGCCATCTCAGAAGTACTCTCCCCACAGACGGCGCCAAATGTTTCGGGGTTTTCTGATGTCCTGCGGGAGAGTTACAATTCCGGGACTGGTATCCTTGCACCTGTACCTGCAAAACAACGGAGACTCCTGGTGGTGGGAGCTCCGCCTCCAACGGTCAAGTTAGTACTTGATTAAGGAGTAATTAATGCGGAAATTAAAGTGATTGGGTCTCTCTAGGTGAGAGTGTTTAATGTGAGTTTTTAGCGTAATCAGCATGTAATTCCTGTCCTCCCCCCTTAATGAGGATTAAGGAAGGTATTTATAACCTTGGGAAACGTGTCAATCCTAGGTTTAGGTTAACCTAGGGCTGATTGGGCTTCCCTCGGAAGTTGGGCCTGGGTGGCCGGTTTCTCCATTAGGCATGGAGTATGCCACGTGTCATGACATAATAGGTCCAAGGTGGACGGATAAGCGCGTGCCACGTGGCAAGCCCTGACAGTTCCAACTGGGGGACACTTGGCAGGACCTGATTGACCCACGTGGCGCATTCCGATTGGTGGGAGCGAAATCCCCTAATCAATAAGTATAGTACAAAGTATTATAATTAATATTTAATTTCACGTAATTATATTATAAAATAGTATAAAAGTATATAATTTTGCTTTTAAAGATACATAGACGTGGGTATGAGGTGGGGATGGGGCGGGTGGGGCGGGTACAACTTAAAATCCACCCCGCCCCATCATCCATGGCGGGTATGGTTTTTATCCCAGGATGGGGCGGGTCTCCCACTTGACCCGCCTCACTGACATCCCTAGTTACTCCTAGTAGCCCTCCACTAACTGAGATTTTTGGGAATGAATTTAATCATGAACCAAACACTACTTTGATATACAGGATGAAATTGAAGAGAATCAGGGTAAGCAATCTAGAAAAGAGTACACTAAGGGTAGGAAGGAGTTTGAGAAATATTGTGAAAAGGCTCAAGGTAAGGGAAAGGCTGGTTCTGGGAGTGGGAAGGGTAAGGGCGAGGCTGGTTCTGGTGGGGGGAAGGGTAAGGGCAAGTCCAAACAGTTGGAGTCAGTTGGGGAGTGGGAGTGAGAAATTACCTCCTTCTCCAATTTCACCACACACTATCTTCAAAACACTACTTGTGAGAAGAATCTTAGGTTTTCACCACCCCAAGTGATAGCTAAACACACCACTTCCATTGTTAGATCAAGCCCAAACAACCAACCTTCAAACATTGTGACTGACCCTAACCTATTTGGTAGAAAAATTCCTAAGACTACATACTCAATTTAGAAAGGGTGTATGGACTGCTGGTCAGAAAGGGGGAGTGCCTAAACAGGGTACAAAACTCATAAATTTAGGGGAGAGTAGTGCACCTAGTGCTAGAAGGAAGGTTACATATGATTACTAATGCATAGTTTAATGCATGTCTTAATACATCGTTTAAGACATGTATTAATGCATTGTTTCAGTTTAGTATCTTTTGATAACATTTGGAAGTCAATGCATTGTTACATTATGCATGTCTTAATGCATTATTTAATGTACATCTTAATACATTATTTAATGCATAACTTTATGCATTGCTACATTTGGAAAATGTAGGGCATACTACTATCTTATATATATATATATGAGAAACTTCTTATATGATGGATGAAGGTTGAGAGATGAAATATAATTTGTATCTTATCCCTTTGCATAGAGAATTATTATCAGTTGTTCATTTTTCACAAAATCACAAACACTTTAATACATTGAATTCAAAAATCCTACAAATTATTGTAATTGTTCTTTGTTGTATCTCGTGAGTAATTTCCGTGATACCCGGTTATAGTATAGGGTCGGAATTATACTTTTGGGAAAGTAATCCAGTTCACGCGTTGAAGGTTTTTCCAATAATTTCATTTCCATTTCTTTGTGACCCTTGTTTACTAGAAAATCCCCAACAAAATTTTTAATAGCTGCTAGCACGAAAGTATTTTAGCCCTTGAAAATATAATAACCTTAGCCAGTTAGCTTTTAATTCTTGGCTACGCTCCTGAACATGTGATTTGGAAAAAAAAAAATGAGTTAGACATTGTAACGCTGTACTTCTTAATTACAAAAAGGCTACTTGATTGACAAAGTTGGTTGATCATAAAGATCAAGGGCCTCCCCCATACATATCGTCATCTTTTCTTAAAAGGAAAAAAAAAAAAAAAACAAAAAAATTACAAACTTTTTACTATTAGTGAGGTCTGGTTGTACATGTAACAAGCGAGAAGTTACAATTCGGGAAGTTGAGAGGATGTGGAGTTAATATTTTCATTATGAAATTATTTATAAGCCTCATTCTTTGTTAGCATGGGCCAATAATATTAAAGAAATGGATATCATCATCGATTCATCGGGTCATTATATATTATATCTATACAGTTTTTATAATATAATTGTAAAAATATTTAACAACCGTACATTGTAGGGATTTAACCTGGTTATCATCGAGTCATTCTTAGTTAGCATGGGCCAATTAAAGGAGTGGATAGCAAGAGCTGGTTAGAGAGTCATTATCATCATCGACCTCCTTGCTTCCATAATCTCAGCTTATAAAAACTCAGCAAATTAAATCCAACTTCATTACTACACTATCTATATTTCACTTTCTTTCCTAGGAGAAAGAATTAAGAGTATTTAATAGTTCATTAGAGTGTACGCTTAGTTAATAAAGTTGGTGATAATGTGGAAGTTGAAGATAGCAGAAGGCAAGGATCCATGGCTAGAGAGTCTAAACAACTTCACCGGTCGACAACACTGGGAGTTTGATCCGGAGGCTGGAACAACCGAGGAACGGGCCGAGGTTGAGAGGGCAAGGAAGGAGTTCAAGGAGAACCGTTTCAACATGAGGCAAAGTGCTGATCTTCTAATGAGAATGGAGGTCATTTTTTTTTTTTTTTTTTTTTTTTTTTTACACTTTCTTAGTTAACCTATAGCTCAAAGTTGTTTAATATTTTTTTTCTTTCTTTAGACTACTAACCCTTAGTTTATGAGTTAACGTTCGGTATATACACTTAAGAATTTGACTTACAAAATAGTTGTATTTATTTTACGTCCAAAAATTCTACTATATATGTACGTATACGTTATATCAATTTCCAAAATATATAAGTATAGATTATATGTTTATATTTTTTGACGGGGTCAAGAATATAATCGAGATAACGTGATGTGATTGTTTTGATTAAATTTCAAACCAAAATGTTTGGACAGTTGAGAAAAGGAAAGGCAAATGTAGAAATGGCTAAAGGAGTGAAGTTGAAGGAAAGAGAGGTAATAGGAGAGGAAGCAGTGACCATAACACTGAAGAAGGCCATCAACTTCTTTACCAGTATTCAAGCCCATGATGGTCACTGGCCTTCTGATAATGCTGGCCCACTTTTTTTCATGCCTCCCTTGGTAAGTCATTTTTATTTACGTAGTAAAAAAAAAAAAATGGATTTTTCTATACAGTGCCCCTGAGGTATTGACTTTTCTAAGTTGTGCCCACCCATTTTCAAAATTCTATATTGTACCCCCAAAGTATCTTTAGTGTCTACGATGTAACCCTGCCCTAATCCTTCCGTTAACTTAAGTTAACTTTCCGTTAACTTAAAAAAAAAAAAAAAAAAAAACTGTAAACACCTCTCTCCTCCCTCACAACTACCCACCAGCCACCACTACACCTCCAGCCGCACCACCGCTGCACCTCCAGCCGCACCACCGCCGCACCCCCAGCCGCACCACCGAGCCGCGCTCCTCTCTCCTCGACCCACCACCGCGTGTCACCACCTAGTGCACCACCAAAGAAACTATTGGACAAGGCAATGGAGGAATTCGAATTCGAAGTGAAATTTTGACAAATTGGTTTAGGGCTTTTATTTCATTGGATTCTAATTGCAAAATTAAGTTGTTAATTGTTGTTTTTGTTTTGAAATCAAAGAATTTGGTTTAAAATAATATAAAACCCTAATTTTTTCCCCAATTTGATTTTAATTGTTAAATCATCAATTTTGGTTCAATTAGATTGATATTCAATACACAAAACTTGTTTTAATTGATTTTTCCAATAAAAATCTGCACGAATATAGTTCAATTGGTCGAAAATTTGGGCATGAAGAACGAAATTTGGGTTGTCGCGCGCGGTGGTGCGGCTGGTGGGTCGAGGAGAGAGGAGGGTGACACGCGCGGTGGTGGGTCGAGGAGAGAGGAGCGCGCACGGCTTGGTGGTGCGGCAGTGGTGCGGTGGTGGTGCGGTGGTGGGTAGTTGTGAGGGAGGAGAGAGAGGTGTTTGGGTTTTTTTTGTTTTTTTTTTAATTTATTTATTTTGAAGTTAACGGAAATTTAACGGGAGGGATTAAGATAGGGCTACATCGTAGACGCTAAAGGTAACTTGAGGGTACAGTGTAGAATTTTGAAAATGGGTGGGCACAGCTTGGAAAAGTCAATACCCCAAGGGCACTGTATAAAATAACCCAAAAAAAATTATAGTTGGGGTCCTTTTTTTTTTTTTTTTTTTTGTGACAAAATAGTTGGGGTCTTTATAGTTGGGGTCTTGGGAGGAGATTTATTGCTGTGGCTTCTTTCAATTCATATTATTTATAACATTTTACTAATGCATGTGTTACTCCCTCCATTTTGTAAAAGTCGTAATATTTTGACTAACACATATGTTAATGTTCAAATTTAACTATTAATATACTCCCTCCGTCCCTTTTTGATAGTCACTTGCTTATGTCATTTTTGGTGATCTAAAATGTTAGTCACATTTGCTTTTTTCAAATGGGTAATTCTATAAGCATTAAATACACTCTTGGAAATAGTATAAAATTAGGAATTAACACGTGTAAATCAGTGTAATTAGTGTTTATATTTTGATGATTTCTTAACTTTTTACGTTTTTCAAGTGTAAATTTCATGCTTATATGTAGCCCTAAGGGCTATGTATAGCATTTTCCTTTTCAAATACCATTAATATTATTTTTTTTTACTAAAATTATCTCCCATTTGCAAAAATATTTGTGCAAATTTATTTTTCTTATGTAAATTTTACTTTCACATGTACTTTAATTACTTTCTCTCTCTACTTTTTTGCATACCCATTGTAAATTTACTTTTTCAATGTACCTTTAATACTTCTTATTTATGTTTATTAATTTCCATGATTTTCTACCAAAAGTGACTATCAAAAGAGGACAGAGGGAGTATGTAATTATGTTTTACTACGTATTAAGAAGTATAAAAAGTTATATATTGAATATAGACCTGATTAAGGTTGGCCCGACCCGATTTTGGGCGGGTTTTGGGCATTTTTTTGGACCGAAGTCGGCCCGACCCCTTTTTTTGGGTGGGTTTGGGAATGCGATTTTACACATTTTTAGTTGAGTTTTTTGGCTCGGCCCAAAAAGCCCACACGACCCGCCCATTTTGGACGGGTTTGGGCACAAAAATTCCGGCCCAGAATTTGGCCCGACCCGGCCCGACCTGAGGAATGTGCCAATTTTTCCGTCTTCGACCCGGTCCAAACCCGTCTCGGCCCGCCTAATGATCACCTCTAATTGACAATATACTTAATGACTCATCCAAAACGATTTTACATGGCAACACATGTTTTTTTTTTATATATTGGTAAGAAAATATAGTCGAAATTGGCATATGAATAGTGCAAAAGTCAAAATGTTGCAATTATTATGAAACGCAGGGAGTAATACCCAAGTTTGATTACTAATACTACCTCTTTTTTTTTTTTTTTTTTTTTTTGTAGTTGACATAAACCATTTGACTTTTACACTATTCACAAACTACACTTTGACTACCTTTTATGATTTATAGTTATGATAAAATATAATTAAGTGAGATCTTTTTTTTTTTTTTTTGACGGGTAAGTGAGATCTTCTTAAAATCGTCTCAATGTATACTTTTATTTTATTAATATTCACTTTTTATAATTTTATAACGTCGGAAATTAGAGATTTTAATCGTTAAAATAGTGCATTAACAAGCGTGAAAAACGAATGGTGGCATTTAAATAAAAACGAAGGTAGTATTAATTATACATTACTAGATTAAAAAAAATTAATGTGATAAAATGGTATACATATTAAAACTAAGGGCTTGTTCACATTTACTGAATTGATTGGAGCTGAATTGAACTGAACTGAATGTTTTATGAGAGAGGGAAATTAGGAGCTGAACTGAACTGAACCGATTAGAGTTGAACTGAACTGAATTGAAATTAAGTAAATGTGAACAGACCCTAATTCGACAACATTTTATATAAAAACATTTGTGTTTTATGCATTAGTAAAAATAAATATTAGAGGAAGTACTCATATACACTAACACGCATGGTAACTTTTGTAATTAACTTCCGCCAGCTTTACTATTATGCTTTAATACATACTTCGTACTAAGTAAAGCTTGGCGGAGTTGCAAATATTTACGTTGTGACTTTGAGTTCATGAGCTCGAGCCATATCAACTACATTTGCTTGGGAACAGAGAGTTTTCTTACCTCCTAGCTCTACTCACATCATTGACTTACGGAGCTAGATTGCATTGACTTACGTATGAGTGGTGTCGGTTCAGTAGAATCAGTCAATTATATTTTACCTTTTAAGTTAACATGTTTTGACTTTAACACTATTCACACAATCCTCTTTAACCGTGGTTTGTGCTTTATACGTAAAAAAAATATAGTTATGTGAGATCTTATTAGATTTGTCACGATATATATTTTTAATATATCAACTTTTTATAATTTTTGCATATCAATAATTAAAGATATTAATAATTGAATTTGTGCATTTACAAATATAACTAAAAAAAAACATGTCAAGTAAAAGGAAACAGGGAATTTTTTTATTTTATTTTTATTTTATTTTTATTTTTTGACAAGAAGAGCTAACAACGAAAAGACAGATAAATAAAACAAAAAACAAACTAAAAGGACCAAAAAAGGAAATCACGACGACGAGCCTTCATCGCTAACTAGTGAGCCGGAGCAACCCACTGTCGCGGAACCTTATGAAGTTTGCATGCAGAAAATTCCTGAATAACAGTCCGAATATCCTGGAGCAGCCATAAGCTAGAAATGTCTCGATCCGTTCCTTCTCGAAGAAAAGAAAATAAGGTCGAACAATCAGTGTAAATCAACAGACGACGAAAACCACGTCGATTCACTGCCCGAAGAGCCTAGAGGCAAGCTGTAACTCGGAATGGAGAGCTGAACTAGAAAGGAAGGCCCTAGACCCCCCCACCCATAACCTGCTCTGAATCTGGTCGTTGAAAAATCCAACCCACGCCATCCGTATAGTCCTGAACTTTACACGCACCATCAAACACAAGGCAGGCATCATAAAGAGAAGGAAGGGAACCACGAAGACAACAAGTAACCGGTCTCTCTCTCGTATTAGAGAAGGCGTGCCTAATAGAATAGCGAACAAGATTTCGAAACTCTTGAGCTGAAGAGCTCCTCGAAATTCACTCGTGAATTAGATGTAGGACTAGAGCCGGAGATAAAACAGCCTGCCGAAAGACTTTATGATTACGTAGTAAAAAAAATTATAGTTGAGTTTTTTTTTTTTTTTTTTTTTTTTTTTTTTTTTTTTTTTTGACAAAATAGTTGGGGTCTTGGGGAGGCGAATTATTGCTGTGGCTTCTTTCATTTCATATTATTTATAACATTTTACTGATGCATGTGTTACTCCCTCCATTTTGTAGAAGTCGTAATATTTTGACTGGCACATATGTTAATGTTCAAATTTAACTATTAGTATACTCCTTCCGTCCCCTTTTGATAGTCACTTGCTTATGTCATTTTTGGTAATCTAAAATGTTAGTCACATTTGCTTTTTTCAAATGGGTAATGCTATAAGCATTAAATACACTCTTGGAAATTGTATAAAATTATGAATTCATGATAAAAACACGTGTAAATCAGTGTGATTAGTGTTTATATTTTGATGATTTCTTAACTTTTTACGTTTTTCAAGTGTAATATTACAGAGTATTGGGGATAATGAATTTATTAGTGGCACACGTGTGAGAATTGCTGATGTACAATAAATTATTATACACCCGGAGCACACAAAAGATTTTGATTAACTAATTACATAAAGCGTAATTTCCATTTCTAATACTCATATTTCTTTTTTCTTCTTAATCCTCATTTAAACATTAATGCATTTATGATTATTTTGATATTTATCATACAAGTTATACTCTAAACGACACAGCGAGTTTTTTTTTTCTTTGTTTTTGTTCATATTGCTCACAAGTACAAGCGCATTATGAAATATAAATAATTTTGCTCGTATTATATACAAGATAGTCCGTAAAATTGATTGTACATGACATTTTTTTATGTTCAACTATCAATTTGAATGTTTAGATTTCTTTGCACTTATATTGTTAATTGTATTCATAAACTTTTGCAGTGCAAGTAATGTTTGGAGGGAAAGTGTTGGGATGTGAAGGCCAGAGTTGCAATCCTTTTAACTGGTGTTGTGATGGCTATCATTGTGTTGATTTGGTCGGTGGATGTACCAAAAGTAAGTCATGGCAATATAAAGGATCAATTTCCATTATATTCAACATTTCAATTTTGGACAAAAAAACATAAAAATTGATGTGCAAGGACTATCATATAGACATTTAATTCAATAAACAGTGAATCAGTTCAAACTACTAGTAATATCTTCATTCTTAAGACGACAAGACACATTAACTCAATTTAATATATAGTTTTGTTAAATAACAGACTTTTTAAATACGCTACGTATTTACTATAGTATGCTAGACAAAATTAATACTTCCTCCGTTTTTAAATACTTGTTCCATTTTCACTTTTTGTAATATTCATTTGTTATACTTTGACTAATGTTTGTGATGTATATACATAAGAAAACATATAATCTTGTGGTTTATCAGTTTGTGGTACTTGTTGGAATCGTCGCAATAGATTATTAATTTCAATTGTTTTTTTTTTGGTGTTTAGAGAGCCACAAGGGCGGGGGTGAGAATCGATCCCAGGATCTCCTGGGATCGGGAGAAATGCTCTAACCACTTGAGTTATCCCTCACTCTCATTAATTTCAATTGTGTGTAGTACAAAGATGATTATTTAGAATTTTGTTATATACACCGGGTGACAGAACATGCTCTCCATGATTATTTCCTTTTTTAAAAAAAAAAGATTATTTCTTTGTTTATGCTCAAAAGTCAAAACACATGTAGTTGTACAGAGAAATTCCTTCAGTCTTACTACCCCGCTTTACTTACAATGTTATGTTTGTTTTAAAATTTGGCAGACCTTGAATGTTTGCCATTAGGATACGCTTGTGGTATCTATCGACAAGGTTTCGCGAGTTGCTGTGACCCTTATACTTGTTCAGACCATTGGGATGGCAAATGTCAGTAGTTTGGCTTTTCAACTACCTTTAATAAGTGCTATGTTTGGTTTTATGTTCTGAGTTTTATGTTTGTTCCTTTTCTTATATTATATGGTCATACCTATAATTGGCCAGATTGTAATCAAAATTCTCCCATTAGGAGTGCATGATAATAAATTGATTTTCTTTAAGTGTGCTTAAAAAACATTTAATGTACATATAGCATTGATCTAGCAAAACTTATTCGAGGCATATTCCAAAATAAAATCAAAAAATCAATAAAGCAAAACATATTCGAGTCAAAATGACTGTACTTAGGGGTGGGACTTCGGTCTGGCGGTTCGTTTTGACCTCGGTCTGAGTCGGTTTCGGTTTGGAGCGGTTCGGATTGAAACGGTTTAGTTTATCTGTCGGATCGGTTTGGTTCGGTTTGGGTTAGTCACGGCTCGGTTTGGTTTCGGTTTATTTCTTTGCGGTTTAAATTCGGTTTGGGTCATAAGCGGATCAGTTTATAAACGATTCGGATCATGTCGGTTCGGTTTGATACGGGTCGGTTTAGGCGGCGGGTTTACCCGGGTCAATGTCAGTTCGGTTTACAAACGGTTTGGATCAAACCGGTTTGGTTTGAAATGGGTCGGTTTAGGGGCGGGTTTACCCAGGTCAATATCGGTTCGGTTTATAAACGGTGCGAATCATGTCGGTTCAGTTTGAAATGGGCCGGTTTAGTGGAGGGTTTACACAATCCAATTGGTTCGGTTTATGAACGGTTTGGATCATGCCGGTTCGGTTTATAAGCGGTCTGGGTCATGAATTCATGATTGTTTTAAAGATCGCGTCATGACCATGATTTAATGAGTTGATACTTAGAATACGATAAATTGATAATTAAGAATGTACAAGTATTCAATTAGATCGATCAACAAGTGTTTTAAACTTTTAAGTTTTAATAATCATATATGTTTATCGATTATACGGTTTATACCATTATACGTACATACCATGATACCAACGATTCAACGAGACAATGATAGTATGATACCAATCGTACATTCGTACCATATGATATACTCATATACATAATACATATACTGATATACATTAACAATGTCGTATTGAATCAATTTCAATTTCCAAACTTTGCATTTCTTATAATTTATAAGTTAAACGAGATTAAATGGATTAGTTATTTACTTATTTAGTTTGTTACTTTATTTAGATTACTAACTCAAACAACTTGATAAGTTAAATGGACGAAATCACAAAATCACTAAAGTGGTGATGAAATCATTATGCAATACTAATGTACAAATAGTCAAATACATAACAATTAAATTGAATGCCCATGAAAAACAATGGTTAGATTTCATTACTTTATTAGTTATTAGTTTATTACTTATTAGTTACTAGTCTTATTAATTAGTTTATTACATTTAAAGTCACAGACTCACATATATAATGATTTATGTTTACCGGTTAAACTTAAAGAGGATGTTCAGTTTAATTATGAGTTTGATCAAGTAGGTCGAACCACAACGACATACATTAGATAATTTAGATTCTATTCACAGTCAACTTGATAGCGTGCGGTATATAAAATCTACTAACAGTATTGCCAAATTAAATGTATATAATAGCAAACTAGCTAGTATGGTCGGATCAATATCAAATTAAATATATTTTTCATGGCAACAGACATGCTACGTACATTGAGAATAGTTTCGGCTATTGTTTAGTTAACGGTTAAACATGAAAGATAACAGCATCTGTACAAAAAATCATTCGTTCATTGTCGAAATCTTTTGTAATGCTCTAAACTAAACTCATTCAGACATCGGACCCAAAAAAACTTACTACATTAGGATGATTTGATGCATGATGTAAAATCTAACCACCCAAAAAACTTAAAACCCTAAACCCTAAACCGATCATATATATTAATATATAGCTGATTAATTATATACATATAGAGATGATAGATATTGATGTACATTAACTATGTCGTAAACTCGTAATGAATCAATTTCAATTTTGAAACATTTGCGTTTCTTACAATTTATAAGTAATAAATTACTTACAGTAATAATAGATTAATAGTAGTAGTATTGTAATAATAATAATATTAACAAAAAATTATACTAACAATAATAATAATAATAATAATAAAAATAACAATATTAATAAAAATAACATTATTAATAACAATAATAATAAAAATAATAATAATAATAAAACCTCAAAAGTCAAAAATTCAAAATAATAATAATAAAAATAAATAATTAACAATAATATTTAATATGTTTAAAAAAATGAACGGTAGTATAAAAAAAAAAATAAATAAAATAATAATAAACGGTAAAAAAGACCTCGAAAAGAACAAAACAAAACAAGACCGTTGGATGTATGAAGATTCTAGATCCTTAATTACTACCAAAAAAAAAAATTGAAATGAACGGTGAGATATAGAGATTGGAAATGGACGGTTAGATTAGGGGAAGAAGTTTTAACCTAACCTAAACCTAACAACAGCAGTAGCACGCTGCACGCCTCATTTGATCATTTCATCATAATCTAAACGACTCTCTCTCTCTCCTAACTTGCTCCTCTCCATCTCTCTCTCTCCTAACGCCTCTGATTCTCCTAACTTTCTCATACCTCTGAATCTCCCTCTTCATCATCTCTCTGCATCTGAATCTCCTTATTGGCGAACGGTAGGGTATTTTTTCTGTTTTCTTTTGCAATTTATGTAATTGATTAATTTGTTCTTTTTTATTTGAAGTTTTAATTTTTTTTTTTTTTTTTTTTTTTTTTTTTTTTGTGTAGATCTGTCTTATTCTCTCACGGTATAAGGTAGTTTTTCTTTTTTCTTTTGCAATGTATAATTAATTAATTTGTGCTTTTTTTTGTTTTGAAGATTTAATTTTTTTTTCTTTTTTTTTGTTTTTGTAGACCTGTCATACTATACTCACGGTATAACCGTATAAGGTATTTTTTCTTTTGCTATGTATAATTAATTAATTTGTGCTTTTTTTTTTTTGAAGTTTTATCTTTTTTTTTCTTATTTTTTTTTGTAGATCTGTCATACTATACTCAGTTACTCACGGTATAACCGTATAAGGTATTTTTTCTTTTTTTCTTTTGCTATGTATAATTAATTAATTTGTGCTTTTTTTTTTTGAAGTTTTAATTTTTTTTTCTTTTTTTTGTAGATCTGTCATACTATACTCACGGTATAAGTGTATAACCGTATAAGGTATTTTTTCTTTTTTCTTTTGCTATGTATAATTAATTAATTTGTGCTTTTTTTTTTTGAAGTTTTAATTTTTTTTTTCTTTTTTTTTGTAGATCTGTCATATTCTACTCACGGTATAAGGTATTTTTTTTATTCTTATTCTAAGTTTCGATCTTTTGTTCATTAATTGTTCTGCAATGTATATTTCGTTATTTTGTGCTTTTTTTTGTGAAATTTTATTTTTCTGTGTATATGATCATGATGTTGAGTATATGAATTTGATGGGGGGTTTTATGGTTTATACTATATGATACTTGTATTAAAAAAAGCATATATTATAATTCAATGTAACATGTAGTTTTAGTTAGTGTTATGTTGTGTATTTATGTCCCAAATCCCAATTTAATCCAAGAATTGTTTGTGGGAAGTATGATATGAGGATTTTTTTTTTGTTCAAATTTAGTTTTTGTGTGTGTGTGTGTGTGTGTGTTTTTTTTTTTTTGGAAACTAAACTCCAAGTAATGGACTATAAAATAATTGTGCATTTGTGCCTAATGTCATACTTTGTACATTCTGCCCAAGTCCAACATTTATTAAATGGGCCTAGTTTGTCTGAGGCCTCTATTAGTTTGTTACCATTACCTCAGGAAAGTCCAGTGAAATGTATCCTTGTCTGATTGGCTTAAAGTTAGTACTTAAAGTTAGTATACTTGTATGTACTTAAAATGTATACTTGTATGATTGGCTTAAAGTTAGTACTTAAAATGTACACATATGTCAGTCACATGAGACAATGCATGCTTAATTGCTCACTATTAGTAGAATCTGTCACTTAATTTGGTACTTATAAATGCTGTTTTTTTTTGTTTCAGTCATGTCTCGCGAGTATGATGAATTTGACTATGAGAGGCAATCAAATTTTGATACTGTTAGCTCTCAAGCTGCCTCTGTCCCGCTTGATGATGCTAGTAATACCGGCACTATCAATCCTTCTGTTAATAAACGTCAAAGAACCGCAGGTATATGGAAGCATTACACTTTTTTTGTAAAGACGATAGGTAATGAAAAGGTAGATTATGCTCGTTGTAATTTGTGTGGCAAAGAATATAAAGCACCTGGTAAAGCGGGTACTTCAACTTGTAGAGCTCATATTAATGCATGTTTGGAAAAGCATGGTCTCCAGTCTGGTAACGAATCACAATTTGATCAAAAAACTTATTTACAAAAGTTTGCTAAAGCTATAATCTGCCATGCATATCCTTTAAATATTGTAGAGCATGAATACCTTAGGGAACTTCATGCATATTTGAATCCTAAGGTGCAGCATGTTTGTAGAAAAACTATGTTAAAGTATGTTATTGCTGAGCATGATAAATATAAATCCTTGTTGCATGAGTCTTTGGCTAATGTTTCTGGTAGAGTTAGCTTTACATGTGACTTGTGGACTGCATGTACTAACCGAGGCTATCTCACTTTGACTGCTCATTATGTTGATAACAGTTGGTCTCTTAGGTCTAAAATTTTAAATTTTAGATATTGTGGCCCTCCCCATACTGGTGTTGAGGTTTGAAAGTTTGTGTTTAAACTGATTAAAGAGTGGAACCTTCAAGGTAAGGCTTTTTCAATGACCGTTGATAATGCTCGTTCTATGGATGTTATGGTTGAATATTTGAAAAAAGAATTAATGCAATGCTCTCCTCTTCCTTGTAATGGGAAATTCTTTCATGTTCGATGTTCAGCTCATGTTTTAAATCTTATTGCTCAAAGAGGTTTAAAAGAAGTTCATGAAAGTGTTGAAAAATTGCGTGAGGTTGTTAAATATATTGATGCTTCTGATTCTAGATTAACTCAATTTGAGAATGCTTTGTCTGAGTTAGACTCTGCTTTTAATGGCAAGTTATGTCTTGATGTTGTGACTCGTTGGAATGCCACTTATACAATGCTCCGAAAAGCCTTAGAAGCTAAGGATGCCTTGATTCTATATACTAGTAGGTTTTTGGGTATTTCTTATAGACTTGATGCTGATGAATGGGATACCATTCAAAAAATTTGTGATTTCCTTCAGCCATTTAATGATATAACTGTGTTATTTTCTGGTACCGAATATCCCACTTCTAATTTGTATTTTGTTAGTGTTTTAAAAATTGAGTACGCTATTACTCAAGCCTTTAAAGACCCTAAACTTGCACCCATGGTAGCAGTTATGCTTGAGAAGTTTGAGAGTTATTGGGAGGATTATAGTTTGATACTTTCAGTTGCTATTGCTCTTGATCCTCGTTATAAGTTGTTTCGAGTGAGACATATGTTGAACTCGTTGTATAATGATGAGGCATGCGACGAAAAGATTATGATGATTAAGGAAGCTTTTTATGACCTTTATAAATTTTATTCTACTGCATTATACAAGCTGCAGAAATCCTGCCTCTTCAAACACAGCTCAATCTGAAAATTCTAATCGCACGTTGAGATCTCAAAATATGTTCACGGTATTTATGTTATACAATATACTCAATATTAATGGTAGTCTTCTATTTTTATTTGTAATGTCATAATTTAACTTTTATAATAAAAAATCTGTTTCAGTTGCGTGAGGTTGATGACGAATGTGATGATTCAACTAGATGCCCTCTGGCTGATCTTGAGGCATATTTGAATGGACCTTGTTCGCGATTAATTCAAGGGGAACATTTTGACGTTCTCAAGTATTGGGAATCTCAAGCTTCTTCTCTTCCTATTTTAGCTAATATGGCAAGGGATGTTTTGGCCATTCCTATTACATCGGTGGCCTCTGAATCTTCTTTTAGTTTGGGTGGTCGTATTTTGAACAAATATAGGGGTAAACTTTTGCCAAAGAATGTTGAGGCATTGGTTACCACCCAAAATTGGTGCCGTGGTTATCAAGCGGATGTTGAGGAAGACATCCTCCTTATTGGTAAAGAGATTGAAGCCGAAAGTGCTTCATCTGCATAACTAGTATTTGTGTCTCATTGTGGTTTATTTTATCTTGAAAAATCGTTGCCCTTGTCATTTATTTTCAGACTTGCTGGCAGCATTTTTCAAGACTTTTAAAATCGTTGCCCTTGTCATTTATGTTGAGACTTAAATAGTTAAATGTATTTTGGTACTTGCTGGCAGCATTTCTCAAGTTTTTATTAAAACAACCATTGCTCAGTGATGTAAATCTGAGAGCAATTTTAAAAAACAAAAGCTATAATTTTGAAGTTGCTTGAACTTGTTATGAGCTGTTGCCTGCTGGTAGTGCTTTTGCCTTTTGGTTGTTGTCTCTGCTGAGTTGTTGCTGCTGCTGTTTTGTTGTTGTTGTTTCTTATGCTTGCTGCTGTTTTGTTGTTGTTGTTTCTTATGCTTGCTGCTGTTTTGTTGCTGCTGTTTCTTATGCTTGCTGTTTTAATTTTTCTTGAATCATCGTTGCCCTTGTCATTTATGTTGAGACTTCAATGTATATGTACTTGCTGACAGCATTTTTCAAGTTTTAAGTTAAAACAGCCATTGCTCAGTGATGATACGATAAACGTAAATCTGAGAGCAATTTTGAAAAACAAAAATAAGTTCCTGCTGAGTCCCTTCTGCTTATATTATTCCTTGCTTCTGATAAGTTGCTGATCTGTTATTGCGTGTGCTGGTTCCTGCTTGTTGTTGCTATTTCCTCTGCTCTTGGGTGCTGTGCTGCTGCTTCAAGATTCTGCTCCCAAATCACTCACATTCTCACTCCTCCCTTCATTTTATCATGTATCATTTTTTGCAACCCTAAACTTGATGATATTTCAGTTGATAAATCTGAAATCTAATCTGGGTAGTAGTGATAGTAGTTTCATTATGTATTGGTATATGTATTGTGAATTTTAATCAATGAAAATGGTGACTTTTTTTAATTGCTTGTTGATATTACTCTAATTTTAATGCTATTTATCTGCTGGATTTGTGGTAATGTTATGAAATAATTGTGGCTACAGATTTGGGATGCCTCCGTATTTATTATAATTCTTTTACTTAATATCTGGTTTAATTTAAGAAAAGCTAAAAAAATGTGTTTTATAAACATTTTAGTCCTCCCCTTTACAAAATACTTGTATAAGAAAGTTTTATAAAGTGATAATGTGAATGATTGTACGCCTTATTGACTAGTACAGTAATATTCTAATGCTTATGCCATTTGTGTAACGCAATCTCATACATCTCCAATCTTATGTTACCTTTGAGGCTTTGAGTGTTATTGGATGATCATGAATATCAAGGAACAATGAAGATAATTTGGGTGGACTAGCATTATTACTGGAATGAAAATGATACAATTATACAAATGATATATCTTGTAATTAAAATAAATAAGTAATCTAAAACGATATTAATAATGTCGTTGGCCTAGATCTAGGTGATATAAACCTTTGTATAAACCTAAGCCGTTTGATTAGATCTACATTTATTAACATTAATTGTATTTACTATTTAGCCATTTAGGTTGTAAATAATTCAATTTGAATTAAGCAGTTTGTAATCGGATCAGTTTAAACAGGTTGCGATTCGAAAACAGTTCGATTTTAACGGTTTAACGGGTTATGGCAGTTCAGTTTAGACGGTTAGCGGATTATAACGGTTCGGTTTATAAGTGCGGTTTAAACGGTTTCGGTTCATAAACGGGTCGGTTTAAACGGTTAGCGGGTTACAAATGGTTCGGTTTAAACGGTTTTTTTCGGTTTAAACGGTTTCGGTTTATAAACGGTTCGGGTCATTAACGGGTTTATAAACCATTCGGTTCGGTTTCGTTTCGGTTCGGATTTGCGCAGTTTGGTTTGTTATCGGTTTACGGTCCGTAACGGGTTGACATTGAGCGGTTCAATTCGGTTTCGGTTTGATATTGAACGGTTCAGTTCGGTTTTCGGTTTGTATTTATCGGTTTATAAACGGATCGGTCCGTGATGGTTCGGCTCGGTAACGGGCGGTTTCACGGTTCGGTTTGAAAAGTCCCACCCCTAACTGTATTGTATGGACTCGAATTGTATTCGAAACGGGAGAAAAACTCGACATAACATCTCATCAATACAACCCTCAAATCAATACCAATGAAAGAGTTGAGCATTATAAACTTGCTATTACTCCCCCTGGATGACATGAACTCAGATTGAATACATGAAAGTTATAAGCACCACTACACCACCACCACGCCAAGGAAATTATTGAATGCAAATCAATTGTTAGTTCACTTATCTGGTTAAATAAGTTGTTTAATTAGCTGTTTTGCATGCAAATTTACCTAGTTTCATTGCCTTTTTTTATACACAAAAATATAAGTTTTCGGCAAAATTGTCAAAACTCAATAAAGAATATATCATTAGTTGTCCAGCAACGTTCACAAGTAAGCCATTTAGAGTCATTTATCAATGAAAATTTGTCTGTTAAAGCAGTAAAGAAACTTGAACAAAATTAAGCTAATCATCAAACAAGGATACAAAAAGACTGAACTTTTTATGTACTTATAGAGTGAAAAAACAGAGGAATATCTAATTAAATTGTAAACTAAAATTTTATCGACAGTAAATAATTAGGTGCGTATTCAATTTAGACCAAAAAGAGTCACCATGACAGTTTTTACTTGAGAAATATCAACAAACAACCTCTTTCCACTTCACAGCAACTAGTATAAATCTTGTAAGCCAAACACAATTTAACCTACATATCATAGTCGAATCATCAAATCTTCAGGGCATTATTGAGCAGGACCACCTATCATGCAAATAAACTGATTGTAAATCAAACTTTTCCTGTGCACAAAGATAATCTAAGAAAAAATAAATTTTAAACAGCTCAGTCAAATAAGCGGGAAATGAAACACAGTAGAAAAATCAGACATACAGTCACTGAAATTGAGTAATAAGTTTATAATATTCACATAATGCTAAATGCACAACTATATGTTATACTACGTACACAGTTGCAAAGTTGCAAGTGCATTTGAACCAACTTTAGACATATAAACATACCTATAATACTTTATGATGTGCTAATATAGCTTAAAATTCAACTCTCAACATCATATCTATGTAGATATAGCACTATTATGGTTTTTTTTATATATGATCCCCAATAAATGGGATTGAATGACATGTGACCATGACACTATATCAGGGTAATACGCCGATACAGATACTCTACACTTAGCTTTCTTTTCACTCTTAAAATCAAAACACCTCTTTCAATTCTTTCTATTCAACTGCTAGGGTGTGTGTGAATCTTCATTTCTAACACCCTCTTTCATAATACGCCTGTTCTAAAGCATTATCCCAACCCCCAGGGCCCTAACCTCCCAAATCCTGATATACTTAATCAGGTGGTTACACAATCAGCTTCAAACTGAAAATTAAACTCTCATTATAATGATCATCTTTTAATTTTTCTTGTTAAATTTTCATAATGACTATCTAGATGAGAAAGCACTATACTTTCAGTGATCCAAGTGATGGCAGCAAGCCAGTAAAGGGTGGGCATAATTCACAAGTATAATCAGGTTAGTAAAAACCTATAATGTAGAGGCCCAAATGTTACAAATACATCCTTTGTCAAACATCTGGAATTCTAGGACTGATAAGCTGCTCATAGGGCAGACCCCACTTATGGGATTAAGGCTTTGATTGATTGATAAGCTGCTCATAGGGACAAAATCCTAGGACGACTACTGACCCTCACACTCGGTACACTCCGGTAGTACATCTATATGTCAGCAACTATAATCCATAAATGACCTGCATTTTTTATAGACAGTTCATTGAATGAACTTCATTGCATATGCCAAAGATAATACTCCAGGACATTAATCAAAACATTGAGTTACTAATCTGGAAGCTGTGGACTAAATAGCTTTTGAGACCAAGAATTTCATATCAATATGCTTCAGTCCTTTCCACACCGTGGTTAGAGAAAAATGGGTGCAGAAGTGGGAACAATAACATAACCAACAAGAACAATCTTCATTTAGAAACAAAATTGATGTTGTCTAGCTAGTGTCCGAACCTAATCTGCCAATTTATGGAAATTTTACACACCTAATCATTTACTATAAACTCCGTGAAAACCAAGACACTAACATAAAATCCCAAAATTTTCTCATTTCACATCTGATTAAATGTGTATTTGATAAACCACAGTGCTAAATGTTTGCATCCTCAATTAAAACCTACATTAAATAATTTATGTCAATAACTTGTGTAAGATCCTCAAACCTCTGACATGGACTGGCTATGTTCATATAGGACAAAAGTCCAGCAGTTGGATAAAATACAACTGACACCTGCCCGGTGCTGGAAGGTCGGAAGGAAAAGTGTTATAAGCTTCAAGTCCAATTCATACAGATCAGAACCTACACCATTAGTTGTCTACATAGCATAATATTGGTCCAATCCCTCACAAATCATAACCTTAGCAAAATCATGACAATGCAAAGATCATAATAATACATTCACCTTGCCCAACAAACTTAATTAAAGGACAATTTTCCCATCGAACTTCTCACCAGTCCACAACAAAGGTAATTAAGACTGATAAATGTTGCTGTTCAATCAAAAAACCTTATAAGCTACTGTAACAAATTAATGCAATAAATCTCGAAAACAAATACGAAATCGAGAGGAAATTCAACCAGGAATTATATAATTGATTCAATTATAACTAACTTCTGAAATCATGATGATAAAAAACAGTAGAAATTCAAGCAGAATTCCTTCAGAAAATGAGGAAGAAGGAGAGAGAAACCTGATACCACGGCCAGTGGCGTATCCAGGAATTCCGAACTGTGGGTTCGGAATCTTAAAAAACAAACGATGCTCATATATTGATTAAATATTCAATATATAATTCAAATTTTTTATTACAAATGGATGGATTAAACAGTTACAAAATAATAAATAAAAAAAAACCTACAAAAGCATTCTTCGAGTTTTATACTTTGAAAGCGTGCTAAAACATTACTACTTCTATAAATCATAAATCTATAATTATATTGCAAAAAATCAATAGTACACGAAAAACAAAAATCCCAAGTCCCCAATAAACACAAATTTGACAATGTAAATTTTTTCTAATTATCAATTAAAAGACAAAGTTAAAATTTTAAATTCTAAGTTTCTAAATTCAATTTGTACGTCAACAATATATCAAAACTAATTAAACAAATCAATAATTAATCTAATTATCACTAATTTACAAACAAATAAAGATTTAAGAATTAAAAGGAGTAGAGGAATAAGAGGACTGTTGAAACTAATACGTACTAAAGGATAAAAACAATAATAATATTAAATAAGTATGAAGCAAGTAAAATAAAGAACTCAATAATATTTCTTCATGCTTAATTAACCAAATACAAGAGCCATATATGTAGGCTAACAAACAACAAATAATAAGCTAAAAAACTGAAAGTATAATGCCATGATTAAACCCACTAAATAAACTCATTAACTTCTAAGTTCATTTGACTCTCTAACTTAACAAAATGACCAACATACTACTCCTAAAATTATTGACCCAACTATGGACTAACTCATGAAGAACAACGGAAGAAATCGAAAGGAAAAAAAAAAAAAACAAAAAAGTGAGGGTGGCTGGTCTCGAACCCATGATCAAGAGGAGCCTCAATACACTATTAGTTACTCCTTTACCAATATGAAAGAGTTACATATTTTTATATTTAAATCACAAAAATTTCTTTTAACCTTATTTTTTTCTTTTTTTTTTAAAAAAAAAAAATCAAAACTTTTTTTTTTCAAAAAATCCGGGGGTTCAATGAACCCCCCTAGATCCGCCCATGACCACGGCTGCTTCCACCCCAATCACAGTAGCTTACGATCAATTTCTGGAGCTGCCATTTCCCTCGCAATGCCATTTTGGTCGCAACTTTTCTGAGTGACCAATTTACCAGGGTTCTTGTGAGTTAAGCACAAATTCAGGTACTCAATTCTTCCTTTTTTCACCGTTTAGGTACTTAATTTTTTTTACTTTGCTTTTGGGTACTGAGTTAAGAATTCCGGCCAAAAAAAAATAAATCAACCTAAGAATTCAGTACCTTTGGTTAAAGAATTTAGTACCTTGGTTAAGAGAAAGTGGGCCCCACCCGATTAAAAAAATTCGCGGGTCACCCTTAATTTTTTCCCCTTTCTTATTCTTTATTCCCCTTTTTTCTCCCTTTATTCTTTCCTTTTCTGGAAATTCTGCTGCGTCATTGTCGAAGAACACGAGCAAGCTTGGACTCGATTCTGGGGAAAACGACACCAAAAGCCGCCTTTTTTTTGAGGTAAGCTCAATTACTCATGGATTATGTTGATATTTTGATATAAATTTTGAATTTTTTGCCCATTTCTTGATGTTATTTGCGACCTAGGGTTTTCGATTTTTTGGGGTTTTTTTTAAACAAATTGATGATGTCGATTTCTTGTGTTTTTTGTGTTAAATTTGTTGCTTTGTTGTTGTTTGTTGTTGGATTAAGCTAGTGTTGTTGTTGAATGTTGATTGCATGTTGTTTAAATTGCACAATGGTTTGATTAGTTGAAGCTTACTGTTTTTGTTTTGCAGGAGGCTGATTTTGTGGCTGGTATACTAAAGAAGCAGCAGCAGGGGAAGAACCTAGCAGCAACTTCTGTTTCTTTTTTTTATTGTTATTATTATTTCTAAAAAATCTGGGAAAACCTTGTTGAAGAATTTGTGCCTAAATAGACATGGTGAATGAACCTGTTTTGATGATATTTGTGGCTGGTGTACTACTACAGCTTCTGCGTTGCTGTTTTTGTTTTTTTTTTTTTTTGAAATTGAATCAGGGAAAATTGTTTTGGATGAATTTTGTTAAGAAAACATGGTGTGTTGCTAGTGTTTTGCAGGTGTTTTCATGGCATTTTTTTGGCGAAGTTCATGCCCCTTTAAATAGAGTAATAACGGCTAGTTTATGAGTCAAAGTTAAGAATTTTTTTTAAATATTAATTTTTTAATTAGGTATGGTTAGTGATGAGTTAGTGGTGAGTTAGTTTACCTGAAAATCACTTTGAGTACCCAAAAGCAAAGCAAAAAAAATTGAGTACCTAAAAGGTGAAAAAAGGAAGAATTGAGTACCTAATTGTACTCTTAACTCGGTTCTTGTGGACTTTACTTTGTAAAATCAACTTTCTTTATTCTTATTCCGGTTGTTAAATACTTTTAAAAATAATATTATAAAAATTATACAAATAGAATGACTCATGTATTAAAAATATGGTGTATATTAAAAACAAAATTAAAACATGCAAGAGAAAATATTTAAATTACATGTAACATTTATAATGAAAAGTTTAATATTTTCGGAAAGGAATTATAATTTATATAAAACAAATATCATAATTTAGATACAATTTTTTTTTTCCCAAAGTAACAATGATTTATTTTAAGAAGGCAAGGAAATTTTTTAATGCAATATTGACAAGTGTTTTTTTCATTCGCTTTTAGTATTATGTAATGATTTGTAATTCCGGGTATTAGTACGTAAGAGGTGACAAATAAAGTGTTTAGGTCGGGTTTAAATTGGAATATTCAATTGATTTGGTTAAGAATGTTTCAAATTATGTTTTAAATGTGACATTGTTTAATTAAGTCGACCTAGATTATCATTTATAAGGTACAGAGAAGATAAGGAGATTGCCTTCAAAAAAAAAAAAAAAAAGATAAGGAAATTTGTTTTCAAGGTTACGCCAAAAGACTCGAAGATTTTCTCACATTCAAAGATTCAAATAGGTTTTATGTTGTTATTGTGAAAGTTGAATGTCAATGGAACCTGCAGAATTCTCATTACTCGAGTTGATAATGCCTCCCTCATTTTTCGTACTTCTTTCTAATAAGAAAACCGGTGAGATTCTTTCATTCTTTTTTCTTTTTCTTTGAGATTCTTTTGTTGCATGAATTATTAGTTGTCATGAAATATAATCATGTTTTATTCCAATGAACGTTTTTTAGATGAAGGGTCATCAAGTTCTTCTTCTAAATCTTCGGGCACACATAATCATCCTTGTTGGAATTGGTAATGAACGAACTATTTTCATGCATATTTTTATGCACTCTAATACTCTATTCAAATTAATCTACGTCATTTTAATTTTGCATTCTATAATAACTAAGTATTTTTTTCCCCTTGAATCAAATTTTGTACGTAAATGGAATCAATTTGTTGGATCGTCACAACGATGATTGTACATGCTGCCACGTACGGGGAGAAAGGACGAAAATATTTGAATGGTAAAATTACTATAATTTTAATTACCTACATAATTTTTTTTTTTTTTTTTTTTTTTTTTTGTGAAACATAACATAAAATACGTGTTATAAAGTTATTGCAGGGCCATTGAACGAAGAGGATGGTCTAATTTACGGATACATAGCTCCGAAAGAGATAGGCGTATTTGAAACAAAATTCGCGGAAGTTGGGGATGGGACGGGGGACTATTTCATGTATGGACATGCCGGATTGCAGTGTAGACCTAAAAACTAGATCAAAGATTGCAAGTACACGATAATTGAACACCGTGTTGCGATCAAATGGCATACCGACATATTTGAATTTCATAACAAGTTTAAGTTGGATTCAAATGGTGGACGAAGGAAATTCTGCTGTCAGATTATTTTGCCCTGCGGTTTAAACTGCTGTACATTCTATCGTGGTAACACAAGTAGCAGTTATGGGCTAGTTGATGGGGTATTTACTATTTAGGGCATATATCAGGATTAACAAGAGTAATACTTGTAGCTAGTAATCTGTTGAGCCCATGAACAATCCATGTGTGAGCATTTTTCTTGTCCCACACTAAAAAGGGGGAGTGTAGTGATAATGAAATCTCACATTGAAAGAATTCAAGAGTTACCACCACAATGCTAAGGGGCTACTCCCCTCATTGCCATATGGTTTTGAGGTGGAACCTCCTTGGTCTTGTAAAGTGGTGGATTTGCACTTTCCCGTGACGTTTGCGGCCCAGACCCGTATTTAACACATTCTGCTTAAGGGCCTGTTCATATTTACTTAAATCTCAGTTCAATAAATGTGAACAGGCCCTAAGTATTCTTTTTTTTTTAAATTTTTTTTTTATTAATATAAATAATCTAATATATAATTGTAGAGTCATTTTTGCAACACTTAACCACATCACTCCAAAACTCCAATCCTATAATTTGGTGCAATCTTCCTCTCTTTTTTTTTTTTTTTTTTTTTTTTTTTTGTGGAAAATAACTACCCTATATTTTCTATATTTTTTTTTAAATTGGTTGTCAATAACTTCCACTTCTCTAAATTTAAGATAAAAATAAATAAATAAATCACTTTTACTTTTACTTTTACTATTTTACAATACAATATATATCTCCAATTCTCCATATATAATTGCACATTTTTTAACAACATTCAACTACAAGCATATATATTATGTTTTTTCATCTTATAAAAAAAGTTACTATATAAACTATCCACTTTACTTTTTAATTTTTGAGAGAACTACCCACTTTACTTAATATTACAAATATACACACGAATTTTGTATAAACAATATTGGAATTTACATTATAATTGCACGTTTCATTTTTTAATTTTGTATTATCCCAACTCTTGAAAACTTCAATCTTAAAATTATAGGCATTTTATTTATTTTTGAAAATAAATTAGCCCCTTATAAGTTTACTAACTTTTAGCTGGCCAATTTATGAAATTACTCGGTTAGTGTTATAATGGTTACTCCATCACGGATTTAGAGTTTACTTAGTTAATAATATAAGGGTTATGTTGTTTTCAGGGTTACTCAAAAAGTATAATAAGGGTTTATCATTTCAATATAATACAGGTTACTCCATTTTTCTACCAGTAACTCAACGGTGTTGCAGCGCACAGAACACACGCTAGCATAAGTTCCACAATTTTCCTTTAAATAAAAACTTCCTACATTGTATTTATTTTAATATCTTACTATGTGATATATATATCCCGTGCATTTTGCACAGGTACACTCTAATCTAATATATAATTGCAGAGTCGTTTTCACGAGAATCCTCCAAAACCTCAATACTCAACTCTCATGCATTTAAGTGTACTTTTTTTTTTTTTTTTTTTTTAAGAAAAAATAACTACCTATCACACAACTTTATTTTAATTTTTTTTATCATTTAAAAAAAAAAAACCACCCATCCAATATTTCCTTTTTGTTTTTGTTTTTATTCAAGAAACTACTACTAACATTACACTTTTTTTTTCTTTTTTTTGGGTACGTAGTATAATATATGACATGCATTAACACGAGTATACAGTTCCTTCATCAACAATTCACTATAGCACTCAAAATCCCAAACATTTCACTTTGTTTTACGAGTATTTTTTAGTACATAGTATAATATATGTAATGCATTAGCACGAGTATACAGTTCCTTTATCAATAATTCACTATAGTACTCTAAATCCCACTACTAAAATTCGGCTAAAAAGCGGCCGTTTTTCTACGACCGTCTGAAAAACGGTCGCAAAATTCATATTTTGCGACCGTTTTTTATGCGGTCGCAATATTACGACTGCTTTGACAACGGTCGCAAATTTGCGACCGTTTTACGACCGTTTTTAGCCTTTTAGACGGTCGCAGGGCTGTTTTAACAATTAAAAATAATTCCAAATTAAAATAAATTGTTTGCGACCGTCAAAGAGACGGTCGTAAATGTCAAAATCTGCGACCGTCTCTGACGGTCGTAAATGACATAATTTGCGACCGTCAAAGAGACGGTCGTAAATGTCAAAATCTGCGACCGTCTCTGACGGTCGTAAATGACATAATCTGCGACCATCAAAGAGACGGTCGTAAATGTCAAAATCTGCGACCGTCTTTGACAGTCGTAAATGTCATAATCTGCGACCGTCAAAAAGACGGTCGTAAATAATCATAATCTGCTACCGGCAAAGACGGTCGTAAATGTCATAATCTGCGACCGTTAAAGAGACGGTCGTAAATAATCTTAATTTGCGACCGGCAAAACGGTCGTAAAAGACCCTTTTTTTTTAATTAAAAAAATACGGTATAAAAGCATACCTTATTCACAAACCCTAACTACTTCACCCTCCGCTCATTCAGCAGCCGCTCCTTCTCTCTTTTCTCTTTCTCTCTCCTCTCTCTCTTCTCACAGTTGTTTCTCTCTCCTCCTTCGCTCCTTCTTTCCTTCTCGCCATTCCTCTTCTCCTCCTTCATTCCTCCTCTCCTCCTTCATTCCTCCTTCATTATTAATTGACTTTTATTGCCGGAAATCAGACACACTTCAAAGAAATAGATCGAAAATCGTCCAAACATTCAACCGACGCCAACCGTCACCACCATGACCTCCATCGTCAAGCTTTAGCCCACCACCACTATCTCCACCGTCACAATCTTATGGCTAAGCAAGTTGATGGTTTTTAAGGTCAAATTAGACCATGAAAAGTCTAGATCTAGACTTTTCATTGTCGAATTTGGCCTTATTAAACCAAATTTGAGGTGAAATTCGAAGTCAACTCGAGGTTTAAGGTATGTTATCGTGTTTATACTTGTTTGTCTGAGTTTTTATGCGAATTTTTTTTTTTGTTCGAATTTCAGTATTCGAATGTTAATTTTTGTTCATTTTGGGATTCATTTTTGTTTTCATTTTTTTGTTAATGTTTGGGTTTGGTTTTTGTTATTTTTGTTAATTTTACTATGTATGTTTGATTTTCGTTTCGATTTTTGGGTTGATTTTTGTTAATTTTATTTCGAATTTGATTTTTTTGGTTGATTATGGTTTGATAATTGTTTTATTTTCGATTTTGTGGTTAATTACTTTGAATTTTCTATGTTTTTTTATTAATTCGAAATTCCATGTTTTAATTCGAATTTCCATGTTTTATTCATTGGAATTTTGTCTTTTTTTCGTTTGAATTTTTGTTTGGATTTTTTGGCTTTTTTGGGTTGATTTTATCTTTGTTTTGGGTTGATTTTTGCTAGTTTTCGTGGTGGTTGGGGTTTTCATGGTGGCTGGGGTTTCTTTGGTGGCTGGCTGGGGTTTTTGTGGTGATTGGGTGGTGTTTTAAGGTGTGCTGTGTGGTGGGTAAAGGTGGTTGGCTGGGAAGGGGCAGTGGGTGGAGTTGGGTGTGAGAAGTGGTGGGGGCGTGGCTGTGAAGAGTAGGGGTGGTGCGTAATTTCTTTTTTTTTTTTTTGTTTTTTTTCAACTTTTAGCGACGGCCAAAAGCGATCGCTAATTTCCAAAATTGCGACCGTTTATTTTACCGGTCGCAATTATAAATATTTGCGACCGTTTCCCTTGCGGTCGTTGAAAATAACAAAAACGGTCGCAATAAATCTGCGACCCTCAAACAGTCGTAATAATTTTTTTTGCGACCAAGGAAATAACGACCACCCCTTTATGACCGTTGACGGTTGCAATTACGAATTGCGACCGTTTTTGCTATTTTTTGCGACCGGTAAAAGCGGTCGCAAAAACCATAATTTTTAGTAGTGTCCCCACTCCTTCAATTATATGCATTTTATTAGGGACTACCCTCTAAACAATTTTCACTTCTCTAATCATTAAAAAAAAAAAGTCAACACGTTTTTTGCGCAACTACCATAACTATTTGCAACAGATTAAAGTATATAACTCATAGAGCAAGACACTAACCCATATGACACTAACCGAGTAACCCCCTATAACACTAAACGAGTAACCTCTATAACTTTGACAAAGTATACCCCATAATAGCTAGCTACATTGCGTGGCCACCGACATAAAAGAGTAAGACCCTGTTTTTTGAGCTTTTAAGCAAAGCAGGGAATATCATATGTAGAGCAGGTGTCAGCACGACAGAACAAGTGTGCACATTTTTAATTCGATTATTAATACTCATTAGCGCAAAGCTAAGCAGGGTTCAACAGAGTCGACCAGTCCAAAACCGACAATTGCAGCCCAAGTATAAGTTACAACATCAAGATCAATTTTCCATATTTTAAATATATTTTTTCTTATATATCCGATGCATTTTGCACGGGTACACTCTAGTAGTCTTTAATTAGGAAGCAAAACTCTATTATTCTATGTTAGTAGTAGGCCTATTACAAACAATAAGGGATTCTTGTTACTGCGTGCTATCCAATAAATAAGGAGCATTGTACTTGTACTAGTGTTTGGTATATATCATACTATATATAGTATATAATATGCAATGCAATCACAATTAGCTTAGTTAACTCGTGATCATTTCGTATGTCTTTTTTTGTGTGTGATTTTAGTCATCTATTTTCCTTTTTGTTACACAAAACAATTGTTGGATATAAAATATACATGTAGTGATTCAAGCTCGTACATAAAATATTATGATATATGTAATGGATTTATATGTTGGAATATGGAAACTAATTAAAAGTTATTTAAAATTGATATTATCATGTTAGTTGCTATTTATTACATACCAATAAAAAAAAAATCAATTGTATATTAAGGAAAACATGCATGCAAATTAAAGCTAACCCTTTTTATTTTCTAGGAGTTTCGCTAGTAAAATGGTATTGCGTAATTAAGTTTTAAAGACACGATGAAAGCTAATAAGGTTTTACAATTGAGCTATTAATTAATTAGTTTTTGCACGACGTATAAATGATTCGATTCATATTTGAATCTCCGGTTAGCCCTACGAGCTTTTCATATTGAAAAATGATATATCTCATTTAGGCCCTGGTTTGTATTAAATAAATAAAAATAAAATAATTAACTAACTTATTCAAAGAAAAGAAATCTATTAAGTATTAATAATGCAATATGAGATAGACACAGCGTTAATAATTAAGCATTTTAAGGAGTAATCTATATATATCTCAAGTTTATTTAATACGCTTATACTCGCTTTCTAACTCGTTTTCTTTTAAAAAAGTTACAATATGGATTGGTATATAGAAGTTTTAACTAGTGAAGTAATATGTTGGTATAAAATAATATGAGTACTTCATACGTGCCATCTAAACCTAACTTAGTACCAATGGAGCTTATAAAGTCATATATTACTACTAGTAGAATACTAGCTATTATAGGTTTAGAATTTCATGTTATACTTTCTTCGTTTCTTAATAACTGACCTAATCGATACATCTCATTAAGTTTTTTTTTTTAATTTTTAATTTTTTATTTTTTTTAGAGGAAGATAAAAATGAAAATAAGGCACTACAAGTAGATCAAGATTAGATAATAATCTTGTACTAGTAGTTGCTTTAGAATTTCTTGTCATGCGCCTTGCTTAACCAATTAACTTTAATTAAACTAACAAACAAATAAGGGTAGAGTGTGTAACATAGAACACGAGGTTTAAAGAAATCACCAAGAGATTTGGCCGTTATTTTTTTTCTTCTTATTCTTTGAATAAAATAGGATCAACTGATTTCATTTTGTTACAAAGTAGTAATCATTTTATTATTTTTAAAAAAAGAAAGGGTAGTAAAATCCTAACTAATGTCGGCTGTAACGTGTCTTTATATACTTAAAACCCAGTAAAGTCAGAAACCCACAAGTTTTCAAAAAAAAAAAAAAAAAAAGGGTCAGAAACCCACAAAATCAATTCAACTTATCACCAGAAAGGAGCTACTCATTTCGATCAATTAGCCAAGAATTTGAAAACAACCAAGCTAGTTTAAAGAAAATCACTTCAATAATGGTTGAATCTGTTTGCGTTAACATTGATGGTATATTTCATTTCTTCAACTATTCTCATTAATTATCTTCTCTATACTAATACATTTCTTCAATTTAATTTTCTCAGTATTAATAATATTTCATTCATACCTATAAATGCAACCAAATAAATAAATCATCATATTATATATCGATCATATAATACAATACGTACTAGGAATTGAAATTGGAATACACGTATACAAATAAGGGGGAAGTATACAAGTTATGTACCTAAAAGGCGTAAAACAAATGATTGGGTGTTGAACTCCTCAAAGTCATCCATGTGTTCCCCTGTCCCGATGAATATGACAGGACTGTCGGTGGCAGCCACGGCACTAAGAGCACCACCTCCCTTAGCGTGACCATCCAGTTTAGTAATAATCACGGCTCCTACATCAACACTTTGCTTAAAGGCTTGTGCTTGGTCAAATGCAGATTGACCAATGCTACTATCCATGACAAATATCACTACATCTGGTTTCGTTGCCTGTTCAAGCTGACGCATTTCTTCGAATAGAGAAGCCTCTTGTTTGTGTCGTCCACTTGTATCAATTATAATCAGATCATAAACTTCCTTTTTCAACCTTTCCACACCTTCAACTGCAACTTTCACGGGATCTAATTCCGTGTAACTGTTACCAATTTCACCACTTGTCAATGCATAATCATTACTAAATAAACAAAACCCCCTAGTACCATAATTAAAAGAATTCAATATACATACCTTCCATACAAGGGAATTTTAGCCTTAGTTGCGTTTTGCTTCAACTGATCAAAAGCACCGGCTCGAAAAGTATCAGCACAAATAAGAGCTGGTTTCCAACCATTTTTCTTATGATGACGGGCATATTTTGTACATGTAGTCGTCTTTCCGGACCCTGCCAAACATAATTGAATTAAACATTTATTGATCGATGTTAAGAATCATTGTAATTAAATTTAATCTTAGCCCTTTAAATGTCTAGGACCAATCTTATACATTTATTATATTTAACTTTTAAATTAATTATATACTAAAAAAGTAATATTCAAAAACTGTTTTCAATTCCTCTTAATTATCTCTGAAAAAAACTACCGATGGCCATACATACAAATATACAATTCATAGTTTTTGTTACTGTATCTTCAAACAATTGAGATTTCAATTCCCTTTTATAGTTGTCAACATATAGTCATGAAATCAGATCAATTTTTTCAGTTGTTCTTTATAATATTATGGATTAATATGGCTAGAGGCCAGATTAGCGTGATTAGTTCTTTCGTCAAAATGAAAGAACAAGTACACAATATATAATTATTCATCTTCAATTTAGTTCTTCACCCATATAAAAATAAAATCATCTTCTTATTAGTACCAAAATCAGCAATAAGCAAGATGGGATATTAAACTATCAACAAGATCATCATACTAAAAACCATAAATCAATCATCAATGGGAGGAATTTGTTAAAAATGTAATCTAGAAAAATCTAATTAGTAGAATCTACAATTAGCTAGATATTTCTAGAATAGCCTGGTGTCTTAAGAGAAATCCAGAGAAAGCTAGTAGATAGGAGTAGAGTAGTATGTCGGTGAAGGACCATGTAAACCGACCTACACCACTATATATACTAGCACTTGGTCATGCAAATGTAAGAATTTTATCCCACCACTACTTCCACTCACCTAAATTCTAACATAATTGAGGTGAGCATTGTTAAAGGAATACTATGTAACCGATTAGTTTTTTTTTTTTTTTTTTTTTTTTTTTTTAAATATAATATAATAAATATATTTTTTTTAAATAAATTTCCACTAAATAAATGGTCAAGATTTAATAGAAATATTACAATGGCCATTGCAAAATTGTCCTCAATGTTAGTGGTTAAAAAAAAAAAAAAAAAAAAAATGCATACATAACATACCTTGCAGACCAATAAACATTAGTACGATGTATGTTTTTGCTAACAGGAAATAAAACTTGACAAACTATACGTCCAATACACACATCTAACACCCAACTTCCCAAATTTTCTATGTTCTTCAATTCAATCAATAGATACAGCCTACAATGTATATTCTTCACTGATCCACTAAGCCCTTAACGAATTGTAAAATGACAAATCATGAATATCAGCCTAAAGAAGAGCTCAACCAAATAGCTAGAGGAAAAATTAAGTCAACATCTTATCTGAGGCTATAAATAAAACCATAAAAGCACAAATGGAGCTCTTTAGAGATGTGTCTATACCTAAAACCCACCCCCCAAAGGACATGGACCTCTTTAGAGATGTACATTTATTAATGTTTTAGGCTTTTAGCTAGACTAAATTGAAAAGAATACAATCATCATGGAGCTAAGAGTAAAAATATCCTGCAAAAAGGACATACTGCGACCCGAGCTGGCTGTAGTTCATCATTGCTAGAGCATATATTCAATTGAGATCAGAGCCTTTGTTGCAAATTTGCAATAGTCCAATATCAACCACCCCACATCCCCCGAGGGGGTTTTGGGGGGAAACGTTCCTTTCCTGTCTCCTTCGATAAAGAAGGGATAGGCATCAGCTAGAAAGCCACCGAGCACAGACAACACTTGTGATATTCGCAGAAAGTTATTGACAGCACTGGCAGAAGCTCAAGAATGGCCAGTGTATAACAAAGAACATAAAAGCAATCATGTTCACTGATGCATTTTCTCAGCCCTTGTATTTTGTAAAGTGCCAAGATTTGTTAGTTACTCTGTTGAGATAACATGTAGCTGTATTCTGTAGATAACCATTACCTCTCTCTTCTCTCCTCCTCTCTCTCCCCCCCTCCCACGTACCTATTTATATAAAATTTATCCTTGTATAATCATTACCTCTCTCTTCTCTCCCCCCTTTCCCCCTCTCTCCTTCGCTCCTCCCCCTTCCCCGTACCTATTTATATAAAATTTATCATTGTATAACCATTACCTTCTATAATTAGAGGTATCAAATATCACACAACTAAGATATCTAGACATTTTCAGAACATCAAAACCAATTTTTTAGACTCTTATTAACTCAAAAAGATACAGAGTTCCTCCTAAGAAATTGGAATCTAACATTACATGCATCAACCGGAAATTATCATAATTTGAAAAAAAAAAAAAAAAAGATATTCATGATACTTTTTACATCCATTTCAGAAAGATAACAAACCATCACAATCTTTTATTGATATTTTGATAATCCTACCAAAAACTAATTAACAAAAACACTAACACTGGTTGGAACATAAAGAAAGCATCATAGAACTAAAAACTAAACACTTAACTGACAAGACTTACCAATTAACAAGAAAAGTTGTAGCCAATTTATCTTTCACATCATTAACAATATACATATATTTTTTTTAAATGGAGTTTATGCAATGATACTGACAAAAATGACTCGACTATTGAAATAAGCCAAAAACATTATCATTAACAAAGGAATGACAAATACCTCTATGAGTTTCGAGGCACAGAGAGAAAAAAACCTTCTGAAAAAACACAATGGATCTCGTGTTAAAAACTTCATATTCAGAAAAGAGTTATACAAGAAATTGAAATTGTCTGACAAAATAATTTCTTATTCACAATAAACTCCCTGCATTGAACCTCTCCCATTTGAAGCACCTCTAAATCTCTAATACCACTTTGTATTGCTGTGTTTTCATTAACTGCTTTCCTTCTGTATATATGGCTATATGCAGCATAAGACCCATCATTATTGCCCTGTCATATACAAAATATAAGGCAATTTTGCACATACAGTTACTTTTCGATAATTGAAACTAAAGAGAGACTTCCAAATGGTGCATACAGTAGCTTGCTATAAGCAAACACATACCTTTGATCTGTAAAAACCCATATTAACCTTCAGCACCTCTTTGATCCTCCAGCTCAATGTTGTAGACATCAATAGGTAGCAATCCATCAACATGTCTCTTGACAAGCATAGCAACAGCCATCCTGGTAAAGTTAAAGAAAGATAATTTTCAGGAATTAATTTAAGCAGTAGAAAGACAACAATCAAGCTAAGATGGTGTTCTGTTATAACCAGTCATTCTACTTTAAATTTACATCAAGCAAATTAATGTATGTTCAAACAAACGATTGTTAGCCTTTTTTTAAAAGCATAGAGTCCCAGGTGACAATTTAAAAAACTTTGAGAATAAGTTGATGATACCACAGGTCCGCAATATTATGATCCACAGACAACAGACCGCAGACCTTTATAAACCAATTCAGTTCAGAATCAAATCCTCTGATAATTTTATAGCTAGCAGTTTAGCACATAACAAAAAAAAAAAAAAAAAATAGACCCAAAGCTTTCAGTTATTCTCACTGACATTACTAAAGCACGTCAATGAAGGGAGTTTATTGTGAATAAAAAAGTATTCGGTAAAAGGAAAACATACCTAAAACTTCGAGAATAATGTAAAACAAAAAATACTAACAAAATAAAAAAATACAAACAAATTTCTTTTAAGAAGGGGAAAGAAAATCCTTAATTACCTAAAACTTCCACAGAGTAGGCTCCGGAAAGAACAATTATATACACTTAAAATGCCAAAACACAAATTAGTCAAAGACATCATAACTGACTTAATATGACACTTGAAAAACGTCACAATGTAATTTTCCCATTGGACAATGAGGATAAAAAAAAAAATCCTTTGAAACATATTTCGGACTGTTTATAGAAGATATCTTAAGCGACTAAGCGTATGTCATTCCTTGAAGCAAAATAGACCTTTACAGGAGCATCAGATGAACTTCTGGCCATCCATGATCCACCGCCTATCCTTACAACAATCAGCTTCTGCTTTAGGAGAGGAAGCAGTGACCACAACACTGGGAGTTTGATCCGGAGGCTGGAACAACCGAGGAACGGGCCGAGGTTGAGAGGGCAAGGAAGGAGTTCAAGGAGAACCGTTTCAACATGAGGCAAAGTGCTGATCTTCTAATGAGAATGGAGGTCATTTTTTTTTGTGTTTTACACTTTCTTAGTTAACCTATAGCTCAAAGTAGTTTAATATTTTTTTTCTTTCTTTAGACTACTAACCCTTAGTTTATGAGTTAACTTTCGGTATATACACTTAACAATTTGACTTACAAAATAGTTGTATTTATTTTACGTCCAAAAATTATACAATGTACGTATAAGTTATATCAATTTCCAATATACGAGTATAGATTATATGTTTATAATTTTTGACGGGGTCAAGAATATAATCGAAATAACGTGATGTGATTGTTTTGATTAAATTTCTAAACAAAATGTTTGGACAGTTGAGAAAAGGAAAGGCAAATGTGGAAACGGCTAAAGGAGTGAAGTTGAAGGATAGAGAGGTAATAGGAGAGGATGCAGTGACCATAACACAGAAGAAGGCCATCAACTTCTTTACCAGTATTCAAGCCCATGATGGTCACTGGCCTTCTGATAACGCTGGCCCACTTTATTTCATGCCTCCTCTGGTAAGTCATTTTTATTTACGTAGTTAAAAAATTATGGATGGGGAGGATATTTATCGCTCTTGCTTATTTCATTTCGTATGTATAACATTTTACTGATATTTATATGTTACTTTGATCTGCATATTTATCAATGCACTTCAACTATTAGTATTTATAATTATATATTATTAAGAACAATGGCGGAACCAGAAATTTAGGGTATGTTCACATTTACTGAAATGAGCTGAACTGATTAGAGTTGAACTAAACTAAACTGATCTGAAATGAATATTTTATGAGAGAGGGAAATTAGGAGCTGAACTGAACTGAACTGAAATGATTGGAGCTAAACTAAACTGAACAGAATTGATTGGAGATGAACTGGACTGATTGGAGCTGAACTAAACTGAACTAATATGAAATTAAGTAAATGTGAACATGCCCTTAATATAAAGGGGCCAAAATCTCATCAAACAACACATAGAATTTTGACCTTGTTCAAGCATACAGGTAAAACCTTAAAGTAATACTCCGTAGCTATTTTAAAAACTAAAAATTCTTATAAAAAGTTGAGAACACATTTGTCTAAGATTGTCTAAGACCATTGCTGTGAATCAATACAATGTAATTATATTTCATTCTCTCTCCCCTTTGCCCAACCCATCCATAGGCGGATCTAAGAAGACACAAGGGGTAACACTCTGAAAAAAGAAAAAAAAAAACCTATTCAAAGAGACCTGTTATTATAAATAGGCAGGCTTTTTGATTTAGCCATAACAAATTGATTGTACCCCATACCAACTGCAGTTGCGTTCAGTTTCAAATTGAAACAGACAAGGTCTCTTAGGGTCTCTTTTTTTTTTTTTCCTAGTTCCCTTTCTACTTTATGTACGTGTGCATAATTATATTAATCATGTATTCAACTTTCTTTATTTATGAAAATTAATAAATTATTTTATTTAATTTAAAATTTTGTATATTTATGAAGATCATTCATTAAATATATGGATAAAATTTCTAATATCATAAGATAATTTTTTAATTTTAACACTAAAGTTATCCTTTGTTGTTTTATTAATTTTATGTGACACTTGAATTTAAAATCTCAAACCTTATTTACTAATTTTGCTTATGTGACAATTTAAATTTTTAATTCATAAAATAATGACAAATCTAGTTTTTTTTATTGATCAAAAAAAGTCTTTTCCCTATGTGTTTATTTAATATACTCGTTCTGTTTAAAATGGTAGTCTCATTTATAATTGTTTAACTATTAAAAATTATGGGAAAATAGTCAGATAAGATTTAGTTTTATTCGTCTTAGTCTTTTGCCTATGTGTTTATTTTAATATACTTGATCTGTTTAAAATGTTACTCTCATTTATAATCGTTTGACTATTAAAAATTATGGAAAATTAGTAATATGAGATTTAGTTTTATTCGTGTCGATGAGTACATTATTAAAATCAAATTTTTATAATATTTGCTAGGAAAAGATTAAAAACATTTGCGATAAAAAATTTGCATCCATATAGATAATTATTACTTAGTTTTTTTTTTTTTTTTTTTTTTTTTAAGAGAAGATAATTATTGGTTTTTTAAAATAATTTAAATTTTAATTATTCTCTATTCGTTGTTCGTATGTGTCAAAATTCATAAATATTATTCGTCGCTTTTGCTTAGGTGGCGAGTTGTTATTTAGATGAAATACTACAAGAGGGGGGGTGAATTGTAGTATGGAGATCGCTAGTTACTTTTTGCGGAATTAAAAGAAACTTAACGCAATAGAGAAATAGTGCAAGAGAGATTTTACGAGGAAAACTTCCTAGGCCAAATAGGAAGTGAAAAACCTCGACCCAAAGGGATTTTGACTCAAAACATTCCACTAAAATAGGCCAACGACTCTGTTACAACCTATGAGGAACTTGAGCCTCTACCGAGTTCCTCAACGAACTCATATCCCCAACAACTATTCCCTCTAATAGTTGCAGCTCGAAATCTTCCCTCAAAGATCTCTCTTCTCACTCAAGACTTCACTCAAAACCTTACTCTTTCTCTTTCTCTCAAGCTTCACACAAAGCCTTCTCTACATACAAAGAACTCACTCAAGTTCTCACCCCAATACAAGAGTTCACTCAAACCCTTATTAATTCCCCATTACAAGAGTTCACTCAAACCTTTAAACAACTCTCAAATACATATAAAAGATATAATGTATAAAACTAATATGTTGGACACTTTGAGATATGTAAGGAACTTGGAACCTGGAGGAACTGGCTTACCAACGTGGAGAGAAAATATATTTCTTTTCTACTGCTCTACCACTTTGGATAAACTCCATTATGGAATGACTCAATTAAGCCAGACAATTTGGAATGAATGAAAACTTCTCTTTTTATAGTGCTTCAAAGACAAACCCATTCACCCCATGATCTTCAACCATAATAGTAGTGCTTCCTAAATTCTAGGCATTATCTCCATTAACTCCATGAACATAAGAAGTAATGGAAGACATGGATTGGAGTTAAAAACATGTTCTCCATGATCTCCTTATTTTTCTCCAGTAAAAAGCTGTTTCAAATTAAACGTGAAAAGTAATTTTTATTTTTCCAAAAACTTAATAAATAAAAATAGAAAATACAAGAAAATAAAATACTAACCAAATCAGATTTTTATCAATTAAAAACTGATTCGGAATTTATTCATTAAAAATAAATATTTTATAAAAATATTTTATCCCAAAATAACTATCCTATTTAATTTGAAATATTAAACCAATTAGAGATTAGATAGGAAACAACCTAAAACATATCCCTAAAATATAGGAGAAAATAAAGAGAATAAAATATCGTTTTGACTAAAAAGAAAATCAGATTTTATTTTTTAAAAACTTATCTTTTATAAAATAAAATCTATTTAAAATAAATTATACCAAGTCAAAACTAATTACCTAGAAAGTAGGCAAAGATAATGCAATGACTACTAACATGGAAAACTGACTTCTAGTGCTGTGTAAACGTGTGTTTCTCTTATACACGAATTTTAGACTCACCCGTAAGGAACTGGCTGGTCAGCAACACCCAGTTCCTTCCAGACTGTCAGTTCCTTCGAGACTGAAGTTCCAATTTAGTTCCATAGGCATGTTCCAAACAATTTCTCGTGTCCAACATACTTACATGATTCCTAGAAAAATATACTCCTATTTTTCTGTCTTGAAGCTTCTACTCCAAAGCTTATGTTCCTTTAAAGGAACTTCTCTTCTCTTGTTCTCACATACGAATTGCTGTTTATTCCTTGCAAAGAACTACTTCTCATTCTTCTTAGGAACTGCATACAAAGTCTAACAATACGTTTGTACGTTTAGACTTCTTCTCTTTGTGTTCCCCCTTGGAAACTCTTCTTCTCTTTGTGTTCCCCCTGAGGAACTTAAGCACGATCCATACATTGTATGTTGGAACCATCTTCAATAATGATCTAACCTGTACTCAATCATCTTCTTGCTTCATGACTTGTTCATGCACATCTCAATACACATGTTAGTTAGATAAGCATCATTTGTTCACAATCATCAAAACCTTACAACACGAGTGATTTTTTTAATTCTTAAATAAATTATTAATCTAATTTTTCATTGGTCGAAAATATACCTTTTCTTATGTGGCTCTCTCAATGCTCTCCAAAAATGCCTACTTTATTCATATATATATTAGATTATAAAATAAATATATACTCATACTTTAATGATATAGATCATAAGGATTTTTTTTTTTTTTTGAATGAGTAACTTATTATTATTCTTAAAAACTCCTTTAACTGATGAAGTTTTGATAGACACGAATTACATAGAAAGGTAATATTTTGAGCATATAGAGTACTTTAAAATTTGATCATTGTATTATATTAATAACTAGAATATAAAATTAAACCATATTTGTAAAATAAAAAATTATATACCAAAATAAATGTTTAAAATATAAAGGCTATATATAATAGCTCACTAGGTTAGCACCCACGCTGATGCACGGGTTTCACAGTAATTTATCTTTGGATTAGAGGAAAAAATTAATGTAATATAATAGACCTGCATATATATTAATACTAATCTCACAACATTTTATATAAAAACATTTGTGTTTTATGCATTAGTAAAAATAGATATTAGAGGAAGTACTCATATACACTAACACGATGACTTTTCTAATCAATCATCAATAATTATCAATAACTTATATACTAAAAGACACAACAGTATTGACACATGTCATTTTCTGGTGTGTCCCTTAGTTTATTTTATTTTTTTTATTTAAATACAAAGTATCTATATAAGAAATAAATTTTGTACATAAATAAAAGATGGCAAAAGTTAACGAACGCCTCGGTGGCGTTGGATAGCTAACTAAAGTATATACCCTTATTAAGTATATGCTCTTATATATTTTTCATAACTATATATGCCTTTTTCTAGGAGTTCGCAAAACTCGTCTTTGTTGCGAGTAATGCGAAATATATTTTTTGGTGCATAGAATCAGGGGAAGTATATGATTAAATGCATTGAGACGCGTCCGAATTTGGTAAGTGTAACACTTATTAAAACACGGAGGAAGTAGCTATTCCCTTTATTCCCAGTTTTTTTGCCCCATTACAAGATTATGGGTCAGACTTCAAAACCTTTTGCCATAAAATACTAATTTATACAGAATAATATAGTCATGTGAGATTTTGTTGGATTCGTCTCATTTTAAATTTAATTGAGTATCTAGTTTTTATAATCCGTAATTTTAATGCCTATCAAAATGGAGATAAACTAGTTTTAAGATGCGTCTTGAAAATCGTAAAAAGTCAAACAGAGCAAAATATTAAAAATGGATCAGAGGGAGTAGTGTTGATATAACAACTTATATTAACCGGTTTGAATAGCCGCTTGCATTTTATACTTTTATTAGCTCTTTAACTCTTTTTTTTTTATTATTATTTTTAACTTTTTATTGATCGAGTAGATTCCATGAATGAAAGTTATAGTATTATGCATCAAATTCACACAAAGAGTATTCCATACAAAGGTAATATATAGGCCTAAGTGGTTAATATAAAAATCATTTTGGTAATATATAGTGACCCTTTTTTTTGTAACCACTTAGGCCTATATATTACCAAAATGATTTTTATTTCAACATATTGACCTTTTTTAAAATTATAGTGACCCTTTTTTTTGTTAATAAAACAACCATACTTTCTCTAATTTTAGTGGTCCACAATAAATTAGTGTGAAATAGGTCCATTTAAGAATTTGTATATTATCCTTTGTTTTTCTTTTTCCCGATAACATTTTATAAATTGTCCTATTTTCTGCCTATTTAATACAAAGTACAATTTTTTTTTTCCGAAATATATTGCAGAATGAAGACGGAGGATGGGGGTTCCACATAGATAGCCATAGTACCATGTTTGGTTCAGCAATTAGTTACATTGCCCTAAGGTTGTTGGGAGAAGGCCCTGATGATGGTGAAGATAACGCGGTTGCAAGGGGTCGTCAATGGATCCTTGACCATGGTGGTGCTACGAGCATTCCATCTTGGGGAAAATTTTGGCTCTCGGTTTGTTCATACTAATCTCCTTCTTTACTATGTGTTTTTTTTGTTTGATTGAAAGTAGCTAGCTAGCTAGAATACTACCAAATTTAAGCCTTCTACTTTTTTTTTTTGACAAGAATTTATGTACAACGTGAGCACCATATATATTATAAACATGCTTTCGTTACAAATGACGTTCATAAGTTCATAACATGTGAGTTCTTTTTCTATTTTTTGAAGAAAAACATGCATGTGAGTTATTTTGAATACGCTTTCATGTTATGTTCCTTAAACGGCTGACCTAAAGAGCGTTAAAATGGGTTCAAAAGAATATGATCATTAAAAGATCATAGAAAGCAACCAAAATGACTACCAAAGAGTTAAATGTGTGGCGCTATATATGCCGCTATAGTCTACGGATCATGAAATATACTTGTACTACTATCCGACAGTTTGTTGCATAATCTTTTTATCTCGAGTAACACAAAAACTTGTAAGAAGCTGGCGTTTCTTTTGGCTTTGGACCGATTACTATAGGTGCTTGGAGTGTACAAATGGGATGGGTGCAACCCAACGCCTCCAGAGCTTTGGCTACTTCCTGATTCTTTACCGATGCATCCAGGTTCTCGAACTACTCTATACATCCACACTTATGTAGAGCTACATTTTATTTGTCTCTTAAAATAGGTTGTAACTAACTTTTATTGACCAAATCATACCAACTTTACATAATTAAACCTCGTTCACTTCACCTTATTTTTGTTGAACTAAGATTATTTTTACTGAAACAAAAAATTATATTTGTTGAACTTAAATTATTTGTACTGAACTTTAATTAATTTTATTGAACTTAAATTATTTTTGCTGAACTGAAATTATTTTTACTGATTTTCTATTATAATTCTTCTTTAAGAAAACCGAATTCTGAATTGAATTGAAATTATTTTTACTGAAATGAAATTAATTTTACTGAACTGAAATTATTTTTGAGCTATACCCAATTAATTCCTCAATTATTTGGGGGTATAATTGTCTTTTCAAGTACTAGTTGAGGGATACATGTGTCTTTTCATGTACTAGTTGAGGGGTATATGTGTAATTTCCTTACCAAACTGTAAAAGCAAGTTGCAAATAGTAATTGAACAGCTCACCAAAAGTACTGAATAAATGACTATGCTTTTTCAATATATTTACAAAAATGTCATCTGATTAACAAAAATTCGTTTATTTGGCAAATAAACTTGTATTTGCCCTTTATTATTACTTAATATTATTTTTTTAAGGTGAAATGAACAGAGTCTTACATAAGTTTCGATAGTTTCAAATATAGTTATACTAGCAACATACAAAAAATTGTTGTATATTTATAGAGTCAATAAAGATATATTGAAGCAACTAACTTAAGTTCCGTGCGTAGATGGTTTTTATTTAGCCTACTTGTAAATTACAATACTAATTTAATAATAATTTACTAAAGGGAAATTCTCTATGGTAACCACAAACTTTTATTTTTTCTGAGTGGTAAAGCTTGAAACTTTTGATTATCAATGGTAATCACGAAATAATATAATAAAGTTACCATTGACTTGGTTATATTATTTCGTGATTACCATTGATAATCAAAAGTTTTAGCTTTTACCACTGAGAAAAAATAAAAGTTTGTAATTACGAGAGAGAATTTCCCTTTACTAAATTGAAACATAGTAATTTCAATTTGATATGTATACTGGCGTTAAAAGTTAATAATTCATTACACATTATAAAAAAAAAAAAATAAATAAAAAAGAAAAAAGAAAGAAATTTAATAATTATGGGGTTTAATTTTCGAATAAATCTTTTGGTTAATTAATAACTAAGGGCCTGTTCTGATTGACTGACTGAGCTAAATTGAACTTAATTTATTAGAGCTAAACTGCACTTATTAGAGCTTAACTGAATTGAATTGAATATTTTATAAGAGAAAGAAATTAGGAACTGAGTTGAACTTAACTTATTAGAGCTGAACTGAACTGAACTAAAAATAATTGTATCAGAACAGGCCCTAACTCGTCTACCTGTGCAATGTATTTATATACTTCCATCTGTCCTAATTTTGTCACATACTTTGACTAGCAAAATGTTTTATGTACATGTAATTGAATTTTATCTTATTTTGCGAAAATTAATAATCAAGTTTTAACTTTAGATTAATCTTAGAAATTCAATCCAACAGAGCTCTTCGATGATGTTCTAATCGAAAGAGAGTAAGCTTCTATAGGCTAAATTTTTTCATACTCCATAATCCATCGTTATCAACTAATACTATCGTAGTTCATTCAGAGAAAAAAGAAATCCCCTAATACTATGGAAGTTAACTAGAGATGATCATAGACCGGGCCAAGACGATCAGTTGTAGTCTTGTAGGGTTAAGAAAATAACAAACAGAACTTAACTCTTCTAATTTAACGAATATACTCTTGATTTTTACTGTTATTATAGGCATGTTGAGTGCACTTCCTCAGTAATACAAGCTTTTACACTCTTCAAGGAGCAATACCCAGATCACAGGACCAAAGAAATAGAAGACTCCATCTCTAGAGGAATACAATACATTGAAAGGGCTCAAAACCCTGATGGTTCTTGGTAAATATGCTGATTTTTAAAAGAAATGTGATTTTCGTAAGAGAGAAAATACACTTGTGGAATTGAAAGTGATTTCTTTTGGGTTTGTTTTTGTGGGGATAGGTATGGTTTTTGGGGAATTTGTTTTACCTATGGAACATGGTTTGCAGTGGAGGCACTACTAAGGTGTAATAAAAACTACCATAATAGTCAGGCTGTGCGAAAGGCATGTGAGTTTATACTCTCAAAGCAATTGCCTAATGGCGGGTGGGGCGAAAGCTACCTCTCAAGCTCCAAAGAGGTACTCTAGTCCACTCCCCTCTCTCCCTCCCCTGTGGTGGTAAAAGCCGCGTCTCTTGTAGTGAAATAACATCAGTCTGAGTTTTCTCTAAAAGTTTAGATTTGTGCATCAATCCTTGGTTTGGGATTGTGGAACAGGTTTATACAAACCTAAAAGGGAACAAGTCAAATCTGGTGCAAACTTCATGGGCATTGTTAACTCTCATTAGAGCAGGGCAGGTGCGTTACTGCGTATAACTGTATTCTATCCTACATTTCCTATTGCACCTTAAAAAATGCGAGCAAGCTTAAAACTATGGTTAACCCAAATGGTTCTCAATGTAACAGTGGGAAGTAGATCCCGACCCCGTAGACCGAGGGATGAGGTTGGTAATCAACTCACAGTTGGAAAATGGAGACTTCCCACCACAGGTAATTGCAAGGTTTTCTTCTAAAAATAAATCAGTTTTGATATTCAATAATATTACCTCCGATTCTTGAGTACTCAACCTAGTGGGCTAGTGGGTACTTCCTACTTCTAGGAAAGGATAGAGAGCAAAAGATATACTGTATTAAGTATAATAGGACCCCAAGAGGTGAGGTAGGAGATGATTATTAATGAATAAAAGATTGTCATAAAGGAAATAAAATACAACAAGAGATAAGGTATTATTATATGAAGGAACAATTTTCAAATTCATTAAAAAAAGTCGGACGATATCAAAGTTCCATGATTATGCACCTTTAAGTGGACTCTTTTATAAATAAAAAGAATCATAAAACCACCAAATCAATCAATAGTTAGCAAAAGTAAAGTGCTGATTAAGCAGATTTTAGTTTAATAAAATTACTGGTTTACTATAAGCAAAAATATGCTTTGTTTTTTTTTTTTAAGAAATCAACAAAGGTAAACCGCTAAATGAATAGCAGTTTTGTCCATGGTAAAAAATAAAAATAAAAATAAAAATAAAAGAATAAAAAATAAAAGTTAATTCAATTATCGACTTTATTCAATAAACCGCTAATTCAATTAGCGATGTTATTCAATGAACAGTTAATTCAATTAGTTACCTTAGACAAACCCTCTAATTCAGCGATTTTATTTTGGACAAAACATCTAATTCAATAATTTTTTTTTAAAAAAAAAAAATTAAAACGGGATATTATATCTTGAGATGGTGTGTAAGTCATCCATTCCTAAATAAAAGTCTCATTTACTCAAGAGTAATTTTAAAAAATGATATGCGGTTAAGTTGATTAATTGCAAACTAAAACAAAAAGTGATGTTCAGTTATTTGAAGGTGAATAAAAAAGTTGATACTGATAAAAAATGGGACTTTTAAAAACACAAAATTGTAGTAAATGATACTATCTAGGGACAGAAAGAGTATCACTTATCAATATAATAATGTAAAAATTGTTCCAAGGAGAAACTTCTTTTATCCAAGGACTAAGGCTATTCTTCTTGGTAAGAGTAAGTAGACTGTTCCTCTATAGTCTCTATACAAGAATTTTCCTTGGCAACATGAATTTAAAGTTACAAACCGAGACTCTCATTTAACTTAGTCACAGTACACAGTTTTACTTCTTATCCATGAAATCTAACAGCTATGGTAACTTTATACAGGAAACCACTGGAGTATTCATGAAGAACTGCATAACCGAATTTTCATCATACAGGTGTACTTTCCCCATATGGGTTCTTAGTGAATATCGTCGTGCACAAGCACAAAGATCTGCCATACAATAGCCAACACTCACTGGAACTCCAAGAGAGATTGGTCACAAGCTATTAGTATCTATAGTGTATTGCTGCTAAACATCACACGATGTAGAAGCAAATCAATAAATCATCCTTAGTTGGCAATAATCGAATTTTATGCTCTAGTTGACTAATCTTTGTCAATGTGTAAGGTTACTGAGGTAACTTCTAAAAAGTAACTTCCAAAAGTCGAGCCAAATTACAATTTTCACTTATTTTAAGGGCAATTTGTGAAAATATAGGAGCAATTACCATGAAAATTACTTAAACAAACCACAATTCCACAATTATGCTGCTTTTTAACTAAATTCCCTACATAACGTCCACGTCAGCTAAATAATCCATGATTTTTCATAATTAAAAAGTGTGAAACCACTGATTGAATCAGCGGTTTATAATTTAATGAACTGCTATATAAACCACTAATTCAATAAGCGGTTTTATTGTGAACCAGGAAAAAATTAATTCATATTTATAGATGTTTACATGGACGGTAGGTAGAAAATTTAGTCAAAAAGTGACGCATTTATGAAATTTTGATCTCTTTAAGCATTTTCTATGAAAATCACTCAAATTATAGTGTGTTAGGTACTAAAGACCTATAAGAAGAGCTTTTCTATAGTGTGTTATCATGGAACCCAATTAAGCAATTCAAAACCAAAAGAATTTAGAAAAGAAAAACAGGGTAAAAAGATGATTTTCTAGAGTGAGATTTACATTATTGAAAGGGACATGATTTGCCTGGCGCGCCCAGGATCTTGAAACAGTAGCTCCCCTTCAGGTTGTTTTCCACTTCTCCCCATCTTCTCCAGGTACTCTTTAGAAGTCTAACACCAAATATAAAGACAACGCATCAAGTTAAAATCTCCCAGCAACATAGTAATCTCTATAAATGAACACATACAACTGAAATTGGGATATATTTCTGAAATATTGCTAGGTGGTCTTGTTAATACGACACTAATCAAAGATTTGAAAAGCGATAAACTGAAAACCAAACAAGTGAAAGACAAATGGAGAAGGTAGAAAACAAACAAATTTATAAGTATAAAAACCTGTAAAGAAGATATTGCAGTCTCACTATACTTGAACTTTGGTTCCTGTTCATCCATCAAGACCGATTTTGGCAAAATATGGTTGAGGATTTACAGCCATATATTCTGTAAGCCAAGGAGGACACTCACATTCGTCCTGCATAACAAAGGAAACAAAAACACCAATAAGTACAAAAATCTATAAGGTAAACAATCAACCAACAATACAGCAGTCACATATCAATTGAACATAGGTCCCAAACTGCACCACACCCCAAAAATTACAGACATGTGGTTCAACTCATGTATCAAGAACTTATACTAATATTGAACTTACCAATTAATTTGTATGTATTCGTGTCATAATGCACTTGTCGGAACTCCTCCAAGGTTAAGTAAGAATGCTTCTTTGCTATTTCTTTAGATCGTATTTGGTTTTGCACCTACATAGATCATAGAACATCGACACATGGTTACATTTAACTATACAAAAGCATAAAGACAAATTGCAGCCCATGAAACTAATGTACTAGAGGGGAAAATTTTGATAGGGAGCACTTAAGATGAGTCACAAGTTATAGTGCTAACATCAGACTATAGGAGACATGTACCAATGAACATATCACACTAAACAAGTTCCTCATTCCTCACAACATGTTTTTGGAGAGTAACAGGATGAGTGATAGGATATGTAGATTGCTTCACATATCTACCTATGTGTCACGGTCAAGTGTTATGACACTGGATCTGTGTAGCACTCCCTCTAGTCTATTGGCAACGAGGGCACAAACCAAATGCGGAAATGGCTTGTAATTATGAAGCAATACATTCTATAGACGAGTTTGATGGGCACTCTGGCCGGTTGGCAACAAGAGTGGAGTCAAGGGGGGTTGATCGGGGCTTGTGACAGTCCAGCAAGGCAAAAGCGGGTTCGACAACAAATTTTGTCTATTTTGAGGGTCTCTAGAGATTTTATTTGTTTTTGGGTGTTTTATACATGTGGCAGCATAATTTTTATAAATGTCTACAACAACACACAAGTAATAAAGCTATAGGCAATGGGTAGGAAGCTCAGATATTATTAATCATTGCCTCCTACAGAGCTTCTTTTTGGAATTACATTGTTTTCCCAAATAATAATTTATTCTAAGGCCTAGAAAAGTAAAATGCATAGACAGCTTCAAATACATTCAAAGAGAGTTGGATTCTAACACTATTCTGCCAGTCTTCGCTTGGCATGGCTAATGCCAAGCCCTGGTGCAAGGGTTGCATTAGCTAATGGACAGACAGCATAAAACACTGTAGAAGCTTTGTAACAGGTACTATTACCAGTTTACCACTGTATGCAATTTAAAGTCCAAATTTAGCATGCTAGGTTAGAGGGCCCAGAGGTGTGCCATGTCAGGCGATCTTCTTGGAAATGACCCACTGAAATTCTTTTTTCACCCTTGACTGAGACTCTACCAAATAAAATATATAAGGGAGTTCAGGATGTCCATACCATTTACACAACAATAATGGATCTAAGTTCTTTAAATAACCTAATCATCTTTATAAAATTTTGGAGGGAAAAAAAATTATGAAATACAATCTACAAAGGGAATGAAGCCGTCACAATTCCTAAATCATCTGAAGACCTATGCACTTGACCTTTGGGAAGCAAGCCTCTAAGGAGTGGTAACATCAAGCTTTTGAATATCTCTACTCCACTTGTCCTTAAATAAGCTTCATTTTCCCAAAATAAAAGTCTCACTATTTATTCAGTCGGACCCATCATATATTAATCTATATAATTACTTTTAATCAACAAAACCCCTCCAACCCTTACATTTTTCTCTCTTCCTCAAAACAATAAACTATCCCATTACCTTCCTCTTCATTTATTTTTTATTTTTTATTATTATTATAAATCTACAATACTCCACTATAACTCCTTCCTAAATCCTTGTGCACTGGATAAACGCGGCGGAAAGGGTGAACCCCTTCTTTTTCTAATTTTGACTACCAATATTAATCAAACTACTAATAACCTAATTCCAACCATTATGCCTGAGCATAGATACAAATTCCAATTCCACATAGTCAAATAACTAATTCAATCATTAAACAACAGTAACATGTCTATAACATAGCTCCAAATCTTCCAATGAAAGAAATAGATACAAACAGCATTTTGCTCACTTAGGAGCTAAAAGCTCTACTTAAGCACAAATATAACATAAATGCATCCAGCCACATCTCAATTTTTCATGTTCTTCTTTCATTCAAATCTGTTCGTCTTTTTCTACTAGTACGATTATTGAAATGAATATCGAATATACATATTATTTGAAGATAAAAACCATTAAAATAACATAAAACCAATCTTTTCTTTCCAGAGGAAAAATCCATAACATCATGGCAATATTCATTTTTTCATAAAATCTACCTCGACACGAATGCAATTAAGTAGCAAATGAAACAATAAACCATGATAAGAACAAGGCAGCAAAATTCGAGATAAACAATGTCATTATACATAGTAAGGGGAGCTAACCTGCTTCAATTTTGAAGTAGTCTCAATCATATTGTTCACATATAAATCTCAAATCAGCAATACCCTGTATAATTCACATATTACATAAATTAGGCTAACATTTTCTTCAATTTTTAAAAAATATACTAAAATTCGCTAAAATTTAAGCATTAACATACTGTTTTGCTTGCTTCATCCGCCATTTGAGCAGCTGAAATGCAGACTCAACTCAACCTTAATCACTGTTTCAGAAGAATAGCAAATAATCAAAGTATATTCAAATTACTAGTAGAAATGAAAACGAAAAGTGGAAAAAAAAAAACTAAAATCATGGAGAAAGAGTAGTGTAGTAGGGTTTAATTGGAAAAACCGAAAAACCCTAGATATGTAAATTGATTGAATACTTATCATATGAAGAAATGAATAAACCTCGGAGAGATTTAGTTTACCGGAAAAAAGTTACCGGAACCAATTTTCCACGCACACCCCCTCATCAAGAGATCCGACTCTTTCCAAATTCCCCTCGTATCCCAAGACCTAATACATTATTACAACTGAAGTTTACACGCTCCTTTCGTCCCTTTTGATAGTCCGACAAATTTTAATGTCAAAATGATCACCTCATTTGTTTTTTCCAACAAATATTAATATTATATTTTTACCAAAATTTCCTCTAATTTACAATAATATTTGTGCAAATTTAATTTTTCTATGTAAATTTTGGTTTTTGTGTATTTTTATTAATTTTTCAATGTACTTTAATTATTCTTATTTGTTTTTATTAATTCCCGTGAAAAATGTCCATAAGGGAATATATCAAAAGAAGACAGAGGGAGTACATGTCTAAACATTAATTTGATCTTAATTTTACGTGAATAAGGCTCCGTTCGGTTGACTTTATTTTTGTTAAAATGAAATTATTTTTACTGAACTGAAATTATTTTTACTGATTCTCTTTTATATTTCTTGTTTAAAATTGAAATTATTTTTGCTGCTGAAATTATTTTTACTGAAATAGGGCCTAAATATTACAGAGTATTGAAAATTAAAAAAGAAAATGCTATATTACTCCCTCCGTGTTTTAATAAGTGTTACACTTACTAAGGACCTGTTTTGATTTACTGAGTTGAGCTCAACTGAACTGAACTAAACAGAGCTGAAATGATTTGTTTATGAGAGAAGGAAATTAGAAACTGAATTGAACTGATTGGAACTGAACGAAACTTAAACTGAAGAAAACATGCCTTAAATTCGATTGTATTTTAATAAGTGTTACACTTTTTTTTAGCAAAACAATACATTAAATATTATATCCTTCTTTTCTCATAATCCCCACCTAAACCAACTACTACTCTTTTTTTTTAATTATATTTTCCTCTCACTCTTTTTTAACACATTAAGGACGAAATATATTAGTTAAAGATATTTTTCCTCTCACATTCATTACTTTTTAATAAAAAAAATTTATGCAAACTTTTCAATAAATTATTAACTCCACCATATTTTTCTTATAATTTTTTAATATTCTAACTCTCTCACTTACCTCTTATTTTATTTAAGTCAATTAAATTGTCAAAAATTATGTACCAGGCAAACTGTAACACTTATTAAAACATGGAGAATGTATGAAATTTTAAATCAATATTTTTTTCCCTATATATCATTAGTTCATTACCTATCTAACGAGTAACAACATACTCCCTCCATCCCTTATTAGATGTCTGGTTTCCTCTTAAGGTTTCAAAATTAGATGTATTTCCTTTTTTAATAAGTAATTTTTTAACAAATTATTCTTATTCCCCAAATTTATTCTCCAAAATGTCTCCAAATTGTCTCCAAATCAGTGTGATGTGGCACTACTTTAATTACTTTTGCTTTTGGCATTTAATGGTTGCACAGAAACATTTTATTCTCTCTCCTCCTCATTCCCCCATTTGAACAATTGCAATCCATGTATAGCACATCAAATGAATTTGATTGATCCTTTTATTTTTCATAAACAAATATCATAGATTTTTATTTTTCTTAAAGAATTGCTGACATGTGCAAGCATTTAATTTCATTTTTGATTTATTCAAATTGTAGCAATAAATGTCTATTTATCCCCTTTGTACGTTACTACCCACTCAATCATGAGTTTTAAGGATATTCCAAGAATCTTAATTTCCGTGTAATTTTAGAAGTAGATATCTAATTAAGGGACAGGGGGAGTATTTTATGATAAAATATGTTACTCCGTACTATGTTAATTAAAAAAAATCTATATTCAAAACTAGTACTTCCTCTTCTTCTTCAAAAAAAAAAAAAAACTAGTACTTCCTCTGTTTTATAAAAGTTTATTTATTTATTTATCATTATTATTATTATTATTATTATTATTATTATTATTATTATTATTATTATTATTTATAAATAGGTGTAATTTGCAACACACAATTTTCACAGTATTTAAGAAAAGTAGAGTTTACATGATTTAATGCACTTTTAAATAAGATGGATGAGAGGTTATTAGGAGTATAACATAGTAGGCGGCCATGAGTTTAAAATAAGGGAAATAGTACAACTTACTTCTAAAATAACTTTTCCAGTATAGTGTGTTGCAAACTTGTAACAATTATTGTGACATTTTTATTTTAGAGAAGTGTTGCAAATATTAAAGAACGGAGTAAGTATATGAATAGTGAAAAAAAGTCTTGTGTGTCAGCTATACTGGAACAGAGGGAGTACAACTATTGAAATATTTCTTTTGCTCACTTAGTAAGTTATTTCCATAAATCCTCAAGGTTTGGGGTTCGAATCCTATTAAGTGAAGGTGCTTGGGAATAGAGGTCCTTCTTAGCACAAAAGAACCTGATTAAATTTCATTTAATTTTAAAGAGAATTTTTTTTAAGAGATCATACCTTAATTAAAGTTTATTTAATTTTAAATTTCATATATAATAATAATAATAATAATAATAATAATAATCAGGGTTGTCTAACTTCGTTCGTGTTGTGTCGGCGGCGGCTCAGCGGAAGCGGGACAAATATGGGGCACGTTGCAGGGCTATTGGGTATGGTTTTCTTCCTTTCTCCTTTTCTTCGTTAGGGGAATTAGAGAAGGATGCTATTGCATTGCTGAAGCGGGTTCAGGCATTCGCTAAGACTCAGGATATTGGTGCTCGTGCAGCTGCTCACATCTTCAGTAGGATCGGGTTCGCTATAGCTAGAGGGGTGGGGGGCCAGATTGTATCTTGGCTCCCTACCAATTTCTTGTAAATTGATTGACTTTGTACGTTTTAATAATAATAATAATAATAATAATAATAATAAATAAAAAACAGACAAAGTCATACATGCTACAATAAATTAGTGGATTGCTAAATACCACCAACAAAATTTATCAAGCCGCCAGCATTTCAAACAAAGGGACAACATTGCCTTTACTAAAATCTTCCCCATTTTCTTCTCCTACTTTATTCCATGATTTCCATTCACCACTTCTAAAACAACCACATCAACCACCAAAAATCACACCACTGGTACCACCCATGCCACCATGTCAACCACTACAACCCACAACCGCGTCAACCACCACCATTTACACCGGACTACCAATAATAATAACATTTAATCATAATAATTATCTAATAATAATAAAATTAATTATAATTATTATGTAATAATAATAGCAATTAACTAGGATAAGTTTAAAAAAAAAAATTGTTTGTCGTTAACCGGCGCTAAAAACCGGTTGACAGCCACCAGTTACCGGCGGTCAAAACCAATTGACCAGTACGGCCAACAGGATTTGACCGCCAGTTACTGGTGGCGGTCAACCAGTTTTGAGCCCCGGTTACCAGCCATCGGGACTTAAAAAAAAACTTAAATTCAAAACAAAAAACTAATCGGTAAACCTACCTCCTTCCCTGAATTTCAATCCATGTCATCACCGTTAACGACCCAACACCGACATCTATTTGCGCCGCCACATCCTAAAAGTCGCCGCCTGGTACGCCGGTTGCCTGTATTGCGACGACGGTGGTGGTTGTGTTTAAGGATCTTGGGTGGTGGTTGATGAGAGAGAAAAAAGAAAAAGGAGAAAGATGAGTTTGGGTTAGTATTTTAGTAAGGGTAATAATGACACTTTTCTTGAAATGTTGGCGGTTTTGATAATTTTTGTTGGCGGTATTTAACACCCCACTCGTTTAGCTATAGCAAACCTTATCCTAATGAAAATGTGAGTAATAACTCATGCCCCAATAGTCGTCGAGAACTTCTAAACCCGCTTTAGCAGCGTAACATCATCCTTGTCTAATTCCCCAAGTGAAGAAAATGACAAGGGAAGGAATCCATATCCAATTCCTCGACAGCTAGATTCATATTTGATCCGCTTCCGATTAGCCGCATAACCACTACCCGTCCAGGAATAAAGTCAGATAGCCTAGACTGAGTCAAAGGAGGACACCCTGTCAAATCAACATGGATATCACGACCACGATCCCAGGAATAAAGTAACACATCTGCAGATCTAAGGGCCTCGTCATTCCCTCCAGACAACCCAACATCGATCAACCTCCTTTCTCGCTGAAATTCTAGACCTATCGCAAACATCAACAAGGGTATCTCGAACACAATATCCTGATGTTTAATACCCACAATTCCAGCACACGACACCGCGTAATCATCGAAAATATCCCCAGTAAAAACCCTTGAACAAGTAGAGCACGACGTCGAGACAATGAACAATGGAACGCCCAACCGGTAACACAAAACACAACAGTAAGTCTTTGTATTCATCTTCTGACCCAACCCTGAAATAGGAATCGCATGAAGTCAAGCAAAGGTGTGATCTCCCTACTGCGATTTCCGCAATGCTGATTGTCAAGGAGATAAAGAAAAAGTGGGTTCGATAGAAGCGGTAACTTTTGTGAAATATATATCTGCTAATTAGTTTCTTCATGAGTTTAGTGGCAGCGACCTCACTAGGGTTACTCAAAATGTCAGACCTCCACCGTTCAACGCATCCTCAAAGGCTCAACCAAGACCAACAATGCTAACATACCACAAAAGATTTGTCTACAACCTAGCAGACTAACCCAGAAGCAAGAAAAGCATAATGATGAACATCACCTGCAGATTAAACACCAAGCCCTTCAAACGCAAATGGTAAGGTGGATAGTCGCCATAGTCAATCACCAAACCCAAGCCCTGAAGCATTAACAATACGCTCCAATGAAGATCGAAGATCCTTGCTGAATGTGCGCCGAGCATCCTCAAAAGTACTAGGAGGAAAAGTATGCAAAGCAAAGTAGAGTTTAGAAACTCCTATACATGCCCTAAGCAACAATAGCTCACACTCCATAAATGCAATGGTCTTGGTCACCCTCTGCATCACAAGATCACCACTAAAACCGGAACTAGAACTTGCAGGACCACCAAGCAACTTAACACCATGTGAAGGTCGAGTAGTATTAGGAGGAAAGACACCCACAAGCCTGCTTCGAGGGTCTTCTGAAGGCTTACAGACTTCAATTTTTTTCCACGTTGAGATGTAACCCAAAACGAGGCCCTTCCTCTATAATCAGCTACAAAACCTTCCCCACCACCAAAGTGTCACCAATAAAGTGCCATTATCCAAATACCACACCTGAAGACTTACCTCAAAAGCATCTCTGATTTTACAAACCAAGGGTTGTAAAACGAAAGAAAAAAGAGGAGGAGCAAGGGGATCACCCTGCTGCACCCCCCGAGACGGTCATAAGGTGTAATCCCCATAATATAATCTAGCTGGATTAGAATAGTAAAATTCAACCCATCGCGAAATGCCCGGACAACGATGACAAACTTCATGCAACATGACCGTATAATCAACTAGATTGAAGGAATTTTGAAAATTCACCAACAACATTGAAAGACCAACATCAGAACCACGATCCTCAATCAATCGATTCATAACATGAAGAATCAACTCACCACCTGAAGATAGCCTAACACCAAATTGAAGACCATCAAAGTAATTTCCCAAAGAGTGGCCTACCATAACAACACTGACCTTCGAAACCAGATGCCGCCAAACAATACCCAAAGCTATAGGACGTACACCACCACCGGGCTTGACAAGTCGGTAAGAAGAGCACTAGCAATATACTCTCCTAGCTCCATAGGACATCTTCTAGTAATAATAACAATAACAATAACAATGAACTAAACTAAAACGAACTGAATTAAACTGTTCTACATAGAAGTCCCCCAAACGAACATGGCTTAAATCAAAAACTGTGAGACCTATATTTATCGAGAAATTATAGTTTTTCCACTAGATAAACAAATTTATTTATTTTGAATTTTATTTATCAAGAGGATGATAATAGGAAAAATGAAAACTAATAATCCCATTGATATGTCCATTTTATATAGTATTTTACCCTCATCCCTTGGTCATAATTAGTAGTGTTTTCGGCTCTTTAGAGCCACTTTTATTACTATTTGGTGTTTTCTAGTGTTTTCGTAGATTTGGTTGACTTTTGTAGGGATTTGCACTCTTGGAGCATTTTCCCGAGATATTATGGAGTATTTACGAGCATTGGAGAAGCACGACCAGTTTCTATGGCCCAGGGCCAGTTAGAGCCATCGAACCGGTGATTAAGAGCTCGGTATATGTGATACCGGGGCATTTGGACCGAGTATTCAAGACCCGAAGAGGAAATCCGGATTGGCCAGAAGAATTGGAGCTCAATCGAAGTCCAAAGAGTAGCCTAAGAGTGCCGCCCAGCCAAAGGAGCTCCAGCCCGAAGGCGCATACCCGACTGGGCGGGGGAAGCGAAGCTGGCGATCGAACTTGCGCCCAGCCGGGCGCGAGAGACGCACCTGGAAGTAAAAAGGCGGGCCCGGCCTCGCCCGATCAGGCACGTGTCATTATTAGGAGGTTTTAATCGTCGTTTAAGTTTATTTTAGTTTAGGATTCTTGCTTAATATAAATACTTTTCCGTTAAGCGAGTTAAGCATCTTCTTTTACTCTTTCTTAATTCTTCTCTTAGATTTTCTCTCTCTACTTAGCTTTTAGATTAGTTTCTCTCTCTACAACTTTGTTCTTTACTCAATCCTTAATTCAGATTATTTGGTAACGATTTCTTCTACTTTAATCTCAGTTATTTACTTTAATTCTTTCATCATGTCTTCTTTTATTACTTTGATTAGTTTAGATTTAATTATGTGTGAGTAGTTTTTTTTTTCTAGGGTTTGTGGGGATCCATAAATAATATGAAGGGGTAATTTATTGTTGTTGATTATCAATGCTAGATTAATTTCCTATTGATTGATTTAATGCTCTGTGACTAGATTAGGCCTGATCTTTTATGCATGAGTTTGACAATATTGATTCGAGATTCGAGAGATGAGATTTGATGTTTAGGTCTAGTTTCAATAGGCAGGTTAATTTATAAATGGTTAAGTAGTCGAGATTCGAGAGATGAGATTTAATACTGGTAGATTAATTCTGTGATTGTAATACGTAGCGAAAGCCCTTTATGATCTGATTAATTGATGCATTGATGTTTGATTATTATGCTTTACCCTGGAATGTTATTTATTGGTGAACCTATGCCCTAGGTCTTTTATTCATTGATTTTCTCTATTCTTACTCTTCTCTATTCTTACTCTTCTCTACTTTTACCCTTAGTAGTTTAGTTATCCTTCGATTACAATATTTTGGTTACTTAATAATTTAGATTATAATAACTAATTAGGAATAGAAAGACTTGTTTCCCTGTGGATTCGACCCTACTTCCCTATCTGCATTAGCTAGAGGATTTAGGAATTACTTTTGATTGGGTGATACGAATTTAGCCTGTCACCCACCTTTAGTAAGTCTTCCATAAACAATCCCACCTTTAACATGAATCTTCCATAAACGATCTCTTTAACCTATAACCGTTTAAACCAGTTAAACTTTTTTTATTTTTTTAAAGCCATCTTCTCCCACCTTCCTTGAGTTCCTTCAATGAACTGCCACCTAAACCACCACCAACTCCTCAACTCCTCACTCGTCACCGGCCACCATTCACCCAGCCACCACCAACCGCAACCTTCTTACAACCCCACCAGCCATAAACACCTTTCCAATCCTCCATAAGTAACCCCCTAACACCCACGCAACCACCAACAACACCTAAAGGCCGAAAACCCCACGCTTACCATCCATGAATTTTTCCGCCAGGATTCAACAAATCCACCCACCAAACAAAATCCCAGAAATTCAACAAATCCTTAAAAAGGAATGGGCATATAAACATACAAGAATTCAACAATAACCCAGATCATTCAATTACAAACCATAGAAATAGATCTTAAGACAAATTAGTCACATTATAAAGATATGATTTTGAATATAATCAGGGATAATACTAAAAATGAAACAATAAACAAAAATTGAAACATAAATTAAGGAGATGATGACATTGGACAGTTTTGATAGATCGAATCAATCCAACGGCTGAGCTTAAACCATTGATGAAAGATGTTGAGGAATGTTGATAATGATGGTGATGATGAAGTGCAGCAGCAAAGAAGAAAGACACGTGGTGATGATGATGCGCGGTGATGACTGAATCAATCAATCACCGATTTCTAGTCGAAAGGACACCGAAGTTAGGTTGCAGGGGAAGGGAGGCGGTTGCAAACCTACCACAATGATGTGAAGGGCGGGAATGGAGAGGAGGTGGGGCAATGCATTAAGATTGGCGGGCTGGTGGTTTTTTTTTAATTAAATTATTATGTTTTTTAAATTTTAAAAAAATATAGTAAACTTATTAAACGCCGGACACGTGTTATAAAAGTAGAAAAAACCGTTTACCAAAACAATACAACCGGTTAGGGATTATTAATGGAAGATCCATGTTAAAGGTGGGATTGTTTATGGAATTTCAAAAGATGGGATTGTTTTATTGTTTATAGAAGACCCACTAACGGTGGGATTATTAGTTGCTATTTTTCCATAATAATATATTTTCTCAAAGAAGTATAATACGGAGTAATATGAATCATAGAAAATGACAAAAGAATGCAAATAAAAAACACATAAGAACATTGAAGAAAAACTAGCATGATTAAGAAGCTGATCGAGGGGTAATCATTAAGGCTTCATTTGTTTTGAAAAAAACATTTTCTTAAAAAATAATTTTCTCATTTTATGTTCTTCGGTTAGTATAGGCCTATAGAAAAAGAAAACAATTTCCCAAAGGTAGAAAATAGGAGCTGTGCCCAGTTAATTCCCTAGATAAACAAATTTTGTTTATTTGGAGGTATAATCGTCTTTTTAAATATCAGTGGAGGGATAAATGCGTCTTTTCATGCAATGGTTGAGGGGACATGTGTAATTTTTTCACCAAACAACAAATGCAAGTTGCAAACAGTAATTAAACAACTCACCAAAAGTACTGAATAAATGACCACGCTTTTTCAATATATTTACATAAATGTCACCAGATTAACAAAAATTCGTTTATCTGGTTGATAAACTTGTATTTGTCGGGAACCAACGAGTAGATAATGTTGTCTTATTATAAAGGAAAGCATGTCACATTATATATTAGGCCTCGTTTACTTCACCTTATTAATTTTGTTGAACTGAAATTATTTTTACTGAATTGAAATTATTTTTACCGATTCTCTATTATATTTCTTCCTTAGAGTTACCGATTTTTACTAAACTGAAATTATTTATCTGAACTGAAATTAATTTTATTGAATTGAAATTATATTTATTGAACTGAATTTATTTTTACTGAATTTTTTTTAAGGTGAACTGAATAGGACTTTACTTTATACTGTACTCCAGTAGTGCTTACACCTCTTACTTCTCCGCTCATCCATGTTCTCCCTTTTACCCCTATTTTTATTTCTCCTTATACTTCTTCTGTTCTTTTTTACTTGATCTGTTTCTTTTATCACGCTTGTCAATGCAAAAATTTAGTGATTAATAACTTTAATTCATCATAAGTGAAAATTATAAAAGTTTTATATTACGATAGTACTTATTGAGACGACGCGAATTAAAAAAGATATCATTTGAATATATTTTTCCTTACATATCATTCACAAAAGACGGTCAAAGAAGAGGTGGTAAATAGTGTAAAAGTCAAAGCGGGTCAAGTAAAAAAGAACGGAGAAAGTATAATTTTTTTTGCAATTGTAAGAAAACATACAAAGAAAAACCGTTGTTACAATTGTGTTTTACATTAGTTTGGAAATGATTTCATGGAGAATCATTATCTCAAAAAATTGTTATCCGTTAAAACAAACGGGCCTTTAAAGCAAGTCACTTAACATATTCAATGAGAAATACAAACATAATTTTATTTTATTTTATTTTATTTATTTATTACTTTTTTTTGGCATCGGTAACCCAAAAACAGAAATTGATATTGGAACTTGTACGTTGTAAATATATATTTATAATTTTATAGATATATAAGTATTAAATATACTCTTAAAAATTATATAAAATTAGGAATTCATGACAAAAACACGCGTAAATCATGTAATTAGTGTTTATTTTCGTAATTTCTCAACTTTTTACGATTTCTAAGTGTAAATTTAATACTTATATGTAGCCTTAAGGAGAGTAAGGTCTATGTATATCAATTTCTTTCTTTTTCTTTTTTTTAAAATTTTTTTTTAATTAATTATTTTTTTTTTTTTATATTATTATGTATTTATTATGTTATGTGTTATGAGCTGTTGCGGCAGGTCATAACGTACAAGATATATACTCCAATATTTTAAATTAAGTTTGCAACAATTTTTGTGTAATAAATTGGGATGGGGCAATGTCGCTATGAAAAACTATATGATAAACTACAAATAATATTAATCTCGTGATTATTTATAAATACTGTATCAAATATCATTAGAGAAAAAATAAAGGATCATTCACACAATATTAATAATTTAATTTAGTTAATCATTGTTAATGTAAACTCTGAATTCAGCTCTATAAAAGGGATCGAGGAGGGTCATGCACGTAAAAATTATCCAAAGCTCCCCTTAAACACACAATAATTAATTTGATCCTTCCCTTTAAAAGAAATTTGTAATTTAAAATCTTACAAGTTCATCATAATGTGGAAGCTGAAGATATCAGAAGGAAATGATCCATGGCTGGTGAGCTTAAACGATCACGTTGGTCGGCAACATTGGGAGTTCGATCCCGAGGCCGGAACACCGGAGGAACGAGCTGAGGTCGAGAAGGTTAGAGAGGAATTTAAGAGGAATCGGTTCAAGAATAGGCAAAGTGCTGATCTCTTGATGAGAATGCAGGTTTAAACATTATCTTTGTTGTTGTTAATTTGTTATGCTATATACTTCTCCTTAGTAACCAAGCTTGTTTGGTGAAGTTGGTAATTAAGAAGCTAAGTTTTAACTTTGAGGTTACGAATTCGAGCCCATCAACTACATTTGTTTCATTGTTTGGGCGTAGGGGGATTTTCTTACCTTCCTCTCTTCTCTCAAGAAATTAGTGAAAAGCTCACCTTGTGACTTTAAGATTACGATTTAAACCCATCAACTATATTTGCTTGGGAACAAAGGGATTCGCTTATCTCCCCCTCTACTTTCAAGTATTGATCTGACCTAGGAAGCTAGATTGTGACCTTTAAATCCTCTTGTATGACATTATTGTGCCTTTCTCCTCCTTCAATTCTCAAGTTTAAGTGCATTTTTTTCAACAAACATTAAAATTGGGCAAGGGAAAAGTGACTAGTAGATTCGACCTAATTCAGGCTCATACAAAGATTATCAAGACACTAAACATGTACTATTTATAATTAAAAACTGTACATAAAACGATGATTTGATCTAAACTTATTTTTTTATCTGATCTGAACTTATTTTTTCTGATCTGATCTGAACTTATTTTTTTTATCTGAACTTATTTTTTTTTTAAAAAAAGTAAAAATAAGGTGAAATAAACAAGGCCTAAATGGGCATTGTACTAAAAAAAAAAATTAGTATTTTTTATAAGCATAATAAAACATACTAGGATCAATATGACAATATGTGGTTCAATTATATCCTCCGTATAGTTATGTCGAATTTCAATGTAAGAGTATAAATTATTTGTTTTGATTAAATTTTTAAGCAAATTTGAACAGTTAAGAAAAGAAAAGCCAAGTATGGAAATGATTCAAGGAGTGAAGTTGAAAGAAAGAGAGGTAATAGGAGAAGCAGCAGTGACCATAACACTGAAGAAGGCCATCAACTTCTTTACCAGTATTCAAGCCCATGATGGTCACTGGCCTTCTGATAATGCTGGCCCACTTTTTTTCATACCTCCCCTTGTAAGTCTCATTTTTTTTTTTTTTAATTTTATTTACTACAGTATTTAAAAGTTTTAAAGGACACTAATTTTTATTAATTAAAGTCAATTTTTAAAGTATTTCAGGAGTGAGGTGAATAATCAGTATGTTCCTTTTATTTTGTATTATCTGTTATATTTTTGTTGATACATTTATCAATACACAAATTTGACTGGTAATATCTATATATATAATTATTATGGAGTATATAAAAATTAAAGTTGATATGACATAAATAGATTATTACTATGTTACTCGATAACAACATTTGAATAAAAATATTTGTTTTTTTAAGAGTTGAAAGTATTTTTTTATTTAAGAGTAGATTCTGATTGTGGTCGTATTATGCACCAAATTCACGTGAAGAGTATTCCATGCAAAGTCATAATATTGCATTGATAAATAATTTTCGGTTATGACTCTATACGTTATAGGAGATCTCAATAAGATTCTATCTCATGAACATCAAAAGGAAATAAAACGTTATATTTACAATCATCAGGTATTTGAACTATACTCTCTAAATTTGTTACTGTATTATTGGCTGTATTTACACTTAATGTAACATCTTATTGTCCTTATTTTTTCTTGATGAAATTTTGTTGACTTTTTTCCGGCCTATATGTAATACCAAGTACAAAGTATTTATTTCGAAATATATAGCAGAATGAAGACGGTGGATGGGGATTCCACATTCATGGCCATAGTACCATGCTTGGTTCAGCAATTAACTACGTTGCCCTAAGGTTAATGGGAGAAGGTCCTGATGATGGTGTAGATAACGCGGTTGCAAGAGGTCGTCAATGGATCCTTGATCATGGTGGTGCTACAAGCATTCCATCTTGGGGAAAGTTTTGGCTCGCGGTTTGTTTTTACTACTAAATATATCGATTCTTCTTTAATTGAAAGTAGCTAGCTAGTAGACTAAATTTAAGCCGTACACATGTGTACACTGTGAGTACTGAGTACCATGCTCTCGCCACAAATTAACATGGAAGTTCTTTTAAATACACTTTCAAGTTATGTTCCTTTAACAACGGACATAAAACATGGCAGTGTATTAAAAAGAACGTGATCTCAAAATAACATACCTCATAGAAAACAATTAATAAATGGAAAATTTGTCTCGAAGGGACTTAGATATTTACTCTTTTGTCTGGAAGGACCTTATATGTTCAAAGTGGTCTAAAAGGGCCTTATATGTATGTTTTGTTGTCCAAAGGGAGCTTGACGTCATATTCCGGTGTTTGACTTTTTTACTCCGGTGTTGACTAGTCACGGCATTAAGGCCCCTCTGGACAACAAAACATACTTATAAGGTCTTTTTAAACCACTTTGAACATATAAAGTCATTCCAGACAAAAGAGTGAAAATATAAATCCCTCCCAGACAAATTTTCCTTAATAAATCATGACTATATTCTTATTCATTGACTACGCTTTGTATAAGTGTATAACAAGCTAGCCATTCTTTTGGCATTGAATTAAATACTATAGGTGAGTGGAGTGTACGAATGGGACGGGTGCAACCCAACGCCTCCAGAACTTTGGCTCCTCCCTGATTTTTTACCAATGCATCCAGGTTCTTATACTACTCTTTGCATCCATACCTATGCATGCATGCGACTGTGTTTCGTTTTGTTTCCAAAAATTAAAATGTATTGGACGACTGGACGGAATGTTGTGCACAAATAATAGTATGTATTTGTAATACACACTATTTCCTTGTAATCAAATGAAAATTTCAATATACTTAATGATCAAAGAACTACATTGGATGTTTGGAACGAAAGTAATATTGGATTTTTGTAAAGACGGTTCTATACTTTTTTTTTTTTCTTTCTGAACTGATTGAAGTAGAACAGAATTGAACTGAAATGAATATTTTATGACAGAAGGAAATTAGGAGCTGAATTGATTGGGGCTGAGCTGAATTGATTGGAGCTGAGCTGAAATGAAATTAAGCTGAAGTGAACAGTCCCTTACAACGACACCATATAATGATAAAAATACAGAATAATATTAAAAAAATTAACTTTAATTACAGAAGTCATAGAGAGAGAGTGCAGAGAGAGTATTACTATGTAATATATTTCCTTGGTTATTTTTGCTTTAGATATTGCAAATTCACTTCTATATTTTTATTTTTTCCAAATCTAACATTGATTTTTGTTGTACAATTAAATTGAAGGAAAAACTTTGTGCTATTGCCGATTAGTGTACATGCCAGTATCATACTTGTATGGTAGGAGATTTGTTGGTCCAATCACTCAACTCATTCAGTCACTTAGAACAGAAATTTACCCCCAGCCATACCATGAAATTAACTGGAACAAAGCTAGAAACTCATGTGCTAAGGTAAGTTCTAGAATTTCTTACGACGTAATCTAATTTTGGACACAACTAACAACTTTTTGTAGGAGGATCTTTATACTCCACATTATGTGTTACAAGACATGATTTGGGGACTTCTTCACCACATTAGTGAGCCAATCCTCAACCGTTGGCCCTTCTCAAAGCTGAGAGCAAAAGCGCTCAAAACGGCAATACAAAATGTACACTATGAGAACGATAACAGCAGATACTGCAGCACTGGTTGCATTGAGAAGGTATACAATGTTGCCATTCCCAAATCCTAATGATAACAAAGAAACCCTTAGCAAAGCTTGGTGGAGTTGGTAGGGAACTCACCTTATGACTTTGAGGTCACAAGTTCAAGCCCCACCTACTACAAAATGCTTGAGTTTAGGGGGATTTCTTTACCTCCCCCTCTACTCTCAAGCGTCGACGTGCGGAGCTAGGCTGATTAAACTTGTGAGGGGTGTCGTTCAGTAGGGTTTTTTTTATCTTAGCTTTAAAAAAAAAAAAAAAAAAAAAAAAAAAAAAAAATCTTTGTTGTATTAAGCACTTGTGGCACAGGTACTTTGTTTGATGGCTTGTTGGGTGGAAGATCCAAATTCAACAGCATACAAGAAACATCTAGCCAGATTTCCTGATTATTTGTGGGTTTCAGAGGATGGGATGAAGTTAACGGTAACTTTTTGTAGCTACACAAAAAATTGTTGTGTAACAATTTTTCGTGTGCAGTTTACTCATGATCCTCGTTTTAATTTGGGAGCAGGCCGTTGGTAGCCAAACCTGGGATGCAGCATTTGCATTTCAAGCAATATATGCCAGTGGTCTTACTGATGAATATGCAACACCACTTAGGAAAGCACACGGTTTTCTCAAAGCCTCACAGGTTTCCCTATTCTTTTTTTTTTTTTTTTTTTTTGATAATTTACTGTATATAATATCATGGTATACTTTCAACTTTCTGAAATTTATGTTAAGAAAAAAATGAGAGAACATTATAAACCTTTAACTTCCATTTAAAAGGTTTCAAAAAAAAAAAAAAAAAAAAAAAAAAAAAAAAAAAAAAAACTACAGTGAAGAGGGTTTAAGTATTTCATACAAGTTTTTCAAATGTAAATAGAGTTTCTTGTCCAATTCTCCTTGAATTCATACCTTATAAATTAGTTTAAATTATTTGAACTAATAATGTTTATTATGATCTATTGCAACAGGTTAAGGAGAATCCATCAGGAAATTTCAAGGAGATGTATAGACATATTTGTAAAGGTGCATGGACTTTCTCAACACTAGATCACGGTTGGCAAGTCTCTGATTGTACTGCAGAGGGGCTCAAGGTAATTGAATACACATTTTCTATCATAAACAATACTCATCTAGCCATTTCTTAACCCTCGAGTTTTCATCTTTAGATGAGAACACCTAACAACGTAGCAAAATTAAAACACCCCCTGCCCCCTCTTTTCCAGTCATTTCTATTTTACCATCCTTGGCAGTTCCTTAAGAACTTACAGTGTATCCGACTGCTCTTTCCCCAAGTACTCGATCATAGCCCCGCAGAGGATCCCAACTGTAGAAAGAGAGCCAATTTCAAGCGATTGTGGTTGATTTTTTTATGAGAAGAATTTATGTCCTTTTCTTGTTGCATCTTGAATAGGCTGCACTTTTATTTGCAAAAATGTTCCCTGAACTTGAGGAAGAAAAAGTGGAAGCACAACACCTATACGATGCGGTGAATGTCCTCCTTTCTCTACAGGTATGTGTTATACGAAGTAATAATTTCTTGTACAATTATTGATATAATTTAGAGAACACATTGCCATTATAAACTAGCCAAGTTATGTTCACTTCAACTTACTTTGAGTAATATCAAAGAAAGTAATTTCAGCTAAGTCAAACATAGTCATAATTTCAAACTATAAAATCATATAGTTCAAGTTTTGATAATTTCAATTTTCAAATATCACTATATATGTCTTGGATTATTGGAGTAATTAACTAATTATTCCATGCAATTTGCCCTATCCTTTTGGTAGAGTGAGAATGGTGGTTTGCCAGCTTGGGAGGCTCAGCGAACATACACTTGGATTGAGGTATTGACTAACTTCTTAAATATTACGAGTACCTCCGTTTCATATTATTTACCACTTTGAGGTATTATTTGTGAGACATAAATATTTTAAAGTTACAAATCATATGAAACAGAGGTAGTAATATTTTATAAAACTTAAAATATTAATTATTACAATTTGTAATACCTTTGTAATAACATGTGTTTGTCAATTTCACATGGTCTCAGAAATTCAACCCTACAGAGCTCTTCGGCAGTGCTCTAATTGAAAGAGAGTAAGCTTTTATATGCTAAGATTGCCAACCTTTTTTTTCATAAACCATTATCAGCTAATACCTCGGTAGTTAACTAGAGATGATCAGAGACCGGACCAAAACAATCGGTCGTAATTGAGTTAAAAAAGAACTACAAAAATTTCTAATTTAATTCATATAATCTTGATTTTTAATGCTGTTATACTAGGCATGTTGAGTGCACTTCCTCAGTAATCCAAGCTTTAACACTCTTCAAGGAGCATTACCCAGATCACAGGTCTGAACAAATAAAGGACTCCATCTCTAGAGGAATACAATACATTGAAAGTACTCAAAACCCTGATGGTTCTTGGTAAATATGAAGTACTTCATATAATTTTTCATTTGTTTACCAACATGCACAACACAATTTTGATTTTTCTCTCGAAAATTTCACCTTTTTTTTCATTAGTCCAGTTGAGCCTTCTATCTAGAAAAATACACTTCGAGGTTATGAGAGTGACTTCAATTTGGTTTGTTTTTGCGAGGATAGGTATGGATTTTGGGGGATATGTTTTACATATGCAACATGGTTTGCAGTGGAGGCACTACTGACGAGTAATAAAAATTACCATAATAGTCAGGCTGTGCAAAGGGGATGTGAGTTTCTACTCTCAAAGCAATTGCCTGACGGCGGGTGGGGCGAAAGTTACCTCTCAAGCTCAAAAGAGGTACTCTAATTCACTCCCCTCTCTCCCTCCCGGCCTCCCCTGACCCCAAGGTCGGTAAAAGACGCATTTCTAACCCGATCAGTTTGTCACAATTTTCCCCCGAAAGTCTAGATTTGTGCATCACTCCTCTGTTTGGTATTGTGGAGCAGGTTTATACAAACCTGAAGGGAAACAAGTCAAATGTGGTGCAAACTTCATGGGCATTATTAACTCTCATTAGAGCAGGGCAGGTGAGTATACTTGCATTCTATCCTAAATTTCCTATTGCAGCTTAAAGAAAGAGCCAGCAACCTTAAACCTATGGTTAACCCAAATGATTCTCAATGTAACAGTGGGATGTGGATCCAGATCCTGTAGATCGAGGGATGAGGTTGGTAATCAACTTGCAATATGAAAATGGAGACTTCCCGCCACAGGTAAAATAAAGTTTTCTTCTAAAACTAATCAATTTTGATGAACACAACCATAAGTACTAAACAGAATTAAATATATCTTCAAATGATACTACACATCTTCAATTGAAACTACCTACGTCACGGGTGTTACTACTATACAGCAACATAATCAAAGAGAACTCAACAAGAAACAACATTAGGGGTACTCATAGAGAGCAAAAGACTTTATTACTTAAGTACAAATGTACAATAGATGATGAAAAAAGGATAGAGCTATAGAAGATTGTCATAGAGGAAATAAAATACAACAAGATATTAATGTGTGTATATAATTAAAAAAAAAATGTGAGAAAAGCTTGAAAAAGAGGTCCTCATATTTTAGAAGTTTTTGATAAAATGTGCAAAACGTTTGCATAAAAAAATAATAAAAACAAAATAATGCACAAGACAATGTTATTTTTAAAACTTATATTTATTGATTCTCTATTATATTTGTTCTTTAAAATTACTAATCTTTACTGATTAAACATTATTTTTACCGAAATGAAAATTATTTTGCTCAATATTAAGAGAACACTCAAAACCGGGCTTTATTTAGAAAAGTAAATTTTTTTAAAAAAAAAAGAAAGAAAATTAAAGAAGAGAATAACATTAACTTGATTAAAAGTACAATAGAAAATAGTGAAGTTAGTTAAAAAAATAAATGTGAACTAAAGAATTGATATTGAAAAGATACGACTTTCAAAACCACAAAAATTGTAGTACAAGACTTCTATTTAGGGATCGAGGGAGTATCACTTACCAATATAATAACTAGAAAAGTTTGCCTGTGGTAAGAGTAGATTGTTCCTCTATACAAGTATTTGCCTTGGCACATAAAAATAGTGCCTTAGCAGAGTTTTCAACTAAATATTACGGTAATCATGCAGAGATTGTAAAAGTGTTATAATTAAGTTCATATAAATTCAATTTAAACCTAGACCCTCATTTAAGTTCAGTCATTGTACACTATATTTAGTGTTTTACTTCTTACCCATAATATTCTAACAAATATGCTATTATGGTAACTTTCTACAGGAAAGCACTGGAATATTCATGAAGAGCTGCATAGTAGAATTTTCATCATACAGGTGTATTTTCCCAATATGGGTTCTTAGTGAATATCGACGTGTACAAGCACAAAGATTAGGCATACTATAAGCAAGCCCAATACTCACTGGAACTCCAAGAGAGATGGTTACAAGTTACTAGTATCTATAGTGTATTGCTGCATAACATCACAGGATGTAAAAGCAAATCATACAACGTTGGCTATTATACTGTTTTATGCTCTAGCTTACTAATCTTTGTCAATATGTAAGTGCAATGAACCACTCATCCACACCACACACCTATAGTTACACTTACAGCCGGAGACATGGACAAAATCAGCAGCAGGGAGACACCACCAACCCGCAACAGTTACAAGCTCTACCTTGAGCCACTGCAGTCTGCTATCTTTGGATTATTAGCTTGCTTTGTTATTTGCTTTTAGGAAAAGGACAAGAATTAGTAAATGTAACAATTAAGGCTTGTTTCCATGTCAAGTGAAGGATAGTAGTATAAGTAATAGTAAGCTTAGGAAGGGGAATTCATTTCAGAAAATTGTGTATTGAAACTCTTGGAGAGTAATGGCCTAAAGTCATTCACTTGCTAACCATTTGGTTAGTTAATTTTCATTCAATCAATTGTCCTCTTTCATAATTCAAACTTGTCTTCTTGGTTAGTCTTTCTTGGAGCGCAGATCGTTGCATTTGGTATCAGAGTAGCCATGGCTTCGTGTCACGTTCCGGGAGTTTGGACCCCGAAACGTGCGGCGCGCTCTAGCTTTTTGGCGGCAAGAACGCTAGCCTTGAGCAGAAGAGCTTCTGAGCACAAAGCAACACAAGCGGGCAATTAAATCAAGGGAGCACTCACATCTATTTAGGCGACGGAATGCGGGTGGTCGGGGCTTGTGACGACCGATACTTCGAGGCAGGCACAAGTGGGTCCGAACCACAAGTTCTTAGTGCATCAAGTTGGGTTGGAGGGGAGCTATTATGCAAGTAAGACACAATATCTATAAAGGTCTAACAACAAACAAGCATAAAAGCAAGGCAACACTTGGTAGAAGGCTTAAGATTTCATTAATCATTTACCCTCTAAAGAGCTTTAATTTGATTACAAGGAAAATCCCTAGTGAACACTGAAGTAATAGTAACACAATAATAGGACCTCAAGCAAAGAAAACATAAACTAAACTCTAAGAAAGCATCTAAAGAGAATCTAATACATCAAAAAGAGTTGGATTCTAACACTTCGGCAGCAGGGACAAACACGCAACGAATCAAAGCATTAGAAGGGCACCCGATTGAGGTCGTGTCAAAGGTGGACAGAGGAGAGAGATCATCCAACACATTCTGATTCTGTCCAAGACAGAGAGCACTCCAGAAGTCAGTTCAACCAGGAGAACGAAGCACAGCGAAACAAGGCGGCTTGGAGGCCGGATAAACCGCTTCACGGACGACCACAACTACAGGTTACTCTTTTACATAATAACCAAGACAAATTCATTGAAGAAGTTCGTGGCATCATGACCGCCCTCAACGACAAGGGGAAGAAACCTGTCGTGGTGGTCGAGGATGAAGAGGAGTGACTTTCTGGAGCAGGTGGGGGAAACGATAGAAGGTTTGGGCTAAAGTATGAGAGGATAAGGGAGCACCCAAGGGACATGGAGAGCGGGGAAAACTTTGGAGGTCAAGGAAATTACAATCTTGAGTGAACAATATTTCCACTTTTACCAACTCGGAGAAGGTGAGAAATAACAAGCGTCGGTGGTTTCCATGGAAAACGATGCCTTGAGGTTGTATCAATGAAAAAACCGTCGTTGGGTACCGATCAATTCCGAAACTTTACATGAACAGTGATTAGCGGTGAGCCACACCACCACCGTGGCAAAGCACTGACGAGCCTTCATAGAAAAGGTGTGACCACTGAAAGACATTCCGGAAAGCCTCATGAAGGGGAAATTCGTAATTACTTAAGGAAAAAGGTACGGGCCAAAATTCGAATGCTCAACCCGATAACCCTAGAACAAGCTATGGATCTTGCAACCTGGGTGTAGGAGAGAAATCTGGTGAGCGGGTTAAGGAGAGTGGGTGGAGCATTCACCAAACCCGGTCCATATTCCTATTTCAACAAAAGCCCGACGATCCTGGGTGGCGAAACTGGCCGAAACCCAGATCCAAACCCCCTTCCAGCCAAAAAAAACCCACCAAACATCAAAACTCATACCCAAAGCTCAGTTGGTCAACCAACCAACCCACATTTTCAACATCAAGAACTTACCCATCTCCTTCTCGTTTCAGTGGGCAAGTCGGGAGAGAAGGAGCTTTAAAAGGCCAGGGGTCTTTGCTTTAAATGCGATGGGAGATATGGAATTGGGCATGTATGCCAATCCAAGGGGCTTAGTGTGTTGTTGGTGGACGAACAAGAGGAGGAAGAAGGTGGAGAGTTGTTGGCGCTTGAGACACCAAAGGAAGGAGGAGAAGGATTTCCAACCATGATATCCATCAACTCGATCATGGGCCTCACTAACCCTAAAACCATGAAGTTAATCGGAAGAATTGGAGAAGAGGAGATGGTAGTCATGATTGACCCGGAAACGACGCATAATTTCATCTCCTTGCACACGGTTGAATGCTTGGAATTCCAGTGACCGAAGATGGTACTTTTGGGATGTCATTGGGAAACGCAGAGGCGGTTAAAGGGCGCGGGCAGTGAGCTGAGATTGAACGGTGAAGTGGAAATACTAGAGGATATTTTACCCTTGCAATTCCGATGTTATTCTCGGAATCTAGTGGCTTAAGAACTTGAGTTTGATACTCACCAATTGAAAACCCAGAAAATGAGTTTCACATGGGGAGGGAAGACCGTGACCATTTGTGGGGATCACTCTCTTGCGCAGACTGTGAAGGGTGGAATCAAATGAAACTGTGGGTCATGACGATAGCAAACCGGGGTTCTTGCAACCGATTCTAGCGGAGTTTTCGAAGGTGTATGAAGCTTCGATCGGACTGTCGCCATCTCGTGGACATTAGCATGCCATTGCACTCAAGGATGGGAGTAACCCGAATAGCGTTCGACCCTATAAGTATCCACGATTCCAAAAGAATGAGATTGAGAAACTCTTTTGAGAGATGCTTGAGGCGGGCATAATCCGACCCTTTACTAGCTCTTTTTCTAGCTCGGTTCTCCTTGTCAAGAAAAAGGACGGTCATGGCGTTTTTATGTTGACTACCGACCGTTGAACAAGGAAAATGTGCCGAATAAATATCCAATCCTTGCTATAGATGAGCTATTGGACGAGTTGGGTGGTGTAAAAATGTTCCCCAAACTTGACCTTAAGGTTGTGTACCACCGAATCCTAGTGAAGGGCGAGGATGTGCATAATACGATCTTTTGAACGCATGAGAGCCATTGTGAATTTCTTGTAATGTCATTCGGTCTAACCAATGCACCGACCACTTTTCAATCTCTAATGAATGAGGTATTCCGACCTTACCGGCGTAAATTCATTCTTGGGTTTTTTTTATGATATACTTGTGTATAGTTCTATTAAGGAAGAGCATGTAGTGCATTTGAAATTGGTGATGACTATCTTGAAAAATTAGAAATTGTTTGCCAACCATAAGAAACGTGCTTTGGGCCACATGATTTCTCAAAATGGGGTGGCAGTTGATTAAGAAAAGATTGCTTCAATGATTAATTGGCCCAAGCCCAAAACATTAAGGGACTTGAGAGGTTTTTAGGGCCTCTCAGACCTATTACTGAAAGTTTATTGCCCATTATGCACATGTTGCCACTCATCAACTGATAGCTAAAAAAGGATTACTTTAAGTAGGGGGATGATGCCATTGTAGCATAATAGCATTCGAGTATCTCAAGAAAGCCATGATGTACTTAAGGTTGGCAGAGAATGGTTTTGGCAGGGAATGCGTAAGGACGTGGGCAAGTATGTTAAATGTTGCGTGATTTTTCAATGGAACAAGCACTCTCAACAACAACCGGCAGGGTTAGGGTTGTTACAGCTTAGGGTTGTTACAGCTGTTACAGTCGCTGAAAGGGTATAGGAGGATATAACAATGGACTTTATCGAGGGATTACCCAATTCTAAGGGGGTGGATGTGAATTTCGTAGTGGTGGATAGATTGTCCAAATACGCCCACTTTATCGGGCTAAAGCATCCATTCAACCGCCCTCACGGAAGAAAGTGGTGCAGCTCCACGGATTTCAACAGAGTATAGTGTCAGATCGTGATCGAATTTTTCTAAGTGTTTTTTGGCGAGAGTTGTTCCAGCTTCATGGGACTGAGCCCCTCATACCATCCCCAAACAAACGGCCAAACCGAGGTAGTACACAAAGCTCTCGAAACCTACCTCCGTTGTTTCGTCGGTGGTCAGCCAAAGAATTGGTTAGTTGGGTGGCATGGCCAAGTATTCTTACAACAAAGCCATCCACACATCCACGGGCATGTCTCCCTTTAAGGTGTTGTATGGAAGAGACCCTCCAAGGTTGATGAGAATGGGGGTGGCCGACACTCTAGTGGGAAGTCTGGAGGAAAAGTTGTGAGAAAGGGACCTCATGCTTGATGAACTTAAAATGAACTTAATTAGGAGGAATTTGTCTTAAAATAAAACGAGCTCAACAAATCATGAAGGAGAATGCTGACCGAAAGTGAAGGGACAACAAATTTCAAGTGGGGTAATTTGTTTTCCTTAAGCTGCTATAGCCTTACCACAGCGCTCTTTGGCAAAGCGACCATTCCAAAAGCTAGCAGCTTTTATGGCCCGTTTGAAGTAATCCAGTGGGTAGGAAAAGTGGCATACAAGCTAAAACTTCTAGAGAATTGCCGAGTACATCCAGTGAGTAGGGGATGTGAGTAGTTCTCCAACCATTCCAACTCAAATCACATTGAAGCTAGTGGTGGAACCCGAATCAGTTTCACAGGGGGCGGGAGCAAGAGAGGTACTAGTGACGAGGTTGGGTTTACCTTTGAGGCAACTTGGGAAGACTTTGAAGGCCTCAAGTGGCGGTTTCCCGACTTCCACCTTGAGGACAAGGTGGGTCTTTTTTTTTTGGGGGGGGGGGGGAGGGGGAGGGGGGTATTGCAATGAACCACTCATTCACACCACCTATCCGTTATACTTACAGTAGGAGACAGAGCGGACAGCGGAGAGAGACAAAATTAGCACCAAGGAGACACCACCACCCTTTGGATTATTAGCTTTTTTTGTTATTTGCTTTCAGGAAGAGGACAAGAAGTAGTAAATGTAACAATTAAGGCTAATTGCCATGTCATGTGAAGGAAAGTAGTATACGTAATAGTAAGCTTAGGAAGGGGAATTCATTTCAGAAAATTGTGTATTGAAACTCTTGGGGACTAATGGCCTAAAGTCATTCACTTGTTAACCATTTGGTTAGTTATCTTTCAATCAATCAATTGTCCTCTTTCGAACTTGTCTTCTTGGGAAGTGTTTCTTAGAGCGCAGATAGTTGCACTAAGGCTAATTATGGTGACTTCTAAAGGGTAATTACCAAAAGTCAGGCTAAGGTTTTTTTTTTTTTTTTCAGTTCCCATTACACACTTGACTTATTTAAAGGGGCATTTTGTTAAATAATAGTTTGTTAGATATCGAACATGTTAAGTTTTTTTTTTTAACCTTTTTTAAATTTCTGATTAGGGGACGCCAAAAGTAATACGTGTTGCACAGTCGCACAGGTTTAGTCAGAGATTCTCAAAGAAGAGCTCAGAGAAATCAAGAGTAGATGAATGAGGAAAATTGATATGATCTTCTATTATCATGGAACCCATACAGGCAATTCAAAACAAAACCAAAAACCTCTAGAAAAGAAAAACAGGATTAAAAGATAATTCTCTAAAGGGAGATTTACATTACTGAAAGAGACATGATTTGGCTGGCGAGACCAGGATCTTGTTGAAGCAGCTCCTTTAGGTTGTTTTCCACTTCCCCCATCTGTTTCTCCAGGTACTCTTTAGAAGTCTGTCACCAAATATAAAGACAATGCATCAAATCAGAATCTTCAGCAACAATGTAATTTGTACAAATGAACAAATACAACTGAAAAAGGAGAAAGGAAAAAAAAAAGCTGAAATATTGCTAAGAGGTCTTGTTGATATGAAACATATCAAAGATTTGGAAAATAAATAAATAAATAAATAAATAAATAAATAAACCTGAAAACCTAACAAATGAAATAATTGAGAAAACAAACAAATTAATAAGCATAAAAACCTGTAAAGAAGCAATTGCAGTCTCACTATCCTTGAACTTCTGTTCTTGTTCATCAATCAAGACTGATTTTGGCTCCAGTACAAACCTAAATATTATGGACAAAAAACATAGAAGGGTGTCAAAATATTGTTGAGGATTAACAGCCACAGATTCCTGTAAGCCAAGGAGGACACTCACGTTCTTCCTGCAAAACCAAGGAAACAAAATCCACAGTAAGTTCAAAAATCTATAAGTTAAACAACAAAGACAGGAGTCGCAATCAATTGAACATAGGTCCCAAACTGCACCAAACCCCAAAAATAATAGATATGCTTCACTTGGTGTATCAAGTATTTATACTGATATTGACCTTACCAATGGATTTGTATGTATTTGTGTCATCAGGCACTTGTCGCAACTCCTCCAAGGTTAAGTAAGCACGCTTCTTTTCTGTTTCTTTAGATCGGATTTGGTTTTGCACCTGGATAGATCATAAATCATGGTTAATTTTACAATACAAAAGCATAACAAACCCATTGCAGCCCATGAAACTAATGTACTAGAAAGAATAATTCGATACGGAGCACTTAGAATGAGTCACAAGTTATTGCAGTGCTAACATCAGAATATAGAAGACATATACCTATAAACAACCTATCACACTAACAAGTTCCTCATTCTTCATAGCATGTTTTTGGAGAGTGATGGGATGAGTGATAGGATTTGGAGATAGTCCAGGGAAAGAAAAAGGAAGTAAACTGTACTATAGATGCCTTCACATATGTACCTATGTGACTATGTGTCACGGTCCGAGTGTTTTGACACAAAATCCGTGCGATGCACTCTCATCTACTGGCAAGTCAAAGGTGAAAAGGGCTTGTGAGCATGAAGCAACACAGACTGAAGACGAGTTTGATGGGCACTCTTGCGGTCTTGCCTATAGGGTTGATCGAGGCTTGTGACAATAGATGTTATAGACCTGGTGACTACCACCACTGAGCCAACAAGGAACACAGTAGCACAATAGCACTAGAGGACAAAAGCAATTAAGAAAGCACTAAGGAGAGTGGGAGCATGGGACTGATTCCAGATTCTGTACGGCAGCAGTACAGGACAAGAACAATTAATATTAGGTTAATGTTTTGTAATGTGGCTTGGTATATTAAGTGTAATAGTTAAGGCAGTTGTACATTATGTAAATTGTGAGGAAATATGTTGAGAGAATGGTAACCTCAAGTCAAGTTACTAGGAGAGTGATAACCTCAAGTCAAGTTACTAGGAGAGTGATAACCTAAAGTTATCAAGAGGGTAATAGCCTAAAGGCTAAAGCTATTAACCTGTCACTTTTGTATCCAAATTTCTGCCATTATGCATTATCAATCAAAGACTCAAACTACAATCTTTAAATTTCTTGTTAAATAGAACTTATAATCTGAAAACCCTAGTCTATTACAATAGACCAGGTTGAGGCAAGCACAAGCGGATCTGATGACAACTATCTATTTTGAGGGTCTCCTACGATATTATCTGTAAAACATGCATGAACAATGGTGTTTTTGGGAGCTTTAAACACGTGGCTGCAAGATATCATTAAATGCCTACAACAATACACAAGTATTAAAGTGATAGGCAAAATTGGCTAGGCAACTTGGATTTCATCAATCACTGCTTCCTAAAGAGCTTCCTTTACGAATTACATTATTTTCCCACATAATAACTTCTTCCAAGGCCTAGAAAATTAACAGACCTAGAAAGCTTCAACTACATTTATAGGGAATTAGGTTCTAACACTATGCTAGCAGTTCTTTGCTTGGCATGGCTAATCGTAAGCTATGATAAGAGGGTTGCATTAGCTAATGGACAGACAACATAAAACATTGTAGAAGCTTTGTAAGAGGTACTATTATACAAGCAATATACCACTGTCCAAACTCCAAGTTAGCATGCTAGCCCAGAGTTGTGCCATGACAGGCGATTTTCATGGAATTGAACTTTTTAAACTCTTTTTCACCATAATGAAACATAATAGGAAATTAAGGATGATATTGTACCATTTGCACAACTATAATTGACCTAAGTTCTTTAGATAATAAATTAACCATCTTGATAAAAATTTACAATAATGAGGATATATAAGCTACACAAGAAATAAGGCTGTCACAATTCCTTAATTATCAGAAGACCATTTCCAATTCAATACCTATATGTCACTTGACCGCTGGGAAAGTGGGAATGTAGGCCTATAAAGAGTGGTAACATCAAGCTTTTGAATATCTCTACTCTTTTTGCCCCAAAATACAAGCTTCATTTCTCCCAAAATAAAAGCCTCATTATTCATTCATGCAAGGTCCATCTTTTGATAATAATTACTATCTCTGTTCCTCAAAACAATAAACCATCCCATTACCTTTCTTTTTATTCAGCCTTAATCAACAATACACCACTATGACTTCTCTCCTTAAATCGCTTGTCCAGAATAAATATGGTGGACAGGGATGTAACACTAGTCATCACACCCTACTTTATACTTTAGACTACCAAAGTACCAAGATTTATCGAACTACTTATAGTCTACTTCCAACAATCTTATGCCTGAGCATAGGTACAAATTCCAATTCTGCCCAATCAAATAAATAATTCAATCTTTAAACAACAGTAACATGTCTTTAACATGGCTCCACATCTTCCAATGGAAGCAAATAAGAGGTAACTAATTGGATTCGCAAAGCTCCACTTAAGCACATATATAACCAATCTCAACTTTTCATATCTTTCTTTCATATCCAAATCCCTTCACCTTATTGTACTTGTTTGGTGTGTACCCAAGAACAGGTTTTCAACAAATAGAATGGATAATGAATATACATATTATTCCAAAGACAAAAACTATAACAAAGAACACAAAAACCAACCTTTTCTTTTTGAAGGAAAATACCACAACACCATGGCAATTTTAATTTTTCCATCAATTCTAAGTCGACATGAATGCAATTAAGATACGAAATGAAAGTATGAAACAATAGATCATGATAAGAACAAGGCAGCACAAATTCGAGATAAACAATGTCATTATCTATAGTAAGGGGGAGCTAACCTGCTTCAATTTAGAAGTAGTCTCAATCATACGTCCTTGAATCTCAATAAATGCCTAAATACATAAATTTCAAATCAGCAATACCCTTAAATACTTTATACTTCACATTAAAAAAAAAATTAAAAAAAAAATAAATTAACATTCTTCTCAAAAGAAATTAAAAAAAAATAACATTAAACGAATAATAACGAAATTACTTAAAAATTAGGCCAAAATTTGCATCATTAATCTTAAAAACACTAAAAATTTGCTAAAACTAAGCTTTAACATACTGTTCTGCTTGCTTCATCCGCCATTTTAGCTACTGAAATGCAGACTTAATTCAAACTTAATCACTGTTTCAGAAAATAGCAAACGATCAAAGTGCATTAATATTATTAGTACAAGTAAAAGCGAAAAGTTAATTAAAAAAAAACGAAGAAAGAGTACTGCAGTAGGGTTTAATTGGAAAAACCCTAGATCTGTAAATTGATTGGATGCTTAATTTATGAAGAAGATGAATGAACCTCGGAGATGCTAGGTCACCGGAAAGAGTTTTCCGATTTGATTTTCCGGTGGCAGGCGGTTGATCACCAGTGGAATATGGAAGGCGTCTCTGCTATCGTCCTATATAGATGAAGAGTTCTTGCAATGAAAAATTAAGAAGCAAGACACTGGTTTTCCATTTTATTTTATTTTTTATACTTCCCTGACTTCTAAGTATAGGGGTCAAAACCACACTCCTGACCCGACCCAAACCCGACTCGAAATTAATGAGAGATATTTGAACCCGACTCGACCCGAAGCTAAACAACCCGAATTCAATCCGATTTGACCCAAATTTCATATTTTGTAATAATATTAAGTTTAACACTGTTTTTGATAGTTTCTAAGCATAACCCGAAATCAACACGAATTCTAACTCGAACAGGACCTGCTGACTCGAATTGCCACCCCTACATTCGACTCGACCCGATCCTCGATCGAAACCAACTCGAAAAATATTTCGTATTTAATTTAGATTTGGACTCGCGTGGACATAATAATTTAGTGACAGGGTAAAGTCGTATCCCCTAATCAAAAATAATTCCTAAGTCCTCTAACTAAAGTAGATAGGGAAGTAGGGTCGATCTCCACAAGGAAACAAATCTTTCTATTCCTAATTAACTAAAATAATCTAGATTATGAAATAACCAATATTTATATTTGAATAAGAAACTAAACTACGAAGATTGAGAATAGGGAGAAAACAATATATAAAAGGATTTAGGGCATAGGTTCACCAATAATTAATACTCCAGGGTAAAACATAATAATCAATCATTGACATTGCATAAATAACATGATTAACAGGCTCTCGCAATTTATTAATCAACATAGATCTAACAGGCTCTCGCAATTTACTAGATCTAAGTTCTTATTGAAAATAGCCTTTAATATCAAATTAACATCTGCTCGATTCATTAATTCAATATTGCTATACTTTTACAAGACGTAATTGTAAAGCGTTAAAACAATTCAATAAGAAATTATTATGCAATATCAAAAATCAATAATAGTCAATCATCAATGCATCAATAAACCAGATTGTAAAGGGTTTTCGCTACGTATTACAATCACAGAATTAATCTACCGGTATTAAATCTCATCTCTCGAATCTCGACTTAACCATTTATAAATTAATCTGCCTATTGAAATTAGACCTAAACATCAATTCTCATCTCTCGAATCTTGAATCAATATTGTTAAACTCATGCATAAAAGATAGGCCTAATCTAGTCACAGAGCATTAAATCAATCAATAGGAAATTAATCTAGCATTGATAATTAACAACAATAAATTACCCCTTCATATTATTTATGGATCCCCATAAACCCTAGAAATAGAACTACTCACACATGATAAAAACTAAACTAATCAAAGCAATGAAGTAAGACATGATTAAAGGAATAAAATAAACAACTAAAATTAAGAGAAGAGAAATCGTTACCAAAATAAATCTGGAATTAAGAGTAGATTAAGAACAAAGGTTTAAGAGAAAGAAAACTAAGAGAACAATTAAGAGAGTAAAGAAAAGAGTAAAAAGGAAAAAGAGGAAGAGAGAGAGTAGAGAGAGGGTCCTAAAAACGTATTGCTGAGGAGTATTTATACTTTGTACAAATCCTAAGTTAAAACAAACTAAAACGACGTTAATCGTCTCCTAATCAATACACGTGCCCGATTGGGCGCGCCTTTTTGCTTCCTAATACTAATCTCGCGCCCGGCCGGGCGCCAACCTTAGCTTCTCCCGCCCGGCTGGGCGCGCCTCCGGGCGCCACCCTCTTTGGCCGGGCGGCTCACTTGGGCCACTATTTGGACTACGATTGGGCTCCAATTCTTCGGGCCAATCTGGGTTTCCTCTTCCGGTCTTGAATACTCGGTCCAAATGCCCCGGTATCACCTATACCGAGCCCTTAATCACCGGTTCGATGGCTCTAACCGGCCCTGGGCTATAGAATCTGGTCGTGTTTCTCCAATGCTCGTGATTGCTCCAAAATATCTCGGGAAAATACTCGAAAAGCATAAATCCCTGCAAAAGTCAACCAAATCTACGAGAACACTAGAAAACATCAATTAGTAATAAAAGTGGCTCTAAAGAGCCAAAAACACTACTAATTACGACCAAGGGACGGGGGTAAAATACTATATAAAATAGACACATCAAACTCCCCCAAGCCAAACCTTTGCTTGTCTCTAAGCAAAGATCTCATCAATGAATCAATAAATATGCTTCACCCCAAAAGTAAAAATCAAGCACAAACGATCCAGGGTAAATCAAATAAACATGCTTCAAAATCAACCAATCAAATCCCTCTAATTACCAATCTTCCCTAACAATTGTCAAACAGAGCAAACCACAAGAGCATATAGAATTCAAGACTAGTGCTCACGCACTCAACTCTCATTTTTGTGGCGAGTAAAAGATGTACTCGATTGCTCTCCATCCAACCCCTTTATGTGAACAATGCCCTCCCAACTCACACTCTCGTGTGTATAAAACAATGAACGCTCAATCCTACTAGTCGACTCGAAATATGTCATATCATAACTTGCATTGATATACAACACTTTCACATTCATACAATTCTATGCACAAAGGTCAGAAGGTCTTTAAAGCTTGTAATGTAAGGCTAGGGTAAAGGGTAGGAATCATTTGGGAACAGGTGAGAGAAAAGTTATGCTTAAAGGAGCAAATCCTAATAAAACCCATGATCAAAATAAACAATGATCAACATCTCCTACATAACCAAGTCTAACATCAACCAAATATACTCCAGTCATAATAAACAATCCCAACTCTCACATATCACTCATAAAAATATAATAATGAAGAAGTAGAGTGAATAAACAAACTTTATTTCCATACTTGAATATTTATATATTTTTTTTCATTGAAGCTCTATTATTTTTCTTTTGGTCAACCTCCAACTAGAACATTTGAATACTTTTCTTTTCTCTTCTTTTGAAGTTCACTTATTTTTATTTCACATTTTTTTTTTGAACTTCTCTTTTTTTTTCTTCATAACATCATGCTTTATTTTTTCAAGAAAATATAACTCTCAAACTCATCAAAAATAAACATGATCAAAAACAAAACAACTTCTCAAAACCCCACCCAAATTGTGCAAATAATAAGCACACTAGAAACTCCCTTACCTCACTTACTAATAGCTCCCCCAAGCCAAGCTTGGGACTAGTAACCAATGGGGAAAAATAGTCTTGTAATATGGCTAATAAAGCAACAAAAAGTCAAGGCAACAACATGGGTAGCATTAAGGGAACAAATGTATCTACAATATCTGGAGGTTACCTAAAAGAACAAATGCCTTCGTCCTCCTCAATGTGCATAATAATGAATCATATAAATATTACTTATAGTTGCAAACCAATACTCAAATTCATTGACATACCAGGAACTATGAAACTATCACACATTCCTAACCAAATCAACTAGTCAAGCACTATATTCACAAGTAGTTAGACAAAATTGACGCATGTTAAGGTTTAAAGGCAATCAAACATCAAATTATGATTAACTAATCCACAATGCTTATCATCAAATACCAGGAATCAAAACAATTTTCTCAAGTAAGGGGCACAGGGAAGCATAATTTACAATTCATTGGAACGTATTTTTGGATTTTTTATTTTTCAATTTTTTTGTATTTTCATATATAAGAAAGCAATAAAACTAACCTATAAAGCAAGAAATCTAACCTAAGAAAACACACCAAAAAAAAAAGAAAAGGGGAAAAAGAAAGATACCAAACCAAAATCTTCCCCAAGCCAGAATCAGACAATGTCCTCATTGGATCGGGAACTAGCCCAGCATAGCTAGTCCTGATCATCCTGATCCATCGAGTCGAAGCCCGCACCTCCACTGCCACCTGCACCAGAAGAGCTACCACCAAAATAATCAGCATGAAAACTCCCCCCCGCCGGTCCCCCGAAAGGAATGTCCTGGCCGTTCTCGTAGAAGGAAGAATAGTCAGTGTAAATAACACGGGTAGTGGGATCCCTATCGTATCCCTGGGGTGGAGGCTGAAACCAGTCAGGGTGAATAGCGTCGTCGGGAGTGTTGCCCTGACGAGCATAGTCATCATACATAGGGTAGAGAGCTCTACCCTGGTTCCTCTCTAGGTACCCTAACCTCTGGTCTATGGAGCCTACCATCCTCCTAAGGTCAGTATGGGAATGCTCTATACGTCCTAAGGCCTGACCTATACTCTGAAGATCCCAAACTGGGTCAGAGTCAATATGTGGGACGGAGTGAGACATACGAGGTGGAGAGAATGCCACCTCGGACTGAGGCTGGGGTGGTGGAACTGGTGGTGGTGGTGCCTGCCCCCTAGTGTTGGCAACTAAAACATCATAAGTGAAAGGTTGCCCTGGGGGAAAGACAGTCAAGTCAGGACTGGGTAGGGGAAAAATGGGCAAAGGTTGCTCGCTCCCAGTCCTAATACACCAAAAGGGTGTCTGCTCGCTATCCGGCCGAACCCACCCCAACTCCTCGAAATACCTAGCAGTCATATAGGTGTCTGATCCACAGTTGGTCAGCTGGTGGGGTCCGTCCATTACAAAACCGACCTTTTTCACTGCTATTCGAGTGATAAGCACTACTACAATTTAATACTTGTGCCACGATTTATGCCACGGGATTTTTAAAATTGTGGCAATTTTACATCTTGCCACGGGATAATAGCTTTCACAATAATTCCTTTTGTTTTATAGATATATTTTGCCACGACAAAAAAATATTTGTGGCAAACATTCTATTTAGCCACGAAGCATTTTGTAGCAAGTATATTTTAGTCGGGATTCCTCTCATCATGGAGTACATTTGTACATACTAGTATGTGAAATTTTTTAAATTTAAAAACAATGACCTAAATTTTTTTAACAAAATTAAAACAACCGCCTTAAATAAAAAAAAATAGCCGCCTAAAATAAAAAGTTCCCACTAAATTATACCTACACTCTTACGTTCCCTCTAGTCTGACAAAAAAAAAACAAAAAAAAAAAAAAAAAGGGAAAAACCTAAAACATAAGCAGAAGTTCCTTCAACCTTCAAAATTTCTTTTTCTACCTTAAGTTTTATTTTTTTCTTCACCTATTGAAGTTATTGTTGGCCACCGCTCAATTTAATCTTTCAATTGTTCAATCATTGATGCTGGGATTCCTTAATTGCGGTTAGGTATTCTAATATTGATTTTCTAGTTAACATATATATATATATTATTGTAATCATAATTTTCCCAATTTTGCTTGTAGTTTCAATTGCTGCAATTCGGGTATTATTATTTATTCAGTGGAAAGGACTTTCAGGAATCAGAGACAAGGTATGTGTGTTTCTTGCAAATTTTTTCAATTTTGTTATTAGGGTTGTTGTAACGAATTGGAATTATTGGATGTTGCAAAAGAAAAATTAATTTTTGCTAAATTAGTTCGATTGTTAAGGTTATTGAGATTCATTATAAAGTATAGTGAGGCTTCCGATATTTGGTTAGATTATTATAGTTTTGCTGTGACTTTTCATTAGCATTCTAATAGTAGCGTTTTTTTAGCACTAGTATTATGCACTATAATAAGATAAAATAGCGTTGGTGTAGATGTGTAGTATGAAATTATAATTTTGATTTGCATATTAAAGCTAGTAATCCAATTGTTCCATGGGTGGGTACTTTTGGCGGCTAAACATATACGAAGTAATATAGTATTATATGTCTAACTGGACTAAATCTTATATCATATTTCTGGTGCTCAAATTAGATTACTCTAGTTTTGGCTGGATAGGATCCTGTATTCTTAGTTTTATTATAAAGAAACTTTTATTTTTATGTTAATACAAGTTTCAAGAAAAAAAAACTATTAAATCATGAAACTAGTGTTTTTTTTTTTCTTAAAAAAGAGTAGTTTTCAACGCATCAACAAGTGCAAAAATAGAACAAAATATATCATGTATACATAACTTTTTAGTAACAGATGTTAGGTGTAAATCTATTTAGAGTATTTGTTTTTAAACTCAATAACTTAAAACATGAGATGCTCAAGGTAAAGTTAACTTGTGTTAGATCAATATAATACTCTAGCGGGGCGTTTGGAATGTGGGAATGAGAGTTTGGGGATTAAAATATGGGAATGAGATTGGGAATTGATTGTTGAGAATATAGAAAAATATGACAATACTTTGTTTGGGTAGTGGATGAGAATAGATGGGGAATAAATAACAAAAATACAAAATTACCCTTATTAATCTTTCTCCTCCTTTTTTTTCATGAATGACAAAAATGTCATTTTCTACTTATTCCCATTCCCACCCATTTATTACCTACCCTCCCTAGGTAATAAAATGGTGGGAATTCAACTCATTTATTCCCAATCCCATTCCCTTATTTAATTCCAATCCCATCTAACAAACAAGAGATTTTGTTTTATTTGGGATGAAAATTCTCATTCCCACCCTGAATTCCCATTTACCAAACACCCCCTAGGTGACAATTTTAAGCCAATCTTTCTTGTTCATCAGTTCTTAGAAAGACTTTTGGTAAGACTTTTAAAGTGCTTCTTTGAAACATTGGCTCTTGTTTCTCTATATACGTTGTTCCCTCAATCTCTACTAAGCTAACAAACTTTAACTCATAGATTACATGGTTTTATGCATATTAATTAACTTTATTTTTTTTATTTTACATTTGTGATAGTAGTTATTAGAGTATTTTGATCTTTAGAGGCATCATAAATATTAATTTGTGTGTTTTTAAGATAAATCATGATGTTTTATTTTACCATTATTAATAAGAAGCTATAAGTAGTGCTTAGTTCTTAGGTGGGGCTTATGTATCCATATAAATTTTCCTGCAGAATTACGTTCAAATGCTCACATGTATTGAAAGTTTTTTTTTTTTTTCTAATTATGTATCTTGTAGCTACTTTTTCACTAAAGATATGGATACTTCAAATATTTTAATAAGGAAAAGGTTGGAATGGATGGGTTGTGATGATAGAACTCATACATTGTACATAAATGGGGTGACAGAGTTTTTAGACTTTGCTTTTACCGATCAATCTAGTAGTATTGATGATGAGGAAGAGGAAACTAAAGTCCCTTGCCCTTGTAATCGATGTAACAATAGTCGGCACAAGACAAGGGAAGAGATTTATGATGATTTGCTATTAAATGGAATGGTGAAAGGTTATGTTCGTTGGATCTATAATGGTGAATTTAATCCTCAAGAAAAACGACGTAGAATTGAAATAGGTGATGATAAGGGTCAAGATGAAATCTTTGATATGATATATGAGGCTCATGGGCCAATGAGCTCAAATGACATTCTAGATGAACTTAATAACCAACCAAAAGAGGGAGAGCCAGATGATAATGAGCATGTTAAGGGTACAAAGGGAGTTGAATCTTTTGAAAATTTGATGAGAGATGCTCAACAACGTTTATACCCTGGTTGTGATAACTTTTCAAAGTTGTCATTTATATTAAAGTTGTTCCAGATTAAGTGTATGGAAGGGATAACTAACAAAGATTTTACAAGTATGCTTAAAATGTTTAAAAGTGTGTTACCTAGTGATTCAAATGTGCCATCAACATACTATGAAGCACGTAAAATGATTACTGATTTGGGTTTTGATTATGAGAAGATTGAAGCATATGAAAATGATTGTATGTTATTTTGGAAAGAGAATGCTAACCTTGAAAAGTGTATTGTATGTGATACTAAACGTGACACAACTTCCCCTAAGGTGCTACGATATTTCCCATTAACACCAAGGATACAAAGGTTGTTTTTGTCTTCTAAAACTGCTAATGAAATGAGATGGCATAAAGATAAGCGGGAAGATGACGGAGTTCTTAGTCATCCAGCAGATAGTAAAGCATGGAAACATTTTGATGTGACATATAAGTCATTTGCTGCAGATTCTCGAAACGTCAGATTAGGTTTGGCATCTGATGGATTTAATCCATTTGGTGGTTTAAGAAGTGATTATAGCATAAGGCCAGTAGTGATTGTTGTGTATAATCTCCCGCCATGGATGTGTATGAAAAAACCTTATACTATGCTATCTTTGTTAATTCCAGGAAAAAGTGCACCAGGAAATAATATTGATGTATACTTACAACCTTTAGTTGAAGAGCTAAAGCAACTGTGGGAATTCGGGGCTAAGACTTATGATGCATCAAAAAATGAATATTTTCCTATGCATGCAGCTCTCTTATGGACCATCAACGATTTTCCAGCTTATGCTAACTTATCTGGGTGGTCTACTAAGGGCTATAAGGCTTGTCCCCGTTGTTTGAATGAAACCTCTTCAACTAGATTACCTAATTGTGGTAAGTGTTGTTATATGGATCATCGTTGCTTTTTACCTGCTGATCACAAATGGAGACACAATAAGTCTTTTAATGGTAAAGTTGAAACAAGGGGTCCACCAAAGAAATTATCAGGTAGTGAAATATTAGAGCAAGTTAAGGATCTTGAAGGTATGAAGTTTGGGAAAACCAGTAAGTTACCAAAGAGAAATGACAATTGGAAAAAGCAGAGTATATTTTTTAAATTGCCTTATTGGAATAACCTCTTGCTTCGTCATAATCTTGATGTTATGCATATCGAAAAAAATGTTTGTGATAATATTCTTGGCACTTTACTCGACATTGAAGGTAAAAGCAAAGACAATATTAAAGCTAGACATGATTTAAAACATGTAAAGATTATGAAGCATCTTGCTCCAAAATTGATTGACGGAAAATGGCATATGCCACCAGCACCTTATACATTATCCAAGGCTCAAAAATTAACAGTGTACAAATTTTTGGAGGATATTAAAGTTCCAGATGGGTATTCATCTAACTTTTCTAAGTGCATCAATCTTGAGAAGCGTAAAATATGGGGACTTAAAACGCATGATTGTCATGTGCTTTTAGAGGAATTGTTGTCGTTGGCAATTCGTGGAGTATCATCTTCTAAAGTGTACGAGGTGATTACTAAATTGAGTGCATTTTTTAAGAATTTGTGTTCCAAGACTTTAAAATTAGAGGACTTGAATGATCTTGAGGATCATATTGCAATCACCTTGTGTGAAATGGAAAAGATTTTTCTTCCCTCTTTTTTTGATGTAATGGTGCACTTATGTGTTCACTTAGCTGAGGAAGCTAAGATAGCAGGGCCAGTTCATTATCAATGGATGTATCCTATTGAAAGGTATTTATTTATTTTGAATGAATTGTGAAATTTCTTTGTTAACATGAACATATATTCATAATTTATAGTGTTGTCTTACAGGTTATTTCGAAAATTCAAATCATATGTTCGCAATAAAAATAGACCGGAGGGATCCATTGCAGAAGGATATATAATAGAGGAGTGTATGTTCTTCTGTTCAAGATATTTAAATGATATGGAGACTAAATATAACATGTTAGAGAGGAATGCAGAAGAAGAAACTGATGCTTATAAGGGATTATCAATATTTGCATCATATGGCGTTCCCTTGGGAAAGGCTAAATCTAAATCTCTAACTACCGAAGAGTTGATACAAGCTCGAGAATATGTGCTTAAAAATTGCGACGAAACTGAGTCATACTTAAAGTATGAACTTTCTTATTTTCCTTAATTTATTTTATGTTATACAAAGTATTTAGACACTTGTATAACAATAGTTTTCCTTTTTTTTAACAGTGAATATGCAGAAGCGGGATCTGATAAAAATTTGGTAGAATGGTTTCAAGATCGGGTATGATAATACTTAAATATATATATATTTTTTAATTCTAATTAACACTCAACTAACTCTCTCATATCGAACCAGGTTACAACATTGCCAGAAAGTGAGGATCAAGTTGTCAAAGATTTAAAAACTTTGGCTTTAGGGTCGTTTAGAGGTGTCCAGTGTTTTGGTGGATATTTGGCTAATGGATTCAGGTTTCATACTAAGGACATTGAAAAGAAGAGAAAAAATCAGAATTCTGGTGTTATGGTTAAAGGAATTGCAGAGTAAAAAAATATTGACTACTTTGGGGTGCTTAATGACATAATTATGCTACAGTATTTAGATGGAAAGCGTGTGATCTTGTTTCGTTGTGATTGGTGGGATGCATAAGATTGGTAAAGGGGTTAAGATTGACAAAAGCGGTGTAGTTAGTGTTAACACTAAATGTAAGCTAATTACTGATGAGCCATTTATGCTTATGTATCAAGCCCAACAAGTATTTTTTGTTAGAGACGGATTTGATACAAGCTGGTTGGTTGTGATTAAGACCCATCCGCGACATCAATACAACATCCCAGAAAATGAAAATGTCGATTTAGATGAGGATGCTTTACAACAAAGTGACTCAGGAGCTGTTCCTAATGTTTTCTTATCGGCTCATGACTTAGAGGACACTCCTTATCAATTTGATGACCAAAGAGATGATATTGATGACATAATCATTGATGCAACCGATCAAAATCAACCCAAAGTTGTCAATGATAATGAAATCGAAGATGATGAATTTGATTTTGATACAGACAATGACACTGATGGTGAAGAAGAATGTGATAATGATGGAGATGAGGACGATGATGATTATATTACATGATTTTTGTTTCTTTAAATTAATTTTTTAAATTAATTTTCTTTCACTAATGTTATAGTTTGACATTTTAATACAATTTTTGTTGGATATATTACGCTTTATCAATCATGATCTAGAAAAGTTGCATGATATAGTAATTTATGATGTAAACTAATGATTATATGGTATATAGTTATTAACACTTTTAGTGCAGGTTTAATGATGGAGAAAGTTGGAATTAACACTTCTGACAAGAATAGTGGCCAACAAAATGAGTATGAACAACAAAGGTTAAAGAGGATTCAGGATAATAAGTATAGAATGCAATCCTTGGGTATCAAGCGCATTTCAGCATCCTTGACAAGTTTAGTGGAAAGCAAAAAAGAAAATAAGAAGATGAAGAAGAGCAAAAATGTGACTAAGATAGATAAGGACTATGTTCCAAACTTTGATGATGAGGATGACATGAATTTTCTAGATGATAATGAATATGAGAAAGAAGATGATATTGCAATGCCAAAGAAGGTACTTTCATAAACTAGCTAGTTATTTATTAATTTATATGGACATCAAGTTTTTGTTATCTGCTTAATAACATGTTTCAGGATAAGCGTTCTGCAACTAAAGGAAAGCTGAAAAAAAGTCAATTCATTCCACCAATGTGTGTGGCTAAGTTTTTTAATATGAATAAAAAGCAACAAGTAGCAATGGTAGGAGATAAAACTTTTAAATCACTTTCAAAAGCCATGAAAGTTGTGGAACAAGGTATGTGATATGAATATTTGAATTATCTAAATGTTTATAACTCAGAGTAACATAAAATTCAATATATGTCTTCCTTAATGCAGCCATTAGTAATAATCACGTACAATCAAATGCACATCAAAAAAATATTGGTCAAGATGAAGGTAAAAGCCATTGGTTCCTTTTAATGAACTATGAAATTAAAAATAGAATTGTCCTTTTATACTTGTACATTGCAGACATACAAGATATCGAAGGAATTGTAGAGGATTTGAATGAAAATGCTGATAATGAGGTTGAAATGAATAAAGGTAGTTTATATATAATAATTTTTTTTGTTTTAATTGGGATTTTATACAACGTTAAATCAGATATGAATGAGCATTTATTTGATGATGATGTTCAAATGAATCAAGGTAAGTGAAATTGTCATTCTTAAAGACTTCAGCAATAACTATACTGTAATACATTTTCATCTTGTTTTATGAATGTTTTTGTAATTGCACATATGAAAGAGGATATGGAGATACACAATGATGAGGATTTTCAAGTAACAGGTGATGTATCTACTCATGTGGTTGATGATGAATTAAATGGAGATAGAAGGCTTATTGTAGTAGAAGGTGATATAATATACATTGTATTGTCTTTGTTGTTTTTTTTTCCTTTTTTTTTTTTTTTGGAAAAATGATTTTAATAATTACTATTTTCATAACTCTTAATGTTTAGGTCCTGTTAAGAGAAGACGAGGGCCTGTATATTGCAGAAAGCTTACTATATTGCCTCCTGGAGAAAAAATATATGTGGAGTTTAATAAGGATGGCATTCCTGTTGGAAAAAATTCATCACTCTTTGCTTTTTTCTTGGGTGAACAAGTAAGAAATAGCGCCGTCATTCCTTTGCAAGTTAAAGATTGGGAAGACATTCAGCCTGATAAAAAGGAACATCTTTGGAGTTGTGTTTTGGTAAGAAGCTTTTTTCAAAGTGTTTTCTTTGCTCTACGTAATCCGATCTTATTTTTTTTTCTTATTTTTTACAGGAAAAATGTTCATTTGATGACCCCGAGATAAGAAAAGACAGTGTTCTTAAACATGCTAGAAAATTATATAGAGACAGTAGACATAAGTTGAAACGAAAATATTATGATGATCCAAATCTTAAAACAAAAGCTGAACGCTTGAAAAATAAGCCTGAAAAGCTACTTAAAGCGGACTGGAAGTACTTGGTTGAATTTTGGAGTGATGAAAAATTTCAGGTATTAAAAGTTCTTATATTATATGTATTAAAATTTATATTTGTTGTACATGAATTTTTTTTTATTTACCATAGGCAAAGAGTATGAAAGCGGCTGAAAGTCGATCTCATCAAAAGATGCCTCACTATAATGGGACTAAAAGTTTTGCTCGCACGAAAGATGAATTTGTAAGTTACTGCAAATAGGAGTTTATTAAATTTCACCTCTTCTAAAGTGAATTAATAACAATGATTATTTGTGTTGTAGAAAGAAAAACATGGGAAGGAATGTTCACGAGTTGAGCTGTTAATTGAAACTCGTAAGAGGAAATCAAAGAAATCAGTTATTGATGTTGCCTTAGCTTATAATATGCATGCACTTGTAAGTATATTTCAATTTTGTTTTGAATTATATTTGTCACAAAATCTGAAAGCTTGTATGACTTAATTTAATTTCTTTGTATTGGTTTTTAGTCTGAAATGAAAAAGTTGAAAGAAGAAAGAGAACAAGGGCTTAATAACTTCACAGATGAACAAATATTTGTGAAGGTGCTAGGTGAAGACACTCATGGATATTTGCGTGCATACGGAGGAGGTAAAAGCATTACTGATTATTTTGGGGTTAAGCCATCTCGTATAAATCTAGCTCATGAGATGATAGAAGTAAAAAAGAATGCCGAGCAAGCAGTTCAAGAAGCACGAAAAGATTCCGAAGACGCAAGGAAAGAAGCAGAAAATGCTAGAAAAGATGCGGAGCTTGCAAGGAAAGAAGCGGAAGCAACTAGGGATGAGGTAAACCAAAAAATAGCTGCTAATAACAAGTTATGGGAGAAAAGGCTTAAAAAGATACTACAAGGTTGTGGGATAAATGCTTCCAAAAGTGATGATTCAGAGAGTACTAGCTCGTCATCTTCAATTAAGCAGGTAAACTTTCTAAATTATTCTTTTTTTTTTTTTTTTTGTCATCCAATTACTCAAATTGTTTTATAGCTTGTTTGATTTCTTTGATACAACAATAAAATCTACTCTACTTACACTTTGGTAGATAATTTTGGATATAATTTTTGTTAATGCTATTTTGGCTACATAGTTGGTCAACTATAGATTGATGTTTGTAGGAATTTGAACAATTAACTTCATTTTTTTTTTTTTGGAAAAATGCTACTGTTATATCATATGACTAGTTAATGATAAAAAAATTTCTTCTAAATACATTTTTTTTTTCATCTGTTGCAGGTAAGATGAATTAATTGGAGCTTTGAAAGTTGACACTAACCAGAGATCATGAAGTACAAGATGTATTGGAGTATTGTTTTTTTTATGAGTGGGATATTATAAAAACAAATTTATTTTAGGTTTTTAATTATGCACATTATTAAGGATTTTTTTACTAGTGTTACTTTGACTTTGTGAAGACCTATTAAATTAATTCCATGTACTCAATATATATGCATCTTCTTTGGTATAAAATTTTATTATTCAATTTGAAATAGTTAGCAAATTTATTTCATTATTATAGGCTTATAGTAGATGTTGCAACTACATGTGAAATATCTATTCTCATTATTTAGTAGCATGTAAAACACTACTTTCATCATCAAGAATTTGATAAAGATACGCATGTGGTTTAGTGAGTTAGTAAGCCACGGGTAACTCCTACTTGCCATGATTATACTTGTAGCTAGAGGACATATTTAGCCACGAGAAAACTCGTGGCAAAAAAAAATCATTTATGCCATGATACCTTTTTTCCCGTGGCAATCACCTAGCCACGCACACTTGTGCCACGACTTTATTTTTAATGAATTCCCGTGGCTAAACAGCATTGCCACGAGAATTTCAAACTTGTGCCACAGTCATAGCACAAAAGTCAAATTGTAGTAGTGAAGGCCACCTAAACGGATAGGGGTTTTTGATGTGGTGCTGGTCGTGGCATGCCTACTCAAATGGTGAACAATAAACCTACCTATGTTCAATTTCCCGTACTTATACACATAGTTTCCTATGACAGCTAGTTCGTTAGATTAGGCATTGTGGGGCTCGGCCCTACCTAAAAAACACAAACCCGCAAATCTTTGCCAGATTTTTGGGACAGGGTGGTGAATAGGTTTGGTACTAGCATGTTGGGGGTCGGGAGTAGGCAAACCAGTCAAAGCATTATATATGTCACCCATTTTATAGTCTGCATGCCATTGGTGAGATAGTTCAGAATTTAATTCAAATAATTTACAAAATTCTACAAAAGTTAAACTAATATTTCTATTGTTCAACCTGAAAAATAAATTTGGCCCATTTCTACTACTAAAAACATGTAAAGAAGACAAGAATTCACAAGTAAGTTCTCGGAATGTAGGATAGTGCATATTAACAAATTTTCTCATGCCAATGTCATTTAAAAATCGTTTTACAAAATCAAACAAACCAAATGATTCTAGAGTAGGGCGGTGTAACCACCGAGAAGGAATTACCTCACGACCGATTAAATGTTCTAGCCGCTCCTTTTGCTCTCGACTAGCAATACGTAGAGGTGTCCACCGTGCGAGTCGTGCGAGCTGGGTTAGGGTTAGGTGGGTCGCGGGTTGGGGTTTCATGACACACGGCACGACACACGTAGGGTAGGGTGGGCCGGGTCGTGGGTTGGGTCGGAGAAGTTGGACACACCAGGGTTAGGTTCGTGGGTTAGACGAGTCGTGGGTGGGTCGAGCTGGGTTTGTGGGTTAGACGGATCGTGGGTGGGTCGAGCTGGGTTTGTGGGTTAGACGGGTCATGGGTGGGTCGAGCTAGGTTCGTGGGTTAGACGGGTCAAGGTGGGTTAGTGAGTTAGGGTGGGTCGAAGGGTGGGTTAGTGGGTTAGGGTCGGGTGGGTTTGTGGGTTAGGTGGGTTAGGGTCGGGTGGGTTAGTGGGTTAGGGTCGGGTGGGTTTGTGGGTTAGGTGGGTTAGGGTCGGGTGGGTTTGTGGGTTAGGGTCGGGTGGGTTCGTGGGTTAGGGTCGGGTGGGTTGTGTGGTGTTTTAATTTTTACAAAATTAACAATTTGATGGCTTGCTCTTAATTAAGATGCCTACGTATCCTTATATTATAAAATAAGGAATCAAAGCCAGCGTAGTTCTTATATTGTACTTCTTTTGAAATTTGGGGGGGGGGGGCTTGGACCTATCTTTAGAAAACTAAAATTTAATTTTGCAATTAAATTGTAATTTTCGAAAAATAAGTTGCCTACGTATCCCGAAAGAATCAAAGCCCACGTAGTTCTTAGCGTACCTGATTTAGACTTTTCTAGCCACCCATGTTTGTTGCATCATCATCCCCGGAAGCTGCATCATCCGTTGACGACTCCAATATCATCACAGGATCATCTTCATCGTCTTCGTCTTCCTTTAAACCTTGAGTTCTTCTTTCAGCTTGATCCCAATCTTTCTTACAAACACAAATTTGAATGCTTTCCGGAGTTCAGCGAGATCTTTTTTCATCTAACACTCTTCTACCTGCACTAAAAGCAGACTCGGAAGCAACAGATGAAGCGGGAACTGCAAGTATATCTTTTGCAATTCTCGCCAATATAGGAAAACTTTTTTTATGTTCTTGCCACCATTTTATAATTTGAAAGTTGTTGTTGGTCTCATGTTGATATGACAAATAATCATTAATAGCAAGTGTTGAAGAAGATGATGATGAGAATGATGTAGATGCTTTGTGTTTTTTTTTTCATAACTTTATCAAGAAAACCAAATCTAGAATCGGAAGTGCTAGTAGTAGTTGGTGTTGCCAAATCAAAACCATAAATAGATGCATAATGATCATAAAGGTCTCCCAAAACAGATTTGCATTTGTTAATATATTCACTAACATCATAATCGATACTTAAACTTGTATAATAAAATTCTAAAAGATTTTCCAAACCTTCAGCTTTGACACCGGGGTCAAGAATAGCAGCAATTCCATAAATGATTGGAAATTCACTAAAATAAGTATGCCACTTACGTTTCATGCTATCAAGAACGGGACGAAGTCCATCAATCTTCATATGCTCTTCGATGGTGTGAACAACTTTAACACACTCAATTATGACTAAATGAACGTTAGGCTCATAAATATAAGAGAAAATATGAGTTGCACTATCAAAAGCATTTAAAACATCACGAACAAAAGAAGCATTAGTCCAATGACTTTCGGTTATTAACTCAGTAGGATCAACACGAGTCTCATTGTAAAGTTGGGTCAAAATATCACGATACTTTATAGCATCACTCAACAACTTGAAAGTAGAATTCCAACGGGTAGGGGTATCAATAGACCATTGTCTTTTCTTAAGACCTCTCTCTTTACACATAGCTATGTACTTTCTTCTAACTGACTGAGTAATCCTAATCCATTTTATAACTGTTCTAATTGGGTTTAGCAATGGTTGCAACTCAGCGAGACCCTCTTGAACAGACAAATTCAAAATATGAGCACAACATCTAACATGCAAGAGACTACCACCCAACAACAAATTCAACTCGGAGTCATTTTTCAAATAGTCAATACACTTTGTGTTTGCAGTTGCATTATCAAGAGACAAAGAAAAAACTTTATTATTCAAGTGAAATTCTTTTAAACAATCCAAAATACGAACTTTGATGTTAAAACCGGTATGCCTTTCTTCCATAGCTTGAAAACATAGTATACGTTTTTGAATAAACCAATCATCATCCACCCAATGAGCAGTAATGCAAAGAAAAGGTTCGCCAAAACTAGAAGTCCATGTATCACTTGTAAAACTAACACGACCATCAAAAGTACGAAATAATTCAATCAAACCACTCCTATACTTATAATAAGAAGTTTGTGTATAACGTCTTAGGGTATTTCGGGGGACACGAGTAAATGCAGGTTGTAATGCAACTTTATTAAAATGCTCAACGTTTGCATTTTCACCGTAACTAAAAGGGTATTCATTAGCAATAACTAAAGTACTCATTTCATCAATCATTCTATCTTTATTATAAATGAAAGGTGTACCTCCGCCGGGTTGGTTCATGTATCCACCCAATTGTGTTTGGACGCCACCCCCCGAAGGACGGGGGCCATTTTCGAACAAGTCGTGTTTATTTTGCAAATGCCGACTCAAGGTTCCGGTTCCATCTCCCGTTTTCCAATTATATGACTTGACATTTGCACCTAGCGCCTTGCAAACTAGGCATGTACACGTGAACCTCTTTGGTTGACCAGGTTGCCATCCCGGGGGTGTGACCTCAACTCGTTCAAAATGTTTCCACACCCAAGAAAAATGTGCTCGACCTCTACTTTCACCGCCACCACCTTTCATAAATCAAATTATTAAAATTAATTTTTAAATGCTATTCATGAAAATAAGCTTTTAAATTTTAAATATTTTAATTATACTTATTTAAACGCATTTTTCATGGTAATTAACTAATTGTAAATCATAGAAAATTGGAAACTAAACTAACTTTATAATCATTAATAATAGTTTTTTTAAATATTCATAACAATAAAAATTTAATTAGAAATTACCTTGAGATGAAGGTTGAGATGTTGGTTGCGATGGAGGTGGCATAGTTGAACTTGATGATTGGTGGGACTCGTGGGAGAAATGTTGTGGTGGAGACGTTTGAATATTTTGCCTATCTCCTAAACCATAATCTCCATATTCATTGACAAATTGGTTTAAATTTTCCGTATTAATTTCATACGAAAAATTTGCACCACCACTCCTTTGGCTACCACTTCGACCACCACTTTGACTCCTTCCCATTCCTCCTCTTGAGCTCATTTTTTTTTTGTATGATTACTAATTATAATATGGAGAAGAACTTTTTTTTTTTAGAATCTTAAGAATACTAATAATAATATTAAGGAGATTTTTTTTAACAAAAATATAACTCTATATAACACTTGAGAATTTGAGAACAATAAGAATTTTTAAGTAAGAGAGAAAGAAAGCTTGAATTTGTGTGGAAATTTGAGTGAAATGGAATTGGTATTTATAGGAAAAATAGAATGGATGATCATACACTTAAAAAACTAGCCGTTAGATACAAAAAACTAGCCGTTTTTTTTTTAAAATGGATGTTAGGCCGTGCGGGCCGTGCGGGTCGTGCGAATTGTGCGGGTTGTGCGGGCCGTGCGGGTTGTGCGGGCCGTGCGGGTTGTGCCGGCCGTGCGGGTTGGGTGGGTCATGCGTGCGGGTTGGGTGGGTCATGCGTGCGGGTTAGGTGGGTTGGCTCGTGCGGGTTGGGTGGGTCATTCGTGCGGGTGGGTCGTGCGGGCTGGGTTGTGCCAGGTGGGTCGGGTTAGGTGGGTTCACGGGCTAGGTGTGTCGAATTAAATGAGTCAAAACGGGTTGTGCGATTTGGGTCGAATCAAACGGGTTAAACTGAGCTGGGTTGAAATGGGTTGTGTCGAAAATTTTGGACCCACGACACAACCCGGATTAAATCCGAGCTGTGCCGGGCTGTGCCGGATTGAAACCGGGTCGGACCCACGTGACCCACCAGCCGTGCGAGTTAGGGTGGGCTGGGTCCAACCCGGCCCACTGGCCACCTCTAGCAATACGGATCGTCGGCCAGTATGGAAGCTGCAAATCTGGGTCGTATTCCTCCCTCGAACTGTAGCTCCTACCAAAAATGGACCTAGCCCTCTTTGAAGCCATGGTAGAAAATGGATTTGAAAATTAATTTGAATTAAATCTGAAAATTTTTTATATGGAAATGTAGAGGATGAAGAGAGGATTACAAATATGTAAAAAATTTTGAATTTGGTTAAGGGATGAAGGAGAAATCTTAGAGAGAAGGTAGAGAGAATCTGAGTTTTAGAGAGAGAAAGTTATGGAGAAATAAGAGTGAAATGAGAAAACCGAAGGAAGAAGAAGAATAGAGGCGTCGGGTATCTCGCGCCCGGTCGGGCAGTAAGTCGCCCGGTCGGGCGATCTGATCTTTAATTATTGCTGAGCTCTCGTGCCCGGTCAGGCGTCGTTCGCCCGGTCGGGCGATCTGATGTACCCGATTTCGTATACTCTCGCGCCCGGTCGGGCGGCATTCGCCCTATCGATCGATTTTTCACATCTTCTCGCGCCCGGTCGGGCGAGGCTTGCCTGATCGGGCGGACAATTTTGTCCATATATGACGCTTCTCGCGCCCGGTCGGGCGCCCATCGCCTGGTCGGGTAAAAATACTTTACTTTGAAGCCGTGCTCTCGCGCCCGGTCGGGCGAGCTTCGCCCGATCGGGCCCGAGGCTAAATCTTTTAATTATTATTTTCTTCTTTTCTCCAAAATTTGGCTAACTCTTTTCCTTCAAACCTGTACAAACACTCATAAAACTCATTAAATTCCCCCATCTCTCCTCTCATAAGAAAAAAGGAAAGAAAAACTAGTCTAAAAACATCAAAAATACGGGTTGCCTCCCGCAAAGCGCTGGTTTATCTAGGTCCCGCACGACCTTCTTACCAAGTACAATAACTAGGACCTTTGGCCTAACGCTTGATCGGGTGGTTTCTCACCCGGTCTAGCGGTGTTTAGGCTGCAATGCGGCTTCCTGACATATCCTGTGGGACGCCAAATCGCCTTATCTGATGGATCTTCCTTGACTTGGATTGGGGGATCTTCAATGCTACGTACTAAAGATCCTTCTTCGATCGAAGGTTGCTTCAAATTGTCACTGCATTCAACACTTGCAACTCAATCTGGCGGAACACTTACCGTAGGCTCAATTCGCACAACTTTCTTGATCAGTTCCACCTTTTCATCTTCGAAACCAAGACCAACAGTGTAAAGTGCTCTTTCTATTGCATCGACTTCCTTCTGCCATTTGTCTATCTCATCTGAAAGGGATGCAACACAAGATACCGCCTCCAAGGGATCTTTTTCAAGAGCTTGGGGCTTGTTAGAACAATTCTCAACCACATTAACACTGAAACATTTTTCCTTAGTCATTGAGATTTTAGGGGTATTATTAAGATTGAAAATAACTTTATCATCCCCTACTGATAGTGTTAATTTACCACTTCTTACATCTATGATTGCTCCTGCAGTGTTAAGGAATGGTCTACCCAAAATAATCGGGGTTTGCACATCCTCAACCATATCGAGAACAAAAAAATCAACAGGTATATAAAATTTACCTACTTTAACGGGGACATCCTCTAAAACACCTAAGGGGTATTTGAAAGAACGGTCGGCCATTTGTAGAGTTATATTGGTGGCTTTTAATTTACCCATATTCAACTTGGAACACACAGATAATGGCATGACGCTAACACTAGCACCCAAATCACATAATGAATTATCAATAAAGAGATTGCCAATATGACAAGGGATAGAAAAACTACCCGGATCTTTTAATTTAGGTGGAGACTTATTTTGAAGTACGACACTACACTCTGCAGTGAAAGCTACTGTCTCTACCTCACTAATAGACCTTTTTCTCGTCAATATTTCTTTCATAAATTTTGCATACGAGGGGATTTGTTTGATTAATTCAGTGAAGGGAACTGTTACCTTCAAATCTTTTACCACCTCCAGGAACTTACCAAACTGCTTATCCAAGTTTGTCTTCAATTGACGATTGGGGAATGGAAGTTTGATAATTGGCTTAGGAGCATTATTGCTCTTGCCTGGAGTAGCCACCTTCTCTAGGGTCGTACCCTGCAATGTAGAATTAGATGTGTTAGTACTATCCTTTAGCACTGCAGGGCTATCAACTACATTGTTTGGTTTAACGGAATCAAGATTAGCATTATTTAATAAAACAGGTTCATCAACTCTGGGCATAAGGGGCCCTTCATAGTTTGAACCACTCCTTAGAGTAATTGCAAATGCTTGATCTGTAGGCCTGGTTGGTTGTGCCGGCAGAGCTTCCTGTTGGCGGGCTTGTAGAGTAGCGGAGAGTTGCGCAATTTGATTATCTACAATTTTATTATGTGCTAGAATTTGATCAATTGTCGCATCTCTACTCTCCATGTGCTTTTGCATATTTACCAACATTGCTCTAATTTCCACCAGAGAAGGGTCAGAAGATGAGGAGGGTTGTTGTGGTTGGTTCTTCTGGCTAGCATTGGGATGATAATATTTCTGTTGCTGTTGCTGTGGCGCCTGTGGTTCTTGTGGTGGTGGATTTTGAACATTAGTACTCCGGTAGGAAAGGTACGGATGATTCCGATACCCAGGATTGTAGGTGTTGGAGTATGGGTTATTTTGCCTATAAGCTTGAAAGGCATTAACTTGCTCCACGGAACTCCTGCAATCTTGCTCCCAATGACCTACAATACCACAATTTTCACAGAAAGCCTCATTAGAATTATTATTAATTGCAGAAACATTAGCTACATTAGCAGTGCTCAGATTATCTAATTTTTGGCAAATGGAGGTCAGTTCAGCTTTGATATGTCCATTTTATATAGTGTTTTACCCCCGTCCCTTGGTCGTTATTAGTAGTGTTTTTGGCTCTTTCGGGCCACTTTTATTACTAATTTGTGTGTTCTAGTGTTTTCGTAGTTTTAGTTGTATTTTACAGGAAATTGCACTCTTGGAGCATTTTCCCGAATTTTATGGATCAACTACGGAAGCTAGAAGGGCACGACCACTTTTGGAGCCCAGGATCGGTGAGAGCCGGTGATTAAGGGCTCGGTAATTGGGATCCCGAGGCATTTGGACCAAGTATTCAAGACCCGAGAGGAAATCCGGATTGGGCCGAGAAATCTAGCCTAATCGAAGTCCAAGCCTCAAAGGGGAGCAAAGACCCGATCGGGCAACCTCTAGCCCGATCGGGCGCGACAAACCATAGTGTTGTGCATGCTAAGGCGCGCCCGATCGTGCGAGCATCTAGCACGATCGGGTGATGCTGCTTGGGAAGAACGCGAAGAAAAAGGCGCGCCCGATCGGGCGGCCCTTCGCCCGATCGGGCGCGCGTTTTTAGAAGACCTGATTAAGTTTAGTTTTAATTCTTGTTTTAGAAAACGTTTAAATACGATTTTGTACGGAATTTTTAGATTACCTTCTTTCTTAGACTTTCTCTCTCTACTTAGTATTTTTTCTCTCTCTTAAATTCTCTCTCAACTTTTGTTCTTAATTATTCCATTAATTCCAGAATTCTTTTTGGTAACAATTCCTTCCCTTTTAATTTCAGTTATTTTATTTGCTTCCTTGATTATGCTTTTACTTATTTACTTGATTGGTTTAGTTATGATGGTGTGTGAGTAGTTTCATTCTAGGGTTTATGGGGATCCATAATTAATATGAAGGGATAGTTTGTTAATATTGATTATTGATATTACATGATAATTTCTTATTGAATTGTTTTAATTCTTTGCAATTAGATTATGAATCAAGCAGATGTAATTTGATTGTGAATGTTTAGCTATATTGAATTGATGAATCGAGCAGATGTTAATTTAATATCAAAGGCTATTTTCAATAAGAACTTAGATCTAGTAAATTGCGAGAGCCTGTTAAATCTATGTTGATTAATAAATTGCGAGAGCCTGTTAATCATGTTATTTGTGCATTGTTAATTATTAATTACTTTGTTCTATCCCGGAATATTAATTATTGGTGAACCTGTGACCCTAGGCTTCCTTATTATTGTTTCTTTTCTCCATAGACTTATTCTTCGTAGTATAGAATTTATTCCCAAAAATATTGGTTACTTAGATAATTTAGATTATAATAACTAATTAGGAATAAAAAGACTTGTTTTCCTGTGGAGTTCGACCCTATTTCCCTATCTACTTTAGTTAGAGGACTTAGGTATTTATTTTTGATTAGGGGATACGACTTTACCCTGTCAAGCTTGCAAAAAGGATACAGAGTCAACACTATGCTTCCCCTTGTTAGCAAATCCTCTAGGATTCCCATATTGGGAATTGTGTATCGCCATGTCTTCAATAACCTGACCTGCATCATCAACATTAAGATTCATAAATCTCCCACTAGCTGCAGAATCTAAAATTATTCTAGAGGAATTTCCAATGCCGTTATAAAAGGCTTGGATTAACTGCCATTGCGCTAAATTATGGTGAGGGCATTCTCTTTGTAAGTCCTTGAACCTCTCCCAAGCCTCATATAAAGATTCATCGGCTTCTTGGGCAAAGTTCTGAATTGCACTCCGTAGTACGGCTGTTCTCTCTGCAGGATAATACTTGTTATAAAAATTCAAAACAAGAGTTTCCAAGTCAGTTATACCAAGTGCAGTTCTATTTAAGCCATTAAACCATAATTTAGCTTTTCCAGTTAAAGAAAATGGAAAGAGAATCTCCCTGATTTGGTCTTGAGTGACCCCGGCTTGCCTGATGGTGTTACAATATTGACAATAGTCGGCAATGTGAATATTTGGGTCTTCACCCTTGGCTCCACTGAATTGCTTCCTCTCTATCATCGTTATAAATTGAGGTTTAATTTCAAATTGAACCCCATCCAGAGTATGAGTGGGGGGTGAGATGTGGAAAATCCGTAAGCTTTGGTTGTGAATAATCACTAATAAGCTTCTTTGGAGCTGTCATCTCTGATTCTGGATCTGATGATACCTCTGAATCGCTAGAACCAGTTGGAGGGTCTCGGTGATTATTATTATCACCAGAATCCGCCAGGATTTGCTTGTAGAGATTTTTTTGTCTATGGAAGGAACGTTCGATCTCAGGATCGAATGGGATGTACCGTGATCTGGAACACCTGGGCATAAACAAAAACTAGAAGCAAATATGAGATTCGCCTCAGAGAACTAATGTTCTCTGAGACAAAAAGGAATAACCTAGACTACAAAAATAATCAGAAATAAAAATAAAACCGTCTCCCCGGCAACGGCGCCAAAATTTTGACAGGGTAAAGTCGTATCCCCTAATCAAAAATAATTCCTAAGTCCTCTAACTAAAGTAGATAGGGAAGTAGGGTCGATCTCCACAGGGAAACAAATCTTTCTATTCCTAATTAACTAAAATAATCTAGATTATGAAATAACCAATATTTATATTTGAATAAGAAACTAAACTACGAAAATTGAGAATAGGGAGAAAACAATATATAAAAGGATCTAGGGCATAGGTTCACCAATAAATAATACTCTAGGGTAAAACATAATAATCAATCATTAACATTGCATAAATAACATGATTAACAGGCTCTCGCAATTTATTAATCAACATAGATCTAACAGGCTCTCGCAATTTACTAGATCTAAGTTCTTATTGAAAATAGCCTTTAATATCAAATTAACATCTGCTCGATTCATCAATTCAATATTGGTATACTTTTACAAGCCATAATTGTAAAGCGTTAAAACAATTCGATAATAAATTATTATGCAATATCAAAAATCAATAATAGTCAATCATCAATGCATCAATTAACCAGATTGTAAAGGGCTTTCGCTACGTATTACAATCACAGAATAAATCTACCGGTATTAAATCTCATCTCTCAAATATCGACTTAACCATTTATAAATTAATCTGCCTATTGAAACTAGACCTAAACATCAATTCTCATCTCTCGAATCTTGAATCAATATTGTCAAACTCATGCATAAAAGATAGGCCTAATCTAGTCACAGAGCATTAAATCGATCAATAGGAAATTAATCTAGCATTGATAATTAACAACAATAAATTACCCCTTCATATTATTTATGGATCCCCATAAACCCTAGAAATAGAACTACTCACACATGATAAAAACTAAACTAATCAAAGCAATGATGTAAGACATGATTAAAGGAATAAAATAAACAACTAAGATTAAGAGAAGAGAAATCGTTACCAAAATAAATCTGGAATTAAGAGTAGATTAAAAACAAAGGTTTAAGAGAAAGAAAATCTAAGAGAACAATTAAGAGAGTAAAGAAAAGAGTAAAAAGGAAAAAGAGGAAGAGAGAGAGTAGAGAGAGGGTCCTAAAAACGTATTACCGAGGAGTATTTATACTCCGTACAAATCCTAAGTTAAAACAAACTAAAACGATCGGGCGCGCCTTTTTGCTTCCTAATACTAATATCGCGCCCGGCCGGGCGCGTCACCGGGCACCAACCTTAGCTTCTCCTGCCCGGCCGGGCACGCCTCCGGGCGCCACCCTCTTTGGCCGGGCGGCTCACTTGGGCCACTATTTGGACTATGATTGGGCTCCAATTCTTCGGGCCAATCTGGGTTTCCTCTTCCGGTCTTGAATACTCGGTCTAAATGCCCCGGTATCACCTATACCGAGCCCTTAATCACCGGTTCGATGGCTCTAACCTATAGAATCTGGTCGTGTTTCTCCAATGCTCGTGATTGCTCCTAAATATCTCGGGAAAATACTCCAAAAGCATAAATCCCTGCAAAAGCCAACCAAATCTACGAGAACACTAGAAAACACTAATTAGTAATAAAAGTGGCTCTAAAGAGCCAAAAACACTACTAATTACGACCAAGGGACGGGGGTAAAATACTATATAAAATAGACACATCATTTAGCATAACTCAACTTTAAAAATAGTTGTGACCCATCATGATCTTATCAAACCCGATCCGATCATCTGAATTGACACCTCTATTCTACACTATTTTTAATTCGAGGGTGTTAATGGGCTGAATTTACTTAAGAAATGCTCTATGTTTGACTTGGTCAAAGCTTGCCTAGAGTGGGCTTAGACTCAAGTTCATGTTCAGTTCGAGATCATAACAAGCTATAACATGCCAAGTTTACTTAATTAGAAAACTTGTGAACAAGTGACAGGCTAAAGTCGTATCACCTAATCAAAAGTAATTCCTAAATCCTCTAACTAATGCAGAAAGGGAAGCAGGGTCGAATCCACAGGGAAACAAGTCTTTTTATTCCTAATTAATTAAAGCAATCTAAATTATTAAGTAACAATTTAATAATAGGAAAAATTGCTCCCATTAATCTGAACTTTGCCTCGTCCGTCGAAAATAATCCCAACTTTCGTTTATTATCTATTGCACCGAAATTTGGGTGGTATTAATTTTCGTTGCACCCAACAGGTCATCTAACCTGATGTAGCAAGTTACCTAGACACGTGTCAGCGCATGATTGACTTAATTTTTTTTTAAAAAAAAACAAAAAAAAAAACCCACAAACCACCCACGCCCAGCGGCTGCCACCACACCCCCACCCCAACCACGCCGGAAACCGCCGCCCAACCTTCCCCCTACCTCGAAACCCACCCGTTCCCTTCCCCCACCCCCGAAAACCCGTCCCTCACTCCCGGAAACTGCCGCACAACCCTCCCCCTTCCTTCAAAACTCCCCCTTTCCCCACCCCCGAAAACCCCTCCCCCACCCCTATTTCCTCCGTCACTCCCCTCTCCCCCGCCGTTTTCCGACCCGAATCCCCTTCCCCTTCCCCTTCGTTTTCGCCGTTTCCCCCTCCCCGTCGTTTCTGCCCCCTTCCCCTTCGTTTCCGACCCAAATCCGGCCTCCCTTCCTATATCCTCCCCCACTTCCATTAACGGTGGTTGCCGTTAAGGGGTGGCTTTGGTTTTTTTTTTTTTTTTAAAATTTTGTTTTATTTTTTTTAAATTTTGTTTTATTTTTTAAATTTTTTTTATTTGACCATTCATGTAGTGACACGTGTCCAAAAAAATGTAACACACAAATGTTGACCGGATTAACCGGTTGCAGGTAAGTTGGGTACAACGAAAATTAATACCCCCCAAAGTTCGGTGCAATAGATAATAAACGAAAGTTGGGATTATTTTCGGCGGACGAGCCAAAGTTCAGATTAATGGGAGCAATGTTTCCTTAATAATATGGATATAAAACTAAACTACGGAGATTAAGAGTAAAGAGAAAACAATGAATAAAAGACCTAGGGCATAAGTTCACCAATAAATAACATTCCAGGGTAAAATATAATAATCAATCATCAATGCATACATTAATCAGATCATAAAGGGCTTTCACTACGTATTACAATCACATAATTAATCTACCGGTATTAAATCTCATCTCTCGAATCTCGACTTAACCATTTATAAATTAAACTGCCTATTGAAACTAGACCTAAACATCAATTCTCATCTCTCGAATCTCGGATCAATATTGTCAAACTCATGCATAAAAGATCAGGCCTAATATAGTCACAGAGCATTAAATCAATCAATAGGAAATTAATCTAACATTGATAATCAACAACAATAAATCACCCCTTCATATTATTTATGGATCCCCACAAACCCTAGAATTAAAACTACTCACACATAATTAAATATAAGCTAATCAAAGTAATAAAACAAGACATGATCAAAGGAATAAATAAATAGCTGAGATTAAGAGAAAAGAAATCGTTACCAAAGTAATCTGGAATTAAGAGTAGAGTTGAGAACAAAGTTGAGAGAATTTTAGAGAGAGAAAATATTCTAAGTAGAGAGAGAAAATATTCTAAGTAGAGAGAGAAAGTCTAAAAGAGAAGGTAAAACAAAAATTCCGTACTAAAATCGTACTTAAACAACTCTAAAAACAATCCTAATTAAAAACTAAGAATTCGGCAATCAGGTGCCTCCAAAAACACGCGCCCGATCGGGCGAAAGGCCGCCCGATCGGGCCCGCCTTTTTCACCACGCTTCTCCTGGGCAGCCGCGCCCGATCGAGCTAATGCTCACCCGATCGGGCGCGCTTTGCAAGATGACTTCTTCTGCGCGCCCGCCCGATCGGGCGCAAGCTTGCCTGATCGGGGCCGATCTCTTCCTCGAGGCTTGGACTTTGATTGAGCTTGCTTCTTCGGCCCAATCCGAATTTCCTCTTCGGGTCTTGAATACTTGGTCCAAATGCCCCGGTATCACACACCGAGCCCTTAATCACCGGCTTTAACCGGTCCTGGGCTTCAAAGATAGTCGTGTCCTCCTAATGTTTGTAGTTACTCCATGAAAAACCCGGAAAACGCTCCAAACGTAAAATTTCCTACAAAACTCAAGCAAAACTACAAAAATACTAGAAAACACCAATTAGTAATAAAAGTGGCTCTAAAGAGCCAAAAACACTACTAATTATGACCAAGGGACTGGGGTAAAAGACTATACAAATTGGACACATCAACAAGCTTGAATTTTTTTCATAACAATATTATTCTCATATATAAATTGTAACCTAAAATCATATATTGCCATCTAAGCCTTGGGCTATTGTTATTTTAGGGCCTTATTTGAGGGAATTAAGTTATCAATTAAAATAATTAATGTGATCAAAACGAGTAAATTCGATAGTAGATTGAGCATTTGATTATTGAGTCAAGCTGAGCTTATGTTTAGGGTATCTTACTCAACTCGTGTTCAACAAGCATTGAACTTGAGTTGAGCCCGAAACTAGTGTTGAAGTCGAGTCAAGCCTATAGAGCTTTGATCTCAAAGGTGACTCGTTAATAGTTTATTACCCTTATTGCATCCATGCAACTAAGGATGTAAATAAATTGACCCAAGTAATATAAGTACTTATTTATGTTTTTGTTCATGTTCATGCAGAGTATGAACACGAAAGTAAACTTTCCACCAACCAAAAAAAAAAAAAGTTTGAACTTGGTTCTCTTAGAAGGTTATTGTTTTCTCGAACAACTCATTTATTGAGTGAAGGTCACTATCGCTAAACAAAGAATAGATTATGAAAAACACTCCAACCTTTTTCGAATATCATTATGTGATGGTAAGTGATTAATTATTTAACTAATGTGATAGTAAATAATGATTGGATTGAAACAATTTGAGGATAAAAAACTTTATAAGCTCGACTAACCCGTTGTTTTAAATTTTTAAGACCTTATCGATTTGGATGTAATTTGGTTCGCATGAAAATGTGTTAGAATATGGGCTAAATCCAAACCTGACTCGAGTCCAATCCATGTACATTCCTATTTTTTTTAACCACAATTCTATCTATAATGATGTAATATTACTTTTTAAAATACATTCGTGTTACAATGACTATGGCCTTGTTTGACAATTGGTTGTTGGCTATTTAACTTGGCTTGTTTGACTGGCTGTTAATATTGGCTGTTTGTAGTGGCTTTTTGACCATATGTTAATAATTACTATATAACTATTAATTATTAGGTACTAATAATAACTAATTACGGTTAATTATTAACTATTAATTATCATCTATTAATTACTAATTATTAATTATTAAGTATTAATCATTAACTCCTAATTAATAATAGTAATTAAATATTAATTAATAACTACTAATTATTAATTATTAACTATTAATTATTAAAAATTAAATGCTAATTATATTACTAGTTATTAATTAGTGATTACTAATTATTGATTATTAATTACTAATTATTAATTATTAATTATTAATTACTAATTACTAGTTACTAATTATTAATTACTAATTACTAATTACTAATTATTAATTATTAATTACTAATTACTAATTACTAATTACTAATTATTAATTACTAATTACTAATTACTAATTATTAATTACTAATTACTAATTACTAATTATTAATTACTAATTACTAATTATTAATTATTAATTATTAATTACTAATTAATAATTAATAATTACTAATTATTAAATAGTAATTACTAATTACTAATTACTAATTATTAATTATTAATTATTAATTATTAATTATTAATCAATAATTATTAATTATTAATTATTAATTATTAATTATTAATTATTAATTATTAATTATTAATTATTAATTATTAATTATTAATTATTAATTATTAATTATTAATTATTAATTATTAATTATTAATTATTAATTATTAATTATTAATTATTAATTATTAATTATTAATTATTAATTATTAATTATTAATTATTAAATATTAATTATTAATTATTAATTATTAAATATTAATTATTAATAATTATTAATTCTTAATTATTAATTATTAATTATTAATTGTTAATTATTAATTGTTAATTATTAATTGTTAATTGTTAATTGTTAATTGTTAATTGTTAATTGTTAATTGTTAATTGTTAATTGTTAATTGTTAATTGTTAATTATTAATTATTACTTGTTTTTTTTTTGAAATAAAATTGATTCATAAATAAGTAATACGACATCTACAAAGAGATTTAGATTTAACAAATACATGATGATTGAATCAAATAAAAACATTCTGTAATCAAAGCTACGATCGTTGTTGCAAATTGTACATTCTTCATACCCTCTTTTATATCGCTGTGATTTACAGCCTTCTTCGGCGAGGGGGTCTATCGATCTGTTGTAGTCGTGCAGAAAATTTTCCTCTGATTCGTTCGATGGTTGTCGAAATATTAATCTCTTTTTCAATACCGCACAAAATTTTACCCATGAAACAACTCTATAGCAATCCATGAAATAAAAAAGCTAATCCTCCCTCAAAAGAGAGAAGAAAAACCCGATCTTTCGAAGGAGCCAAATCCTCCTAAAGAGGAAGAAAAACCATGTCTTTAGAGGGAGAAATATTCCTCCTAGAAGAGGAAGAATTATTATTAACCTAAAGCAAGAGAAAAGGTACAAAAGAAAAAATGATTGGGGCTTTCCACCGGTAAATCCGATAGAAGCCCCTTCAAAATTCAACAATGGAGGCTAGGGTTTTAGAGAGAGAATAGAGGAAAGAGAGGCTAGGGTTTTTTTTCTACTAGGTATTTAATTAATGTAATTATTAATTGTTAATTATTAATTATTAACTGTTAATTATTAATTATTAATTACTTATTATTAATTGTTAATTTGTATTTATCAATTATTAATAATTAATTATTTATTATTAATTGTTAATTTTTAATTTTTAATTAATAATTTAATTATTAGTTATTAGTTATTAATTATTAGTTATTAGTTACTAACTATTAGTTATTAGTTATTAATTATCAATTATTAGTTATTAGTTATTAGTTATTAGTTATTAATTATCAATTATTAGTTATTACTTATCAATTATTAATTATTAAAAGTAATTTGTTTAATGAAAAACCAAAAGCCAAAACCAAAAGGCTAGTAAGACTAGCTTTTTGTTTTTGGCGAAAAAGCCGGCTTTTCAGCTACCAAACATATATTTTGGTTGTTTGACCAAAAGAAAAAGCCAAAAGCCAAAAGCCGATGAAAAAGCCAACCAAAAGTCATTTATCAAACAAGGGCTGTGAGTACTTTGTTAGGGATTTTATTCGTATTTTAATTTTCATACTTTCTAAGTTCAACTTATGATTGACTAGGTAGTACGAATTGCAAATGTCATATAATTGCGTAAGATATGTGTATTAGAATAATTGAATAATCCAACAAAGTAGACTAGTATGCCAAATGAAAATGTAAGACGTACGTACTAAGCAATAATTAATTAGTCTTTATACAGTCCACCCAAATCAAAGACCATATAACAAATATTTGATCTTCATTTTTGGGATTTAGATCTACATGCAAAATCAGATATTCACATTCCAAGAATTTCATGCAGCTATACGTAACTAAATCAATTAATAAATTTTGGGGGAAAACAAAACAAACCCAACATTTTCTTTGATTTTCATGACACCGCCATATATTTTCAATATAATTAATATAAGTACATCATGTTATTGATTTTGAGTTAGACTAATGATACCGCAATCTTGTGAACTAATGACTCCATACAATTTTTTTCCCTACAAAACAATCTTATATAAACCTCTTTTTTCTTCTAATTTCTCAACATTCATAGTCAAAAATCCAAATTTTTACAAATTCAATAATTAAGTACTTATAGAACAACATGGAACTTTTCTTTTGTTACTTCTTCCTAGGTTTTTTCCTCCTCGTCTTGCTCTTACTTCAAATCCTTTTCTATAAACATCGATCCCTTTTCTCCTCGACAAACCTTCCTCCAGGAAAGACGGGATGGCCTCTTGTTGGTGAGACGCTAGAGTTCTTGTCCACTGGATGGAAAGGCCATCCTGAGAAATTTGTATTTGACCGTATGGTCAAATACTCCCAAGAATGCTTTAAGACGAGCATTCTTGGGGAGCCTGTGGCTTATTTTTGCGGCCCAACGGGTAACAAGTTCTTGTTCTCAAACGAGAACAAGCTTGTTACAACTTGGTGGCCAGAGGCCGTAAACAAAGTATTCCCTAGTTCCCTCCAAACTAACTCTAGGGAGGAGTCTACGAAAATGAGGAAACTCCTTCCTCAATTTCTAAAGGCCGAGGCCTTACAAAGATACGTTGGTATCATGGATACCATCGCCCAGAGACATTTTGCCTCTGGGTGGGAAAACAAAGACGACGTCATTGTTTTCCCATTAGCCAAAAGATATACCTTTTGGCTCGCGTGCCACATTTTTCTTAGTGTCGAGGATCCTACCCATGTAGCTCGTTTTGCTGACCCATTTCGCCTCTTGGTTTCCGGGGTTATATCTATCCCAGTTAATTTCCCTGGAACACCATTTAACAAGGCGATTAAGGCCGCCGAGTTTATTAGGAAGGAGCTCATATTGATCATTAACCAAAGGAAGATTGATTTAGCAGATAATAAAGCAACACCAACACAAGATATACTGTCTCATATGCTAACAAAAACAGATGAAAATGGGAAACATATGAATGAAATGGATATTGCAGATAAAATTCTGGGTTTATTAATTGGTGGACATGACACTGCTAGTATTGTCATTACCTTCATTGTCAAATACCTTGCTGAACTTCCTCATGTATATAATGCAGTTTATGAAGGTATGTATATACTAGTAGAAATGATGCATGGAAAAAAATATATGAAAATTTCTATTGCATCTTTTGATCATGAAAATTGGGGTTTATTATGTTGTTAATCTGTTCTCCTGGGTTGTACAGAGCAAATGGAGATTGCGAAATCGAAAACGGCAGGGGAGTTGTTAACATGGGAGGATATGCAGAAGATGAAGTACTCATGGAATGTGGCTTGTGAAGTAATGAGACTAATTCCTCCATTACAAGGAGCTTTTAGAGAAGCTATGGCTGACTTCAAGTATGCTGGTTTCAACATTCCTAAGGGTTGGAAGGTATGTTTATAAGATTTTAATTAACCACTTGTAAGTTGTAACATCTACCTTAGAGTGTTAATTGAAGATGTGCTATGGTGCACTTTGTTCATTCTAGATCTAATGAACAGGTTCGGGTCATACGTATTAAGGCATAAATTTGATTTTTTCTTGAAAATGTGGCTCACCTTGATTGATTAGACCAATTTTGAGTATGGTCGGACGGCCCGGACCCATGTAGCTTTACCTAACAAGTGTGGCAAATTTGTTTTTTTTACCACAAATTTTCACTGGTCTAGCTCACGATGAACTTTTTTTTTTTTTTTTTTTGCGTGTGTATTTCTATTTTATTGGGGAAAAAACTCATATTTTATATTGTACACGTATAAACTCTCAACACTATGACGTATGATTTAATAGTTTCCCCTCTATCTTTGTTGGATGTAGCTATATTGGAGTGCCTACTCAACTCATCGAAATCCACAATATTTCACGGAACCAGATAAGTTTGACCCAAGTCGGTTCGAGAGAAGCGGGCCAGCACCATACACATATGTACCATTTGGGGGAGGGCCAAGGATGTGTCCCGGCAAGGAGTATGCACGGTTGGAGATACTAGCATTTATGCACAATTTGGTGAAGAGATATAAATTTGAGAAAATAATTCTTGATGAAAAAATAATAGCTAATCCTTTTCCTAAGCCAGAAAAAGGGCTTCCTATTCGTCTCATTCCACACAATGTGAAAGTGTAGATGGTCAAAGAAGCTAAGTGGTTATTGCAAACACTTTTATAGATTATTCTTGTGTATCACACAATGTGATCATGTGTTTGAGATGAACTTTCTACTAGTTTTATCATTCATTTGATGTGTCTCTAAGTGCTAATTTAATTTAGTTGGTAAATTAATATATTGTTCATCTTATATGTATGAACAATATTTTTTTTTCATGGACATTGGCTTAACAGAATTACATGGACTACTAAACAAAATAAATACTTCTTATATTTATAAATTTATTTATTTGTTTTTTTTGACGAGATTATAAATTTATTTATTAGCTAAATTGGATCATAGGCAACTTCTTACCTGCACTCTTGTGCACCTAAGATAGCTGCAATAGCTTAATATGAATATATGATACTTGTAACAAATAAGAGGCAAGCATACTACTCTACTTTCTTCTCCAACTAATAAAAAAAATTCATTAATCCTTCATCACTGCAACATCGATTACAAATTAAACATAAATATTATGATATTCATCACAAATTCAGCAGTTGAATTAATATACAAAAAATCAAATTCATCAATTGCATCAATTCAATTGATTCATCACAAATTTAGCCACGAATATCGAGGAAGAATGTTCTAGATAAAAAAAAAATTTGCAATAATGATGATATAATTACAGTACAATGATTTTCATCCTTTCGTCATATAATTACAATGATTTACTGTGTCAAAAAAAAAAAAATACAAAACAAAAACTATCTGAAATCAAAGTTTACTCAATCAAATACATACAGAATTTCAGTGAATAACTTCTTTCTCTCCTTTTTTTTCCCTTCATAATTCTTTATTAGTTTCTCATGATCAAACTTGTAGCTCTTTACCATATTAGAACTAAACATGAAATACGTATACACAAAAGAGAATGAAACAACAAAATTGCTTTTTATTGATCTCATGATTCTCATCTAATCCGTGAAAGCAATACATTACAAAACTAATAATGGACTTCAACCGTAAGGTTAAATTTTGGATAGAGTTAGGGCATGTTCTCTTCAAGTTAATTTCAGTTCAGTTCAGCTCAAATCAGTTCAGTTCCTAATTTTCTTCAATTCATCTCAATTCATTAAATCAGAACAGACCCTTAAAACTTTAATAGTTTTTTTTTTTTTTTGGTTGAGGAAGGTGGAGCCTCTTTCTCTTACTTTACTCTTTCCCGTACATTTGTAGCGTATATGCTATATTCCCCTCTCATCTTTATAAATAAAACTAATGAATTTTTGTTCATTAATGCTAAAATTGAACTCGATCTGTTATAATTTTGTTAGTAGACCCGGGAATGATGTTGCTCACTTAAAATCAAGATTAATTGTCTCTAACGGGCCAAGCTGGATCTAGAGGTGTCAAAACTTGATCGGATAGACCTGATCCAAAATAACCGACTTGAATTCTTAAATTAAATTTCAACTTGTATGGACACATTAATTTAGCATGCATGATTCAAATTTCAAATAAGGTCAAACTAAACATTGTAATTATTATAAAACAAAGAAAGTATATGCATAATTAAATTCTTTCCCAGCGGAGCTATTACCTTGGCGAGTCTTGATTTAAATTATTAATAAAAGCTTCCGACCATTTTTTTATCTTACAATTCCTTAATAGAAAAATAATAATATAGGAAAAGAAGAAGACTTTTATTATTTGCTTTTAGGAAGACCATCCGATTTACTGAAAGCTTAACTCCGACTACATTCGAATCCGACCAATGTCACAAACTTAACTTATAATGGATGAGTCTCTCAACATGAGTTTCTACATATCTTGAGGCTCGAACGATTGGAAAATGTAAACATTCTTTATTTAAAACCATTGCTAGTTATTTCACATATTGTATTATTATTAGTCAACAGTCAACTAAAAATCAAATACAAGATGCACGTAACTTGTTATTTCTAAATCATATATATGTCGTCGTCATGAAATCATTTTGATTGATTTAATTTTGTGAAATCCTTTGTATGCAATAATCGTGCTTAATCTCAATCACAAAAATGAACACCAGTTAAATCTTACCTTAGCTTTTGTTAAGCTAGTTTTCGTTATTCGGTCATTAGATTAGGGGAATCGCAAGCAAAAATAAAAATCTATACCCAATATTTAAAAATTATAAATTGTAAATCTCCCTATTTTGTTGGATTCCTCCAAAGATCATATTTATCATCGTACTTAATTAGTTTGGGATTTACCTTTTAATTTTGAGTTAGGTTATAAAGTCAAATCCTTCCAAGAGTCTCAACTACAGTATTTGATGGTGAATATCTCTTACCCTTTCCCATTAATTGATTTATTTGTCCATGCACAACTTTAAAAAATTTGCAACACTATCATGTTTAGCAAAAAGTAGTTGTAGATCGATGTAGCTGTTAGCCGTTATAGACTGATAGTTTTGAGTAGTTATTAGCTGTGGGAGTAACGATTAGCTGTCAAAAGTTATTAGTTGTGAAGATATATAATTTAGGGCCTGTTAATTCTGATTGACTGAACTGAGCTGAATTGAATTGAATTGAACTGAATTAAACTAAACTGAACTTATTGGAGTTGAACTGAACTGAACTGAACATTTTATGAGAAAAGGAATTAGAACTGAACTGAACTGGGATATTTTATGAGAGAAGGAAATTAAGAACTGAATTGAAATGAACTGAACTTATTAGAGCTGAACTGAACTGAAAAATAATCTGAAGAGAACATGTCCTAGTGTGATTATTGATAAAATAGCAGTTGACTACCTATTAGCTGCAAAACTCTAAAAATATAAAAGAAAATTATAACAATTACCTTCAATCTTCACTCATTAGTAATACTAACTTTTTTTTTTAATAGTAAAATAATTCATTAAAAAAAAATCATACGACATCTACAAAGGAGATTCAACTCTAACAAATTAAATACATAAAGCAAATATAAATTTCCTTCATAACAACTACAATAATTGTCGAGTAGATCTTGCATTGTGGAATATCTTCCACTCATACCGCTGGAAAATATAGCCTTGTTGTAAAGGGAATCTGACGATCTTTTATAGCCATGAGGATGTTTTCCTTCTTATTCATCTGACTGTATTCGAAAACTAGATAACCTTTGCAATCTCTCATAATTTTTCACCAACAAAATTTATATAATGACAATTTATTAGATCTTATATCATGGATTCAGAACTAAGAAATTTCTCCTTCGAAAAGAGGAGATAAACCTTTTCTAGGAAGTTGGAAACCCTTTCTTTTGAGGGAGAAAAGTTACTCCCAAAAGAAGGAGGTATTATTAAAAACCTAAAAAATCTTATAAAGAAAAAGATTCGGGCTTTTCATCGGTTAAAACCGATAGAATCCCCTTGAAAAATCAATAATGGAGGCTAGGGATTAGAAGAGAGGAAGGAGGAGAGGGGTTTTCATTAGCTGCTTCACCATGTTTTTAATTAACTAAACTATACTCGATCTCACGACTAAATTACCAAACACTCATGTTTTTAAATAAAGTAATTGCTTGAATTAGTCAAACCACTAAAAGCTACTCAAAAATTATTGTCGAACACGCCCTTGGACTAAAAATGTGATAATTAGTCAAATTGTTGCAATTTGTATAAAAAGAATACAACAATAAACACCATTTTTTCGACCGGCAATAAATCATTCGGTAAAACAAAAAAAAGCATTCGTCTAAAATATTTACCAACTGATTTCAGTATGTAAAGATCAGCTAGTAAAGCCTTGATTGGTAATTACATACTTACCGATTGATTTTAGGCATTTGTCGACTGAAATTTAAACAGCTGGTGATTACCGACTGAAAGGTGTTACAGTTGTTATTTTCAGTCTACAAATCAATCGATATTAACTAGTTGAATATGTATCGGTTGGTATTTAATGACGGACAAATGGTCGCTAAAATGTGGCATATCATCGTGACTGTAAAATATAAGAGGTTGGTTTTTACTGAAGTCGTCCCGAGGCATGGTACTACTATACCCCTATCTTCCTAGCACCGACCGTTTCCCAATAGATTACATTTGAAATTTTCTCAATTCCTTTTTCTCTACACTCATCTACCTTCTTTTGGAAGGCATCCTATAAAAGCAATCAAAGTGAAATCGCTTAAATTAAAATCTAGCACAAACTATGGTTGCATACGAAGAAAAAAAAAAAAAACCCTCAACTATGGCCTACTAAATGGCTATATGCATTCCCTTATTTTATTTTTTTCTCATTCTCTTTCAAACGAACTTGGAAAAACTTTAAACATGTCAATTACCCGAAATTATAAGTGCCCAGGTATAGAAATTACAAAAAGAAAACAAGTTACTTGTTTTAAAGACCATTTTGAATCAAAATCAACCAAATTTGGCCTAAATGGCTATAACTGTTCACATTCTCCCTCAAATGAACCTCTAAAAGCTTTAAACATGTCAAAAATAGGTAGTTAGAAGCGTCTAAGCAAAGAAATTACAAAAACAAAGCAAGTTACTTGTTTAATTTTAAGGGCAATTTGGAATGAAAATTAAACAATAATTAAGGCTTAAATGACTATAAGCATTCCTATTTTTTACATTTTCTTTCAAATGATTGAACTTCTACAATCTTAATTTAAACATGTCAAATATAGGTAGTTAGAAGTGGCTAAGCAAAGAAATTACAAACATAAAGCATGTTACCTATTTATTTTTAGGACCATTTTGAACCAAAATCAACTAAATATGGTCTAAATGGCTATACACATTCCCATTTTTTGCATTCTCTTTCAAACGAACTTCTACAAGCTTTAAACATGTCAAATATAGATAGTTTTAATTGTCTAGGCAAAGAAATTACAAAAACAAAGCAAGTTACTTGTTATAAGGACCATTTGAAACCAAAATCAACTTAATATGGCCATATGTATTCCCATTTCTTTCAAGTGAACTTCTACAATCTTTAAACATGTCAAATATAGGTAAATATAAGTAACAAAGCAAGTTACTTGTTTTAAGGAACCATTTTAAACCAATAACAACTAAATATGGCGCGGCCAAAGTGGCTATAAGCGTTTTTTTTTTTCTAGTTCAAATTAACTTCTACAAGCTTTAAACATGTTAAATATAGGTACTTAGGTTGCCTCAAAAAAAAAAAAAAAAGGTACTTAGGTAGTTATAAGTGCATAAGCAACAAAAAGAAAAAAAAAAGTAATTAATCATCAATTATAAGTACTTCCTCCGTCCCTTTATTAGATGCCTATTTTCTGGCCTTTATTCATCACATAATAAAGAGAAGTACGCATTTAATTAAGAGACGGGGGAGTACAAATTATAAACATATATAGTTCGAAATTTGAGATTGATTAACTTAAAATTATGATTTACTCTCTTAGTACTCGACTAGATTGAACATACATGTGCTAATAACGTATGGAGCATTAAATTGAACAACATTTATAACTTTTGTTGTTAAATTTTTTGAGTTTATTCAAAAAGATTGACTAACTTACTCCTCCACCCAATATTGTACTATTTATACCTTCTTTACTATATCTCATTAGTGTTTAGCCTAGCCGACGCCCCATAACATAGTTGGTAATTGGTTTAGATGGTTAAGTAGTATTCCTTGTTATAAGAGGTTGAGTGTTGAATCTCCTTAACCTTATCTTTTGTAAGTCGAATTTTCCCTAACAAAGGGAGTATCAACTATTGAAACATGCAATTTAACAAAGAATCTTATAGCTGATACAGACTTTGAAAGTTCAAAATAATGTAAAGAACTTAAAAACAGGTCAAACTTAGGTTCTTTTCACAATTATACCCACGTATAAGATTATACATACAGATATATGTTGATTTGGTCAAATTAGAAAAAAACGATGATCCAAGTCTTTTGACATCTTAAATTAATATATTATAGATTAGATTATAGTTTGAACTTATAATCTAATGGAAAAATATGTCATTATACACTAATACACTATAATTAGCTAACTGCAATATTTTCTGATGTATAGAGGATACTAAAACTATTTCAATTTTTTAATGAACAATTATATTATGTATTTATATGTACATGATCTATAAGATTATAAGTCAACGTCACTAGACACTAGATTATATATTTCCATGCCCAAAATCATCAAAGAATAATTAAAGATCATACACAATAATAAGTTAATTATTTTTGTTCTGAAATTTGAATTGAGTATTATAAATAGGATAGAGGAAGCTCATGCAAAATCATGCAAAACTCCTCTTCAAAAACACCATTTTCTTAATTTTCTCCCTTTTTTCTCTTGAAAAAGTTTGTTAATAAAAAAAAAAAAAATTTTAAAAAAAAACCTAGAGAATTACATTTCTTGCCAAAAGAAACAAGAATTTAATAATGTGGAAGCTAAAGATAGCAGAAGGAAAGGATCCATGGCTAGTGAGCATAAACGATCACGTAGGTCGACAACATTGGGAGTATGATCATGAGGCTGGAACACCGGAGGAACAAGCTGAGGTTGAGATGGTTAGGGAGGAATTCAAGAGGAATCGGTTCAAGAATAGGCAAAGTTCTGATCTCTTAATGAGAATGCAGGTTAATACATTTCCTTTGTTATAGTTTGTACATATATACCACTTACTACAAATTATAGAAACCTTTATCAAATAAATATTAAAAAGCTCTAACCGCGATTTTAATATACATAAAAATTAAATGGGATAAAATAATATGTACTAGTATAATTTTGTTGGAACTCTCGCCTAAAAGTCATGATTTTACACACAACTTTTTCGTTATAATTTTTATTGTATCTAGAGGAATTGGCAAGGTAAACAAATGACAACATTGACAAGTAATATTGTTGTAATAACAAAATATGTACAAGTAAATGGTTTAATATATTCCTAGTACAAACTAAATTATGGGGAACAAATACTTGGAACAGTTGAGAAAAGAAAACACAAGTTTGCCAATACCTCAAAGAATCAAATTGAAGGAAACAGAGGAGATAACAGAGGAAGCAATGGATACAACACTCAAAAGATCCATCAATTTCTTCTCCAGTTTACAGGCCCATGATGGTCACTGGCCCGCTGAATCTGCCGGCCCATTATTCTTCCTCCCTCCACTTGTAAGTTTTACCATTAATTTATTATTATACACATGTTGCACCTGGCTTATTACAAAAGTTGGTGTTATTCTGGCTACTACGTACAGGGGTGCTATTCACGGTACTCAAGTTATAGTTGGTGTTGTTAAGGCTTATTTTTTTCTTAAATAGTTAAATATATTACTTGTTCAAATTATACATTGTCAAGCTATAAAGTGCAATTGTATTCACTAAAAATAAAGAAATAAATAATGGAAGAATGAACTTGTTGAACACATTGAAAAAATGCATTGTTATTTTTTTTTTTGGATAATCAATGAATGACAATTTTGTTATGTGAAATTCATGGAAATTTACTTTCTTAAAATAATAGGTTAAACTTTCAAAGATCATTTCTTGCACATTTTAAAGGGTTGTCATGTTTCTTTGGGTGTTGAGACAGTCATAAAGGCAATAATGTAGATAAGATTCGATCCTAAAACTTGCGTGTCACCCTCAAAAGTTAAACTAACTAATCTACATCCGTTACACTAAAATGGCCAATATTAATATGACTCATCACCAACCTCATCTCAAAAATGTAATATTTCAAAATTTCAGGTAATAGCCCTGCACATTACAGGAGCAACAAATACAATTTTATCTTCTGAACACCAAAAGGAAATCAAGCGTTACATCTACAATCACCAGGTTCAACCATAACTAATTTAACTCTCATTTATTTGGTGAAATAAACTTAAGTCTTACATTACAAAATGTGGAAAATATTGGCAGAATGAAGATGGAGGATGGGGACTTCACATAGAAGGCAATAGCACAATGTTTGGTTCTGTAATTAGCTACATTGCCCTTAGGCTGCTCGGAGAAGGCCCCGATGATGGTGAGGATAACGCGGTTGCAAGGGCTCGTCAATGGATCCTTGATCATGGTGGTGCCACTGCCATCCCATCTTGGGGAAAATTTTGGCTCACGGTTAGTCATTTGTCATTATTAGACTTATGAATAAAATTCATAATGTATAAGACAAATAATTAATACTATCTCTATTTCAATTTGATAGTCAAAATTTGACTTTGCTCGGAATTTAATAAGAAGTATGTATTTTTAACCATCAGTATCTTTAATTATCTTTTTAAAAATGGAAAATTTTATACATAGCATTAAATTTACACTTGAAAATCGTAAAAAATTAAGGGCCTGTTCTCATTGACTGAATTGAGCTGAACTGAACTAAACTGAACTGAGCTGAACTGAACTGAACTGAATTGAATTGAACTGAACTGAGCTGAACTAAGTTGAGCTGAACTGAACTGAACTGAAATGAATATTTTATAAGAGAAAGAAATTAGGAGCGAAACTGAACTGAACTGAACTGAACTGAGCTGAACTGAACTGAACTAAATTTCAACGTAAGAGAACAGACCCTAGAAATCATAAAAATATAAACACTAATTACACTGATTTACGCGTGTTTTTGTCATGAATTCCTAATTTTATATTGTGCAATTTTCAAGAGTCAATTTTATAAAATTGATATTATAAATCTTCACATTGAGCCAAATGTAATACTCATCTTACATGATTATATTTTGTATATTTATATTAATATTAATGTGAGTTTAGTCAAATTTTTTAAAGTTTGATTATAAAAAAGTTAAAATGAGACTATCAAATTAAAACGAAGGGAGTATATAGAGTGTTTGTTTATAAAATGATCTCGTTTTATATGTAGGTGCTTGGAGCGTACGAGTGGGATGGGTGCAACCCAATGCCACCAGAATTTTGGCTACTCCCTGAGATTTCACCTATGCATCCAGGTTCCAAATTGGCTAAACTTAATTTTTCTAGTGCAACATCTTTTTTTTGAACTAAATTAAATTCAATAAAGTTAATTTAAGGGAAATTATGGTCAAAATTGCAGGGAAATTGTTATGCTACTGTAGGTTGGTGTATATGCCAATGTCATATCTTTATGGTAAGAGATTTGTTGGTCCAATAACTCCACTCATTCTGTCACTAAGAAGGGAGCTTTACAATGAACCTTACAATGAAATAAATTGGAACAAGGCTAGAAACACTTGTGCTAAGGTAAATATATATATCCTACAACAATATGATTATATACTATATGAAAGTGAACATACTAAAAAAAACCAATGTTTTGTAGGAGGACCTTTACTACCCTCATCCCCTAGTACAAGACATGGTATGGGGATTCCTTCACAACTTTGTCGAGCCAGTACTCAACCGTTGGCCCTTCTCGAAATTGAGAGAGAAGTCGATGAAGATCGCTATGGAACATGTACACTATGAGGACATTAATAGTAGATACCTCTGCATTGGTTGTGTGGAAAAGGTTTTATACCATTGCATTATATTACATTTACAAATAAAAAAAATGTTGTTACATAATAACTTATATTACCAAATAAAACTTGTAACAGGTTCTTTGTATGCTTTCTTGTTGGGTAGAAGATTCAAATTCTGAAGCATACAAGAAACATCTAGCGCGAATTCCAGATTACTTCTGGCTTGCAGAAGATGGGATGAAAATGCAGGTAATTATAGGCAAATAAAATAAAATTTCATAAAAATTCAAGTAACAAAAGTAGCTATTGATTTCTAATATGTAAGTTTATGTTAAAAAAAAACAGAGTTTTGGTTCCCAAATGTGGGATGCAGCCTTTGCAATCCAAGCAATATTTGCAAGTGGTCTTACACAAGATTATGCACCTACATTAAAGAAAGCACACTATTTTTTAAAAGCCTCCCAGGTATATTATCTTTATTGTTTGTGTGTGTGTGTGCACGCGCCTGTTATAACCTTCCCTCGACCCTCACCATGATCACTTTGGTACAAAGTTGATTAAACAAACTCGATCAACCTGCGTGTATTAGGTCAAAGACAATCCTTCTGGAAACTTCCAGGAGATGTATAGACATATTTCAAAAGGCGCATGGACTTTTTCACTACAAGATCATGGTTGGCAAGTCTCTGATTGCACTGCTGAAGGGTTTAAGGTATAGTGTACTTGTTAATTTACAGTAGTCTTAAATCTATATAAACATCCCTTATTTGAAATTAATACAAATTTTTGTATGCGGCTGGCCACATGGTACGGTAGGGGTTACTTGTAGGGTGTTACTGTTTTGGTCAGGGGTTACTTGTGTTCTGGGGTTACTGGTTTTGGTCAGTGGTTACTTATAAAGTGTTACTGGTTTTGTTAGGGGTTACTTGTAAGTGTTACTTGTATTCTGGGATTACTTGTATGGGTGCTACTGGTTTTGGTCAGAGGTTACTTATAGGGTATTACTGGTTTGGTATGAAGTTTTGGTCTGGAGTTATTTGTAGGAGTTACATAGAATACAAGTAACACCTACAAGTAACCCCATGATACAAGGAACCTCATAATACAAGTAACTCCTTACAAGTAACCCTAGAATACAAGTAACACCTTACAAGTAACTCCTGCCGTACCATGTGGCTTGCCGTTCTGAAAAACCTCTGTTAATTAAATTGTATCGTAACTTACTTTTCTTATTTCCTCAAAAAAAAAAAAAAAAAAAAATATTAAAAAAAAAATTAATAAATGTATTTTCTCTAAACGTATCATATCTGAACTTATACGAGTGAAATATTGTTAGCAGAACAAGGTCTTAAACATCTTCGTCACGTGTTGAATATTTCATAGGTTGCACTTCTATTCTCAAGATATCCCCCCGAAGTTGTGGGTGAAAAAATTGAAGCAGAACGCTTGTATGATGCTCTTAATGTCATTCTTTCCCTTCAAGTAAGTGTTTAATTATTTGTTTAATTAATGACTTTTATCTACTTTTCTTCATCTATTTTTACCACTGTAATTAATTAAAATGATATATTTTGGTACATTTTTAGAGTGAAAATGGTGGTTTTCCTGCTTGGGAGCCCAAGAGAGCTTTTCGTTGGCTTGAGGTATATAAAAAAAATAAGTATAATAAAATGATTTTATATAATGTATGTAATTGTATTATAGCATTTGCAGCAATATTGGGAAGATTTATTTCTTATAAGAACATTTTGTTTATTTTTTTTAGAATTTCAATCCTACAGAGTTCTTTGAAGATGTTCTTATCGAAAGAGAGTAAGTTCCACATTCCATCTTCTTCATGAAATTTAAATTTATGGAGTAATACTTAAATTTAGAAAAATTATGTAATTCAAATTTATATAATTAGATAACTTTATATATATATATATATATATATATATATATATATATATATATATATATATATATATATATATATATATATATATATATATATATATATATTCAAGGGAAAATTAACTCATACAAGTTTAGATTGGTAAAAATAAGGTGAGTACGTATGTAACTAATTTTATTTAATTTTTTTAAAAAAAGTTTACTCAATTTTAGTATAGAACTAAAATATGAAAAATTAGTGAATAAAAAAACTTATTTTTTGGGTTCAATATCTCCTTTTCATAGCTCTCATTCTAGTAATTGGACGATTTAGAAACTAGAGGGTATATCCTAAAGCACTACATAAAACATGCAACACATGTTAGTCTTTATTTTAAAATTCAACTAACAATCATTCCATAATTTTAATGTAGGTATGTTGAGTGCACTTCTTCAGCAATCCAAGGTTTAACACTCTTCAAGAAGCTATACCCTGGACATAGAAAGAAAGAAATAGAAAAGAGCATTGCTAAAGGTATACGCTACGTTGAAGAGACACAAAACCCTGATGGTTCTTGGTAAGTTATTTCTCATTTATTATTCGATCGATTATTATTTTTGTTTCAAAATTTTTAATAACAACATTAATAATCCTGAGAAAATAACGAAATTTTCAAAAATTATTCATCAATGAGTGTAGGTATGGTTGTTGGGGAATCTGTTATACATATGGAACGTGGTTTGGAGTTGAGGCATTAGTATGTTCTGGGAAGAACTACAACAATAGCCTTGCATTGCGCAAGGCTTGTCATTTTTTGCTCTCAAAGCAATTGCCTGATGGTGGTTGGGGGGAGAATTACCTCTCTAGTCCAAACAAGGTACTAATAATTTTCTTAATTATTGTTGATCAAATAAAAATAAGTTGCATAAAATTTTGAGGATTATTATGTATGATTTAATTTCACAATATCATCTTTTTATTGAACAATTGACGTATTTGGGTATATATGAAACAGGTTTACACGAATTTAGAAGGGAACAAGTCGAATTTGGTGCAAACATCGTGGGCATTGTTGTCCCTTATTAAAGCCGGATTTGTGAGTATTTTTAATTTCTTTCTTATACCTTGGTCATTTTTGTGACATCCACTAATCACACTCATAACACACAACTAGTCTTGCTTTGCGTACTCATATATTGGGCTTATTAGACTAGTAAACTTAATGTCACATTCCTAATGTATACCTAATGTAAAATAAAATCACTATGTCCATTCTTATATCACAACTCCTAAAGAAAAAGCATAACGCTCATTCTAATATAAACTTTTAATATTAATTATTTTATCAATAAAAATTGTGTTATTATTTTAACATAACTTTTTACTTATATTATTTTGCCAATACAACAGGGTGATATAGATCCAACTCCCATAGAACGAGGAATAAGAGTTTTAATAAACTCACAGATGGATGATGGAGACTTTCCACAACAGGTAATTTTGCAAAACTAAACTACGTAATATCATTTTTTATTTTCTAAATGCTAAGATAATTTGTATATTAAAAGATATGTAAACTAAGTAAAAATTATATTCTCCAATATGAATTCCCTAATTTAAATAAAATTCTTATGTAGGGTTTTAATTTTATGTTTACAAATTAGATTCATGCATGTGTTTTTCATGCATGTGAAACTATAACAATGCCAATTTGTAATAGGAAATCACTGGAGTATTCATGAAGACTTGCACCCTAAATTATTCTTCATTTAGAAATATCTTCCCCATATGGGCTCTTGGAGAATATAGTCATTTACAAGCAAGGAAATCAATTAGATCATAAGCTCAAAGCTCCCCGACTTAATCGATCTTCGAGATGGATATTAATGAAGCTACACGTAATCAATCAACTGAAGTCAGCCCTGCCACATCAGCTCTGCCTCATAACAGAATTCCCTAGATTTCAGGGAATTAGTTACAGATATTTTGTTAAGTTAGTTACTGATATTTGTGGGATTCTTACAGAAGTTTCTAGATTATGTATTGATATATATTCATATTTTCTGCTGTAATATCATTATTCGATCATAATCAGATAATTTTCCCCAATATTTTCTCTCGTTTTTCTCCTTAATTTTTCTAGAATTATCATGGTATCAGAGCTGAAATTCTAGTATTTTGTTTGATTTTTCTTCACAATTTTTCTCCAGAATTCTTCATTTTCTTTTGATTTCTAATTCTCAAATATCTTGATTGAGGTTGTTTTTCCTCGAATTTTCACTGAATTGATTGTTGAATTGAAGCTGATATCTGCTAAAAAAAAAAAGAACTTGATTCTTCTGATTCACTGTTTCATTGATCTCTGTTTATTGAATTTTGATCTGATAATGGCTGCTGAAAATTCTGTGAATCTACCGCTTAATCAGAATCCTGCTAGCATCTATTACATCCATCCATCTGATGCTAATTCTGCTCAATTAGTTTCTTTCAAATTCAATGGTGATGGATTCACCGGCTGGAAGAGATCGATGTTGTTGACACTTTGAGCAAAGAATAAAGCTGGTTTTGTCAATGAAACTCATTTGAGACCTGTTGATGAGTCAAGCATGGAGTTCAAGGCCTGGGAAAGGTGTAATGATTTGGTTTGCTCCTGGATTTTGTTCAATCTGGATGAAAGTATTGCCAGCAGTGTGATGTTCTTAAGATCTGCAAGAGAAGTGTGGCTCGATCTTGAAGAGAGGTTTGGCTATACATCTTTGGCTCAGATATATGCTCTTGAACAGAAATTGACTGATATTGCTCAAGGTAATCAATCTGTAGCTGAATTCTTTACTGCAATTAAATCTTTATGGGATGCTATTGATGAAGCCTGTCCTCTACCTTACTGTACTTGTAATAATTGCACCTATAATCTGACTAAGAGGATTTATGAGAGACATCATCAGAAGATGGTTATTCAATTCATGATGAAATTGAGTGACAAATTCTCTACAATTAGAGGCAATATTCTCATGATGTAGTCCTTACCTAGAGTGACTGAGGTATATAGAATGTTTGAACAAGAAGAGAAGCATAAAGAAATTTCTCAGATGAGTATAAGTGGTGAGTCTATGGCTTTTGCTGTAGATAGAAGGAGATTTACTGGATCAGGTTTTCCTACAAGATTTCACAACAATCAACAAACATCTTCTCCTAATTTTACTCATAATTCTGGAGGTTTGGCTAGGCAAAATACTGGAGCTCAAGTTCATGGAAGTTTTAAACCTGGATCCAAGTTCTATTGCACCTACTGTGAGATTCCTGGTCACAGTATTGATCGTTGCTTTAAGCTCAAAGGATATCCACCTAATTTCAAAGGTTTTAAGGATAGAAAAGTGGCTGCTATGAGTTTTGCTGATGATTCTGTCATGACTGACCCTGACTCCACTACTAGGACTGTTTCTGCAGAACAGTATGATCAGTTTATGGCCTACATTGCAAATCAGACTTCTGATTCTTCTACTTCAGGATCTCAAAGCCATGCCATGATGGCAGGTAATCTCTGTCTTCTGTCTTGTTCTAATACTAGATGGATATTAGATAGTGGTGCATCAGATCACATTTGTTCTGATTTATCTCAGTTTTTTGAGTGTAAACCTGTTGTTACTGGGGATAGATACATCACAATACCTGATGGAAGGAGAATTTTGATAACTCATCTTGGTTCAGTAAAGTTGCATGATGGAATTATCCTGCATAATGTGCTATATGTACTAGAATTTAAGTTTAATCTTATTTCTGTACATAAGTTGTGTAGAGATACGAGTTGTGAACTTCTTTTTACTCATGACAAATGTTTTGTTCACACACAGAAAGGACACTCGATTATTCTTGGTAGTGTGAGCTCAGGTCTGTACAATGTTCCAGATCAACAGGACAGTCATGTTGATACAATTTCTGTGCCATCTAAGGTTGTTTGTGTTGCAGTTTCTGAGGAGACTAAGTTGTGGCATTTGAGGCTTGGACATTTACCTTTCAATAAACTGAAATTGATTAGACCTGCATCTATTAGTGATGATTGTATGGTAGATTCAATTTTCCAAGTTTGTCCTAAGGCTAGGCAATGTAAGCTACCCTTTCCTGTAAGTAGTATCAAGTCTACTAAACCCTTTGAGCTCATTCACATTGATGTTTGGGGCCCACATTCTGTTAAAACTCTAACTAGATGTAATCAATTTCTTAAAATTGTAGATGATTACCCCAGGTTTACTTGGGTTCATTTAATGAGAAATAAAACAGAATTAGTTGAGATTATGTCAAATTTCATTTCTATGATTTCCACTCAATTTTATTCCAAACTTAAGGCTGTTAGATCTGACAATGCTCAGGATCTTTGTGAAGGGGATATGAAGGCTTTGTTTAATAAGTTTGGTATTGTACATCAAACTTCTTGTAGTGATACACCTCAGCAAAATGGGGTAGTTGAGAGGAAACATAGATACATTTTGGAGACAGCTAGGGCTTTGTATATTCAGGCTAGAGTACCTGATAAATTTTGGGGAGATAGTGTTTTATGTGCTGTGTATTTGATGAATAGGATGCCTCTGTCTGCCATAGGTAATGATATTCCTTTTCAAAGGTTACATGGTTTTATTCCTGATATTTCTCACTTAAGGGTGTTTGGTTGTCTTTGCTTTGCTTCAACCTCTAAGGTGAACAGAACAAAGTTAGATGACAGGTCAGATCCTTGTGTTTTCATAGGATATTCAGTGAGTCAAAAGGGGTATAAGATGTATGATCTAAGTTCTCACAAGATTAAGGTCACAAGAAATGTTCAATTTCATGAAAGGCATTTCCCTTATCACCTTTTCTTTCAGAAAAATAACCCTTCCTCCATCTTGTCTACTGCTATATATCTCCCTACTGTTACTACTTCTGATGTTACTGATGATCCACCTTGTTCACCTCAAATTTTTCCTTCTCATGATGTTCATCTTAATTTTACTCCCATTTCTTCTCCTATTTCTTCTTCTATTTTCTCTCCAAATTCTGTTTCTTCTGATTCCTCCCAGCATACTTCTGTCCCTGATTCCTCTCCCATACACATTCCTTTTTCTTCTTCTCCCAATTCTGTTAGAAAATCAGACAGACCACATAAGTTTCCTTCAAAGTTTGATATCTATCATTGTCAATATGCTATTTTAGCATATTCTGATAACCAGCATTAGTGTAATCTGGTCACTTTTGATGCTTTCCTTGTTGATTATAAATGTTTTCTAAGTTCCTGTGATATCATTGAGCCTTTCAACTATGCTCAGTCATCACTTGAACCTGTTTGGGTTGATGCAATGCCTAAAGAAATTAATGCCCTGCTTGTAAATAATACATGGGAACTTGTTGATTTGCCAAAAGGCAAGAAAGCTATTGGCTGTAAGTGGGTTTACAAGGTCAAACTCAAGGAAAATGGTGGGCTAGAAAGGTGTAAGGCTCGACTTGTTGCAAAAGGTTTTACTCAGAAGTATGACATAGACTATGAGGAGACCTTTAGTCTAGTGGTCAAAATGAATACAGTTAGGAGCTTAATAGTAGTTGCAGCTAGCAAGCAGTGGTCTATGTATCAACTGGATGTTAATAACGCTTTTCTACATGGTGATCTCAAAGAAGAGGTTTACATGAAGGTACCTAAAGGTGTACCAAATCCTGATAACAAGGTCTGTAAACTGATCAGATCAATCTATGGGCTAAAACAGGCATCCAGGCAGTGGTTTGAGAAACTGGTTGCCTTCTTGAAAGATATGGGATTTGAGCAATCCAAGAATGATTACAGTCTATTTCTTAGAAGATCAGGTGATTTGCTTTGTTTGGCTGTTGTTTATGTTGATGATGTTATACTCACTGGCTCAGATGAATCTGCTATGCTCAGTCTTAAGTCAGCCCTGCATCAGTAATTTAGTATCAAAGATCTTGGCATACTGAATTACTTCTTGGGAATTGAAGTTGGTTATTCTAAGGATGGTGTTATTCTTAGTCAGAAGAAATTTACCAGAGAATTACTTCATGAGTGTGATTTTGTTCTGAGTTCTAGAGCTGTCACACCCCTGCCTATTCATTTGCAATTGCAAGAATCAGCTGGTGATTTGTTAGCTGATCCTCAACAGTATAGGTCTTTAGTGGGAAAGCTAAATTTCCTCACTCATACTCGACCTGATCTATGTTTTGCTATCCAAGGTCTCAGTCAGTTTATGCAGAAGCCCAGGATCAGTCATCTACAGGCTCTTATTCATACTCTTAGTTATGTTGCTAATACTGAAGGTCAAGGGATCTTATTAAGGGGTTCTAATGATCTACAACTTTAGGCCTTCACTAATTCTGACTGGGGTAACTGTGCAGATACCAGAAGGTCAATCACTGGCTATGTCTTGTTACTTGGACACTCTCCAGTGGCCTGGAAGTCCAAGAAACAAAGTTTGGTGTCCAAATCATCTTCTAAGGCTGAGTATCGTGCAATGTCTAATGCTGCTTCTGAAGTAACTTGGTTAGTGTGTTTGCTTGAAGATATTGGAGTCACTAATTTGAGGCATGTGACATTATATTGTTACAACCAATTTGCTATCCATATAGCTCGCAATCCTGTGTTTCATGAACGCACGAAACACATTGAAATAGATTGCCATTTCACTCGTGATAAGGTCTTAGAAGGCTTGATCAAGCTTTCTTATCTTCCCACTGATGAACATCTTGCTGATTTGTTTACAAAGACTGTTCCTTCTGCTAAGCTGCAGTTCTTGTTATCCAAGCTGGGAGTGATTTCATCAGCTCCCACCTTGAGGGGGGGTAATGAAGCTACACGTAATCAATCAACTGAAGTCAGCCCTGCCACATCAGCTCTGCCTCATAACAGAATTCCCTAGATTTCAGGGAATTAGTTACAGATATTTTGTTAAGTTAGTTACTGATATTTGTGGGATTCTTACAGAAGTTTCTAGATTATGTATTGATATATATTCACATTTTCTGCTGTAATATCATTATTCAATCATAATCAGATAATTTTCCCCAATATTTTCTCTCGTTTTTCTCCTTAATTTTTCCAGAATTATCAGATATAACAATTTATACCTCAGAGATCAAATTCATGTATCATTCATTTGTAATGCTAAATTAAATTTTAATAATGTAGTGATTAGTTAGTTATGAGTTGATGGAAAAGAAATATAGTTGTTTGTTGTGTATGTGGTGAAATTGCTTAATAGCTAACTCATTTATATAGTTTTTCTAGTCCTTTTATATTTTGTAATCAATTTTCTTAAGTTAAAGTACATGTCATGTTTGTCAAACTCCTTAAAATTGTGAAAAACAAGGTGGTGCAAGTGTGTGTTTTGTGTTGTCGCACTTGAGACATGTGAAGGCGTGTGCATGCCCAAGATAAAATAGCTAGTACATATGAATACAATTACATGTCATTAAGGAATTATAACATGTAATTACGATTTAAACATTTAGTTTTTGTTATTAGTATGGGGTCATTCGAAAAGGAGAAGTTATTGCGTGCGGATGGACACACAAACTGTTTGGTGTGTTTGGTGCGGGAGGCTTAACTGATATATTTTACTTGTTGGCTGATATATATGTTTCATTTGTTAGCTTATATGGTTTTTGGGTTGGCTAATATATTCCTTTTGTTTTCTTATATGTTTTTTTTTTCTTTTGTTATTTGATATCAGACATCAATTGACTTATATATTTCTTCAGTTGGCTGATATATTTATTTTGTTGGTGGATATGTATTTTATCGTTGGCTTGTATGTTTCATTTTGTTTGTTGATATGTTTATTTTGTTGGCTTATCTGTTACTTTTGTTTGCTGATTTCATCCTTTTATTGACTTGTATGCATCCTTTGTTGGCTGGTATGTTCCTTTTGTTGGCTGATAAGTACCTTTTGTTGACTGATATACTCCTCTTGTTGGCTGGTATGGTATGCATCTTTTGTTGGCTGATATATTTCTTATGTTGGTTGATACGTTTTTATTAATGTATGATATGTCCCCAATGTTAACTAATACTTCCTCCGTTTTCTTTTAGATGCAACACACCCTTTAGTCCGGTAATTAAGGAAGGTGGGGTTTACATGATATAATAAACTTTAAAATAGGATGAGTGGTTGTTAGGAGTGTAATTTAGTGCGCGGGCCATGTGCTTTAAATAAGGGATATAGTATAGTTTTTCTCTAAAGTAACTTTCCTTTTATAGTGTGTTGCAAGTATTGTGGCATTTCCTTTTTAGGGAAGTGTTGCAAGTAAAAGAAAACGGAGGAATTATCAAACATCAATTGGCTGATATTTATTCATTTTAATGGATGATATACGTCATTTGTTGGCTAATCTTATATATAATTTAAGAGTTTTTTTTCTTTCCAACTTTCATTCACAGCACTCCAAATTCCCATCCTTGCAATTCTAACCCTTCTATTTTTTAATATTTTTTTTTAAAAAAAAATAACCAATAACCACCATTTTTACTCATAACTACCCATATCACTCAATTAAAATCTAGCCCTCTATTCTTTCTTTTAAAAAACATAAAAATAAAATCAATAGTCACCCTTTAATAACTATCACTTCTACCATTTTTTTCTCTTAAATATATATACTACATATATCCCGTGCATGAGCACGGATACAGTCTAATATAATTAATAACATACAATATATTTTCATTTCCTTCTCTCTCCTCTTGGCTGATAAGCTCTTTAGCAACAACAACAAAATAAAGAACGAAGTATAAGTCATCACAAAAACATATCAGCCATTCACTTCACCACTTTCTCTCTCCTCCCGTTTAATGAAGGGTTCACCAAAACCCCACTCACCAATCCTCACGCCACTTTCTCTCTCCTTCACCACTTTCTCCCTCCACCCCTTCAATGGAGGGTTCACCAAAACCCCAACTATATACTCACACACTCCCTCACTCTTCATCACCCCCAAACTTACACCACGCACTTCGTAGCAACCAATCACCAACCCACCGAACCACCTGCAAACTCACACCACCGCAGCCAACCACCAACCCACCTATCCCACCACGACCCCTCCCCTGCTACTACCGTGCTACGAGCCACGCTCTAACACGCAAACCGACAAGCGGAGATGCTTCAAATAAATCTAGGGTTTAAATCGCCGTCATCGTCGTCATCCACCATTGTCATCATCGTTGTCTTTGAAGATTGGACACACAAACACCTGGGTGCGGGTGAGTTTGCGTTCGAAAAATGTCTGTATTGAACCACACATTGCATAAGTATAAATTAGATAGATTTATTTCGCTATATAATTATGGAGTAAAATCACCTATATTTTATATTTAAATTTAGGAAAGTTTGACATTTGCTACCACTAAAAACACTATGTTTCACATTTACTACCGGTTTAATTTTTTTTTTTACTTTACTAAGCTACCACCGAAATCAGAGTTTGTTAAAAATAACTACCACATACCTTATTCTGTTATTGTTTCCGTCGGTGGGGTCAACTCCACCATCTAGCCACCTTCCACCCCATCCCCATTTTCTCTCTCTTAAATTTCCGCAATCTTCAATCTTTTCTTCATTTTTGAACCTCTCTTTTCATTTTTCTTCATTTTTTCTTTTCTGTGTACCATTTCTTAATTTCTCCGAATTTCACAAATTTCACCGTTTTTAGACATCTTTTTGCAATTTTTCCAACACCCAAATCAAAAATTTTGTGAAATGTCGGTAAAAGATTAGATTTATTTTGATGAATTTTTCCAACACCCAAATAAAAAAAAAATCATTATTGATTGAATTTAATCGATACCCAAATAAAAAAAAAAAGTAGTGGGTATTTTCTCTGAGAAATGCCCGCAACATATTATCAAGGTTCAGGAAGTCCGTTGACGAATTTAGATCGTTTGATTTTGAGTATAAGACGTTATCAAGGTCAAGTTCATTCAACAATGTAGGGTTCACATGACCCAACAAATCAAGAATTCGAGCTCAAAACGTTTCAAAAACAAGTAGTAGAGTAATTTTATGAAAGAAGTGTTAAACCTCTTGATGTTTGTAACTTAATTAAAGATGATGGAATTGAACAGGTTAGACAATAGTAGAAATTGTTGGAAATTGTGATTTGTGATCTTAATAATCATAAGAGTTTAGGTGAATGTCAAATTCACAGGGCGAAAATGTAGGAGTTTATAGGTACGAATGCGGAAAACATGAATCATATTCATATAGCACCTAATCCCAAGATCATGCATAACACATAAAGAATTAGAATTAATACCTTTGAAGCGTGATTCCACGTGCGATCGAACAAGAACAAGGGAGATAAAGAACCTCAAGCGTGATTCCTCTACTTGGTCCACATGCACAAATTAAGACCTCCACTAATGCTAGTTAGTCGCAATCGAACACTTCAATTGACCTTCTATGGAGAAGAATGAGCAACAAACAAATCACAAACCACCACACGCGCCACTAGGGTGGCCGGCCGTGAATCCAAGGGGGGAGGAGAGAGGCGTGGGACAGAGAGAGTGTGTGTGAGGGTTTTGGGAAATACTGGTTGCTTGATGCACAATTAACTGTTAATTGTGTTGTTTCATACAACCCTAGGCATGGACCTTATTTATAGATCTCTTCTCTAAATAAGAGTCCGTGATAAAGCCCAAATCCTAACTCTAATATAACTATGCTAGGCCAATCCAATTCATGATTAGTTACTTGTTCATAAGGCCCATAAATGGGCCTCTAACTTGCTTAACCCATAGACTGATCCAAGGGGGGCCTACCCAGGCCTTGCCCCCCCCCCCCCCAATGCCCAGATTTTGATATTATATAAATAAAAGTATTCATGTTTTATAGTTGGCTTAGTTGGTTAGATACTTATTCCATAGATTTGGAAGGTCAAGGGTTCAATTCCCCTTGTTTGCACTTTTTTTTTGGTGTGGATTTCTTAAACTCATATCCCTTTATGGCTTTATTATTTGAAATGCTTTATAACTTCGGCCCGGGCTATAAAAAATTTCTGGATCCGCCCTTGGCTTAACCCAATACCTTTGTTGTGTGACCTCATAGAATCCATTCTAGTGGGCTTTTGACTATTTGACTAGCCCAAAGATCAATGATTATAGTCTAGCAACAGACAATGACGACCTTAAAGAACGAACTTATTATCTCCATAATAGTGATCCTTGATATATCTAAAATTGCACTTATCGAAGACTAAACTCCTTCAATCTCCCACTTGTCTGAGACAAGTGCACAATATTCAAATTCCTTAAGTCAATGTGTGTCGATTTGATAATATGATTGCATCTCATGTTGTGATCATATTAATCTACAAATCTTTTCTTGAGAAACTGAGTTAGAATTACAAAACAAATGATTACTTTGTAATCTATTTGAGTACGGCCATACATTTTCTGAATTCTCCCTCCTCAAGGGGCTAAGATACATTTCTAATTAAATAGGTAGACTCAATCAAATCTTGTGACAACCAAGGCTCCCACTCAAATCATGAAGTAAACAGGAAACACCCTTTATAATCTCCCGTTACGGGAAGACGTTTGAATGTACACAATTACATCAATCACTGAATGAAATCAATGTTCCACTCATGTCAAAGGAATCCACTAATATATCCGGAAGCTCTATACTTGAGCTTGAAAGTAGGTGATACGTGTTGTTTACCGTATAAAATTAAATATTTATTTTCCTAACTTAACCTTCAAAAATATTAACAACTAGTAAAAGGGTAAGCAAGGGTCGATCCCACGAGGAGACTTTTAACTCTTTAATCAAGGTTTAACTAGATATATTACGGAAACTTACATACTATACATTTATTCACATATGTACATAGAATGGGGGGGTTTGTTTTAGATAATACTAAACTAATAAAACTAATACGGAACTAAACTAATAAACTACTATTGACGACACAACTAACCAATTCCACTTCGGCACTACTCATACTAAACTATTGATAACAACAATTGACCGACTCTGCAAAATACTCAATTTAACGATTAGACTAATCGTAGAGACTATAGTAACAAAGACTCCCTATCTCTCTTACTTGAAACCAAATTTGGACTAAGCCGAAATTGACTCTAAACCGATCTAATTAACACAAATATTTCGCAACTTGCATGAGTTAGATACGGAAGCATTAACAACTAGGAGACCTCATTAGTCCTAATTAAACTAATCACATAAATGCTTAGAATAATTAGATTGAAAATGCCCTCTGATTTAAACCAAACCATAATCACAGACTTGATAAAAATTAGATACTACTTCACTATATAATTCAAACTAAGCCAAATCATATAGATAGCAATAATTCACAACTAATAACATGATAGATAACAATCAATGTCAAATTGCAAATTTAATAATCAAGAACGAGCAAATTTCAAATACCCATTAAATCGAAAAAATAATACTATCAAGAATCAATTATAATATCAATAATCCAATAAAAGTACTTCATCAATTTAGCAAAGAACATCAAATAAATCAGTAGTATTGAACAAATAAGTTCAGAAGAAGACTTATAAAATATACTCTGAAGAACACCCGAATAAACCCGGCTTCGACCCCGCGATTCACCTTCGTTCTTGTTCTACCTTGGATTCGAGACTAAGCTGCCCTCCAATGGCTATCTTCTCTTCACCAATTGCCCAATTACGGACTCACTCGAACTCTCGTACTCTTTGTATAATTATTGGCTAAGTTGTGTGTCCTCTGAGATGATTGTTTTGGGGTTTTTATAGCCAAAAACAACGGCCTCCCATGATTTTCTAGGTTGGAAAGATAAAATTTAAGATGGAAATTCATCTTCTATTTGCTTGAATTTCGGATGATATTGTTGAAGATGAACCTTAATAAGATTTTGGGGTATCTTTGGTTTTCACGCTCCTTTCTTTACTTTATTTGTTGCTGCTTTCTTATCTTTGCTTTCTTATTGTTTAATGTTGCTAACTCACATGCCTTTTTCTTTTTCCCCTTTTTTTATATTTGCTAGTCTGCTTTGCTATTGGGCTCGTAGTGCTTGCGAATATTTTTCTTCCTACCAAAAACACACAACATAAAATTAAGTATCAATTATTATAAAAATAACTATAAAATAAAATAATGAATAAAATAAAATCTGAAATAATAAAAGTAAATAAAATCATAAAATAACCAATATAAAGCGGCCATTGGACTAATATTAGGGACTTAAATTATAGTATATTATGCATTTATCAAATTCCCCCACACTTAGTCTTTGGTCGCCCTCGAACAAACTAAATAAAACTAACCAATAAAAGCAATAAACCTAACTCACTGTCGTAGGAATCACGGTTTCACTTAGCACGTGCAACAAGCCCTTTAAACCCCTAAGTTCCCCCTAGAGGACGAGTACGGTCTCGTGAGGGTTTGTAGTAGACATACCCACAAAGTCTGTTATTCAGAAATTTTCAACTAAATAGCAATAAACAATTTTAAAACACAATTCATAAAACTTTCTCCAATATAACTTGACAACTTGGTTGGTTAACTTTTATCATTTTTCACCCTCCTTGCTTATACCAATTTACATGTCTCAAATCATTAGGACTTTTAATTTTAAGGTTATCATGGGGGTTTAGGTAAATGAAGGATATGACAATAATTATGGGATTGTGGTGGTAATATTCTATAAATTAGTAGAGCATAGTATGATTACAACCAAATCAAATATTCCTCATAACAAATATTTCTTGAGTGCACATTGAACTTTTATGTACACTGCCCCCTTTTTCTTTTTTTTCTACTTTTTTTTTTTTTTTATAATTCACTATATGTGAATTGATTAACACATATACCCAATCATTGGTACGCAGAGCCTTATATTGAAACTTTCACTTTATAGTACTGTATGTATCACCACTGAATCTCAACAACCATTTTTACATCACACTTTAATATGCTCTACTAATTTCAAAAAGGTTAACCATTTGATGTGTAAGTAGAGGTACATTTGTGATTTATTCATGGAAAATAACAGGGATAGGATTTTTGGTTGATGTGGCGTAGAAACTGTTTTAAATGCCTAAATCATTTTCAAAACATGAATTAGTTGCAGTTTCATAGGGAAATGACAAAAGCTTAAAGGATAGGTTATCAAGAATACCGGAGAATAAAAACACTTTTTTTTTTTTGTATTTTACTGCTATTAGCTCAAAATTTCCAATATCTAAAAAAAATCGGCAGCATCTCCCCTAAAAATGGTCATAGTCAAACAACTTTTTGTTGCTAAAATTGTAACCCAAACTAACATCCCAACATCCAAAATATAGAAAACAACAGTGGCCCCCCACTTAAACTTTTCATTGTCCTCGATGAAAAAGAAATGAAGAAAAAGGAGAAGAAACTTAGCTGGTTCTGTTCTCTGTTTTGATGACTCAGGTTGGTCTGCCTTTATTTTCTTTATTGTTGTGCTTCTGCTCTATTCATTGAGCAACAGATTTTAAAGTATCGAAGATTTATGAATATGTCCAAAGTTGCAGCAGGAATCTACCATTTTGTGAATCTGGTACACAGCACAAGAAGAAGCAAATTCCTGGAAAGGCATAATTAAGGCAGAATGTCAGTGCACTTTATAATAAGACTGTGATGATAAGAAAGGTTGCAATTCTGGACAGAACATTGACACCAAATGAGATATTCTAAGCCACAACTAAACTAGCTAAGCTCTTGCAAACCGACTAGCAAAACTCAATGTATAGTGAATTTCAGTTGTTAAAATATATACTATTGTAACTAAAATATTCTGTGAGACAGGAGTGAATTAGTGCAGCAATTGCAAATCAGTTATAAGCACAATTTAGCGTAAATATGTAGGGAGTGAATGTTGAAAAATAAAATAAAATGAGTAAAATAAATAAATAAATAAAACTGTAAGGAAAGAAATAATTAATCTTGGGTTGCCTCCCAATCAGCGCCTTTGGTTTACGTCGTTGGCTCGACATTTCTCTTTTCATGCTTGTTCAAATAAAATGTCTTCAATCATGGTCACATAAGCTTGATCATAGAATGGTTTTAACCTGTGGCCATTAACCTTGAAAATTTTGTTAGTATTGAAATCTTTGATTTCTATTGCACCATAAGGAAAAACATTAGTAACAACAAAGGGGCCAAGCCATCTAGTTTGTAATTTTCCTGGAAATAATTTCAATCGAGCATTAAATAAAAGGACTTTCTGGCCAACCTGAAATGATTTTCTATCTATATTTTTATCATGGTAGGCTTTGGTCTTGTCTTTATAGATTTTGGCATTTTCATATGCCTCTAACCTCAATTCTTCCAACTCAAGTAACTGTAATTTCCTTTCTTTCCCAGCAAGATCATAGTCTAAATTACATTGCTTCACTGCCCAATAAGACTTATGCTCAATTTCCACAGGTAAGTGACACGCTTTTCCAAATACAAGTCTAAATGGAGACATTCCTAAAGGAGTTTTATATGCAGTTCTATATGCCCATAAGGCATCACCTAAACGAAGGCTCCAATCCTTTCTACTTGGGTTAACCATTTTTTCCAAAATACCCTTTATCTCCTTATTCGACAATTCAACCTGTCCACTTGTTTGGGGGTGGTATGCAGTGGCTACTCTGTGAGTCACATGGTATTTTTCCAGAAGGGCACCAAATGTTTTATTGCAAAAGTGGGTTCCTCTGTCACTAATGATGGCCTTAGGCATGCCAAATCTATTAAATATATGACTCTTAACAAACTTAACAACCGTTTTAGCATCATCGGTTATTACAGCTTTCCCCTCTACCCATTTAGACACATAATCAACAGCAAGAATGATATAAACATTACCAAAAGAAACGGGAAAGGGACCCATAAAATCAATGCCCCACACATCAAATATTTCACAAATTAAAATTCCAGATTGGGGCATTTCATTTCTTTTAGACAGATTTCCAGATTTCTGGCAGCGTTCACAAGCCTTACAAAATAAATAAGCATCCTTGTAAATAGTAGGCCAATACAAACCACATTCTAAGACTTTATGAGCAGTCCTTTGAGAACCAAAGTGTCCTCCACTTTCAAGACTATGGAAAAATGTTAGTATAGAATCATGTTCAGGTTTATCTACACACCGTCTAATTACTTGGTTAGAGCAAGATTTCCACAAATAAGGATCATCCCATATGTAGTATTTAGATTCCGACTTTATCTTTTCTCTTTGGGCCTTAGTTAGAAAAGGGGGAAACGTCCTAGTTACTAAGTAATTAACCATATCGGCATACCAAGGAGTTTCAACATGATATAAAGAAAGCAATTGTTCATCGGGGAAAAAATCACTTATCATAGGCCAATCTTCTCTAGGGACAATCCTACTCAAATGGTCAGCAACTTGATTTTCAACACCATTTTTATCCCTAATTTCTAGATCAAACTCTTGTAATTGAAGCATCCACCTAAGTAACTTAGGTGTTGAATGACTCTTCTTTATCAAGTATTTTAGAGCCGCATGATCAGAATAAACAATCACATGAGTACCAAGTAAATAAGTTCTAAACTTTTCCAAAGCAAATATCACAGCATACATTTCTTTTTCAGTCACAGTGTAATTGCATTGGGCGGGGTCAAGTGATTTAGAAGCATAATGTATCACATAAGACTCTTTACCCTTCTTTTGGCCTAAAACAGCTCCTATGGTTTTATCACTAGCATCGCACATTATTTCAAAAGGTAACGACCAATCAGGGGGTCTAATAACAGGAGCACTTGTCAGCTTGGCTTTTAAATCATCAAAAGCTTTCTTACATTCATCATTGAAGTCAAAAACAGCATCTTTAGCAAGCAAATCACATAAAGGTGAAGCAATTTATGAAAAATTCTTTATAAAACGCCTATAAAAACCAGCATGTCCTAAAAATGATCTAACTTCGCGAACACATTTAGGATAAGGCAGAGAACTTATCACCTCAATTTTAGCTTTGTCTACCTCTAAACCGTTAGCGCTTACAATATGACCAAGAACCACGCCTCGTTCAACCATGAAATGACACTTTTCAAAATTCAAAACAAGATTAGTTTCAACACATCTCTTCAGAACACGAGTTAAAGCATGAAGACATCTATCAAATGAATCACCAAAAACAGTAAAGTCATCCATAAAAACTTCCATATCATGTTCGATTAAATCAGAAAATATGCTCATCATACATCTCTGAAAAGTTCCTGGAGCATTACATAAACCAAAAGGCATTCTTCTAAAAGCAAATGTACCAAAAGGACAGGTAAAAGTGGTTTTATCTTGATCTTCAGGGGCAATGGGTACTTGTATGTAACCTGAATAACCATCCAGAAAACAGAAGAAAGATTGTCCAGCAAGTTTTTCTAACATCTGATCAATAAATGGCAGAGGAAAATGGTCTTTTCTAGTAGCTTGATTAAGCTTCCTATAGTCAATACAAACTCTCCATCCATTAAAAACTCTAGTGGGGACAAATTCTCCTTTATTATTTTCGACAACTGTTATTCCACTCTTTTTAGGTACCACATGTATAGGACTTACCCATTGAGAATCGGAAATAGGATATATCAATCCTGCATCTAAACATTTTAGAATTTCCTTTTTAACTACTTCCATCATTGAAGGATTTAATCTACGTTGAGCCTCTCTAGTTGGTTTAGCATCTTTTTCAAGAAAAATTTTATGCATGCACATGGCGGGACTAATGCCTTTTATGTCAGCTAAAGTCCATCCTAAGGCTTCCTTGTGATTTTTAAGCAAATTCAATAACTTAGTCTCTTGAGATTCATTTAAAGAACTTGAAATGATCACAGGTAGAGTCTCATTATCACCCAAATAAGCATACTTCAAATTAGAAGGAAGGGGCTTCAATTCTAATTCATGTGGCTTAACAGTAGAAGGGATCAATTTAGGCACAATAGAAGGTAAAGATTTTTCACATCCATCACAAGCATCAGGTTCAATCACATCAGATGAAACTACAAAAGAATCAACCATTTTTGTTTCCTTAAAATCACCAAACACACCATTTTCAAATAGATTTTTACACCACTCATCAAAGACATACTGAGCCATCCAGTCACATGCATCAAATGAATCTATAGAACTAACATTACTGATATCATTAGGGTATTTCATAGCATCAAATATGTTGAATTTAATCATTTCGCCATCAAATTCCATTGTCAAATTACCTTCATGAACATCAATTTTAGTTTTGGAAGTCTTTAGAAAAGGACGACCCAACAATAAAGGAACACTATCAGATCTATTACCCATATCAAGCACATAAAAATCAGCGGGAAAAACTAGTTCATTCACTTGAACAAGTACATCTTCCAAAACTCCCATAGGAAATGCATTAGATCTATCAGCTAATTGGATAACAACATTAGTTTTAGACAAAGGACCCACATTCAAAGTATCATATACAGATTTAGGCATGACATTAATTGAAGCACCTAAGTCTAACATGCATCTTTCAAATTTAGTGTTACCAATTTTACATGGGATAGAAAACATGCCAGGATCTTTGCATTTTGGAGGAAGTTTCTTTTGAATTACAGCAGATACGTTCTCACCCATTCTTACCTTTTCACGAGGCTTGAAGTTCCTTTTGTTAGTACAAAGTTCTTTTAGAAACTTAGCATACTTAGGTATCTGTTTAATAGCATCAAGAAGAGGGATATTCACTTCAACCTTCCTAAATGTTTCAAGTATTTCATTGTCAAGGGCCTCCTTCTTAGCTTTAGCAAATCGAGAAGGAAAAGGGGGAATATCTTTAAAACGAGAAACATCATAACTCACATCAAAATTACCCTTCTTTTCCAGTTCTTTCTCACTTTCTGTATCATGTTTTTCCTTACTCTGACTAGCTACATCATCCTTAGGTCTGACTTCTACCTCTTTCTCTATTTCTCTATTCTTTATTTTAGGTTCCTTTAACTCTTTACCGCTTCTAAGTGTTACAGCTTTAGCATGTTCATTTGGATTGGCAAGTGTTTGAGAAGGGAGCCTATTCGAAAGCTGAGATTCCAAATTACTAAGGGAAGTGCTAATTTGACCTATTTGAGTATCTATGTGATGTAGGTGAGTGTCAGTTTTCTTTTGATATTGAACACCTTGACTATGAACTTGTCCAATTTGGGTAGTCAATTGTTTCACTAAATCCTCTAATGATGAACCAGATTGTTGTTGTGAATTTTGTTGAACAAATGGCCTAGTTTGATTAGAATGAGAAAATGGTGGTCTAGGTCCATACCTAAGGTTAGGGTGATCTTTCCAACCTTCATTATAAGTATTAGAAAAAGGGTCATATTTCCTTTGAGATTGACCAGGAAAACCTCCTAAGGCATTAACATCTTCACTTTGTAAAGTAGGACATTCATCAGTAGCATGAGAAAAACCAGAACAAACACCACATACTCTAGTTGTAGACTCATTACCAGGAACAATTTTAGACACTAAGGTGGTTAAAGCAGCAATTTGTTGAGCATTTTCTTGTAATTGATTTTTAATTCCACTTAAGTCCACATCATTAACTCTTTTAACATCATTTCTACTGCCAAATTGTTGAGTATTTTGAGCCATATTAGAAATTAACTTTCTAGCTTCCGTTGGAGTTTTATCTACTAATGCCCCCCCCCCACTTGATGCATCTATCATACCTCTCTCATTAGGTAACAACCCCTCATAAAAATATTGAATTAACAATTGCTCACTTATTTGGTGTTGGGGACAAGATGAACAAAGTCTGTTAAAACGTTGCCAATACTCATATAAAGATTCGTTATTATTTTGTCTAATTCCACAAATTTCCTTCCTAATAGAACCAATACGACTCGCAGGAAAGAATCTTTCAAGAAAAACTTTTTCCATTTCTGCCCAAGAATTAATAGAACTAGGTGAAAGTTGCTCATATAGCCACTCTTTGGCAGGATCTTGCAAAGAAAAAGGAAAAGCATGCAATCTAATATGTTCTTGTTCTACGCCTTCTGGATTCATGGAAGAACATACAACCTTAAATTCTTTTAAGTGTCTATAAGGATTCTCACCTGCGTTCCCATAGAATTTAGGGAGAAGATTAAGGAAACCTGAATTCAGCTTTAGAGGATTCTCTAGCTCTGGAAAGACAATGCACAGAGGGTCTTCTCTTGTTCTCGGTGCTCCCAATTCCTTCAGTGTTCGTTCTGCCATGTTCTTGTATTCAATCGGTAATGGATCTTCTATTTCAAGTTCCGGTTCAGCACTGAAAATGTGAAGCAGCTTCTCTAGTTCAGCCTCGTTTAGGAAGCCTACGTATGCTTTAATGCGCTGAAGTCTAGCTTCTTTATCGTACGCGTACATACACCTATAAAGAAAAACAGAAATTAATGGAAAGATGAGCTTGAAATTTTAGTGTAGAAATGTAGAGTTCAATAATCACCTTCTGGTCAGAACTTAGCAGCTTATAACTAGGCAGGATTTATAGCTTTAATTTATAGCTAAATTTCCAGTAGCAAATCAACATCAGGCAAGCTAAAGAATTATCCGAACCTAGCTTGGCAGACCAAGACATTATGCAATCCCATTAAATCAGTTGTCATATATATATTCTGCTCAGTTTTTACTCAAAAAGATATGAAACTAGTACACACTGGTCTTCCTGAATGTAGGAGTAGGCATACTAATACTCATGCATTGTCAAATTCAACATATAAAGCTAACTAATTGTCAATCTTATTCAGCCAGATTGGTTATAAACTACTTTTACTTCTGATTTTGAGATTATAATAGCACAAGAGCAGCTTATATTTGGACACTAACTCGTTAAATTTTACTACTAAAACACTTTATAGCATACATAATTCAGCTTCTTTTACAGTTTTTTTTTTTTTTTTATTTTAATTTTTTTTTTATCAGAATTCTCATAAGAGATTAAAACTTGCAAAGAAATGTAATTGGAACAAGAATCATTTTGAGCAGTCTAAGCAGAACATGAACTAAACATGAATCACAAACATATAATTTGAGTTAATTCAGATGCACTTGAAGCAAAATAATCCTAACAGAACAAATTTGTCCTTAATACTATTTTGCATATAAAATATACTCTACCAACAGTTTTAACTACTGTCAATCAGTTCATTTCAGAGTTTTTATAACTCAACTTAACTATTTATCTCTTGACCTTTAATAGCAATAAAATAGTGACAAATCTATTCAGCAATGCTACTAAAATTAGTGTTCATTATCTGACTAACCCACAGTTAGGCACGAAATCATATATATGCAAGCACGTTAATAGCAAATCAATATAAGTCAACTTAATTCGAGAGTGACTTTGAGCTAATATATTCCTACCAAATCTTATAAAGATCATTAGAAAGTAAAATGTTCAGTATATTCCACTAATACTTTATTAATGGCAAGGATGACTTAACTAGTGAAGTGTTCAGTACATACCACTCTTAAGTTATATGTAAGAGCCTAGTGTAGGACAATAGTGGCTTATTAGTTACTTAATTCCTGAACAGAAACTCAATGTAAGATAATATCTAATGACAACTCCTAGTAACTGTTTTAATTCCCACTACCATAATACGAGTGTGTTACCTATTATCATTAGTTGTGATCAGATTAATACCATAGTTCAATTATCATAAGGAGAACAAACATATGTGTGCAAAAATAAAAGTATTATGCAACTTGAAATATACTTATCCTGCACCCATGCACCAAAATATTAAGAGAGTTAATCAATAATCATTACTTGCAAAAATTTGGCCAAGAAACAAGCAATGCACTAATTACTACTCCTCTACATACCGTTTCCAAATAGGTTGGGCTAAATTAAGAATTAAACGAAAGTGTACCCAACCTCACCTAATGTATGTTTATTTTGGCTTTAAAAGAAATTAACAACTAATGAAGAAAATTGACACACTTGAAGGCATGAACATGATGTTAAACGAAAGTATATGAAAAGCAGACATTACTTCTAAAAATTGATCATGTATAAAAGATTTTATATGAGTGGAACAGAGTAACTAACACCTCTAACGGTAAGCATGAAGGCTATAATTAGCTAATTCGTTCTCCGTATATAAGTAACAACTTATCACACAGATATATAATTAGAAATACAGATTAAATCTTGATTTTAAGAGTTAAAATTTATCTCCCCGGCAACGGCGCCAAAATTTGATACGTGTCGTTTACCGTATAAAATTAAATATTTTTTTCCTAACTTAACCTTCAAAAATATTAACAACTAGTAAAAGGGTAAGCAAGGGTCGATCCCACGAGGAGACTTTTAACTCTTTAATCAAGGTTTAACTAGATATATTACGGAAACTTACATACTATACATTTATTCACATATGTACATAGAATGGGGGGGTTTGGTTTAGATAATACTAAACTAATAAAACTAATACGGAACTAAACTAATAAACTACTATTGACGACACAACTAACCAATTCCACTTCGGCACTACTCATACTAAACTATTGATAACAACAATTGACCGACTCTGCAAAATACTCAATTTAACGATTAGACTAATCGTAGAGACTATAGTAACAAAGACTCCCTATCTCTCTTACTTGAAACCAAATTTGGACTAAGCCGAAATTGACTCTAAACCGATCTAATTAACACAAATATTTCGCAACTTGCATGAGTTAGATACGGAAGCATTAACAACTAGGAGACCTCATTAGTCCTAATTAAACTAATCACATAAATGCTTGGAATAATTAGATTGAAAATGCCCTCTGATTTAAACCAAACCATAATCACAGACTTGATAAAAATTAGATACTACTTCACTATATAATTCAAACTAAGCCAAATCATATAGATAGCAATAATTCACAACTAATAACATGATAGATAACAATCAATGTCAAATTGCAAATTTAATAATCAAGAACGAGCAAATTTCAAATACCCATTAAATCGAAAAAATAATACTATCAAGAATCAATTATAATATCAATAATCCAATAAAAGTACTTCATCAATTTAGCAAAGAACATCAAATAAATCAGTAGTATTGAACAAATAAGTTCAGAAGAAGACTTATAAAATATACTCTGAAGAACACCCGAATAAACCCGGCTTCGACCCCGCGATTCACCTTCGTTCTTGTTCTACCTTGGATTCGAGACTAAGCTGCCCTCCAATGGCTATCTTCTCTTCACCAATTGCCCAATTACGGACTCAATCGAACTCTCGTACTCTTTGTATAATTATTGGCTAAGTTGTGTGTCCTCTGAGATGATTGTTTTGGGGTTTTTATAGCCAAAAACAACGGCCTCCCATGATTTTCTAGGTTGGAAAGATAAAATTTAAGATGGAAATTCATCTTCTATTTGCTTGAATTTCGGATGATATTGTTGAAGATGAACCTTAATAAGATTTTGGGGTATCTTTGGTTTTCACGCTCCTTTCTTTACTTTATTTGTTGCTGCTTTCTTATCTTTGCTTTCTTATTGTTTAATGTTGCTAACTCACGTGCCTTTATCTTCTTCCCCTTTTTTTTATATTTGCTAGTCTGCTTTGCTATTGGGCTCGTAGTGCTTGCGAATATTTTTCTTCCTACCAAAAACACACAACATAAAATTAAGTATCAATTATTATAAAAATAACTATAAAATAAAATAATGAATAAAATAAAATCTAAAATAATTAAAGTAAATAAAATCATTAAAGAACCAATATAAAGCGGCCATTGGACTAATATTAGGGAAAGCATTTATCAGTAGGTTCATAGTTCGATCATGCATCATTCATGCACATCCATGTGATTGGCCGAGCTTCACTATGCTCCTATAGCCCAAGAAACAACGTTATCCAATCAATATTACATGCTAGTCCATTTAAAGAGATCATTAATGTCCACTTTAATGACTCTAGACTATGAACTGAAATAATATATGGATTTTGTTCACCTTCATCTCGTAGCCACTCTCTTGCCCTATCCCTTAGTGAAAAAGGGAAAAGGCGTAGTCTAATAGCATCATCAATGACACCATTGAGCTTCATAGTGTCACATTTCTCCAAGAAACTGTCTATGTGAGTCACAGGGCAATCGTTCGGTGAGCCCGCAAAAGAATCACTAGAGATGAATTGTATGAACTGGGGCTTCAATTCAAAGCTCTGAGCGGTGACAGGTGGTCTAAGAATACTAGAGAGGAATCCGGTTGTTGTATCCGAAATACCATACTCCAAAAGAGATTTTGTTCCTGGGTCGACCATGTTTCTTATATTTTGATTTCTCCTTCTTCTACCTCTTCGTCTTCTCGCAATAACTTCAATCTCAGAATCAAAAGGTGTTAAATCATCTAAACCTGGACTTCGAGTTTGCATGCAACAAAGAAACTAAAACGGGAGATCAAAGACACAAGGAACAATAGCCGAAGCAACAAAATATATGCTTAGTAAAACGAATCACAAATAACTAGAATGAAACCGTTAGTCCCTGGAAACGGCGCCAAAATTTGATAGGCGTGTCGCGTACCTAACAAAAATAAACCTAACTGGACCACTACTATGTAGACGGGCAAGCAAGGGTCGGATCCCAAGAGACTATGGTTCAACTAATTAAATAGACTCAAGCAATTACTAAGTAAGTAATCAAATAAAATAAGTGAGAATCAATAACTAAAGAACTAATTAAAACTATTAAATCAAAGCAATATCACAAATCAATTCTAAAAACATCCAAGATCAAGCATCACCGCGAATACAATTAATGCAATAGTCATTCTACCCCTAACACATAATTCAATTGATTAATGAGGAAAAGTAATCCATGAATAATACCAATGGTCTCTCCCGAGTTATCAATGGATTCTCTAATCACAATCAAGCCTACTTCCGTGGAATCGTGTAAATTAAAGACTTTGAGCACATTACTCTAACTTCCTAATCATCCATTCAACTACTCCCGTGATGAACGTCAAACCCTTAATTGATTTATTCAAATCCGTCAAAACCCAACTCCCGTTGCAATTAAAACAAAGGATTAATAACAATACCAATTATCCCTAATCTAGTATTGGCATAAGCAAAATCAATTAAGCATATCAACTACAATTATTATTAGAGAATTTAAAGAATTAAATCATGCATTAATCATATTCGGGTTCCGCTAGATCTTGGAATAAGAAAACTAATCACACATATATATGAAAGCAAAAACAATAATCAATGAATAAAACATGATTAATAAGTAATTAAAAGTAAAAGAAGAAATAAAGATGAATACCAATTGCTTGAATGAAGAAAAGTACCAATTGTTGATGAACAAAGATCAAAACTTGAAAGTGCAAATTAATCTAGATCTAGAGAGGAATATTAGGGCTCTAATGAAGGTTTAAAAGCTAGAAAATAATAACTAAGTATGTTAAGTCGGGGTTTACAAAGGGTATTTATATCCCTTAATTAAGAAAACCCGAAAAAATAGGAAAATGCGGTCATCAACACTCCGCCCGGTCTGACCGGGCAAGGCTTCCCGGTCGGGCGCGCGAAGCAAAATGGAGCTTACGCCTTTAAGAATTCCTTCATATGCAGCGCTTTTGTCCGCCCGGTCTGCCAGGGCAATGCTGCCCGGTCAGGCGCGCAATACACACTCCACGGCTGACCTTCGAAGCTTGTAATCAATACAAATCTTCTTCGCCCTGGCTGCCAGGGCAATGTTGCCCTGCCAGGGCGATGAGAAGAAGATGCTTCGTAGTAATCTTCGTTTGTCTCTTCTCTTTCTTCCGCCCTGGCTGCCAGGGCAATGTTGCCCTGCCAGGGCGGACACGGGTATCATCACTCTTCCATCTTAACAAACTGTCGTGACCATCCAAATTAGTCTCGTTCATCCTGAAATACATCAAAAATAATGAAACTACCCATAAAAGCACAACATGATCACAACCAAATCAAAACAAGATAAAATAAGCTATGAACAATTAAACTAAGCTTGAAAACTACCTAAATGAACTCTAAAAACACGCTCAATATACGACTTATCAGTCTAACTTGATTCAACTTTATTTTTTGAAATTTATGTTGTTTTTAATTGATTTAAGTTTCAGGGTACTGGATTTTTGGGATATTTTGTGCTGAATTTTTGCAGATTCAGGAATGATTATTGTCTTTTTTAGATCTAAAGTTTTTTATTTTATTCCAATTCTATCTTCATTTTGTATTTTAATCTCCTCAATTATTATTAGCTCTCTAATTTGAGTGATTTCTGAATTTTCATCTTTAGTTTAATTTCTTAGTAGGATTTTTGTTTTCGTTCACAAGTTCGTTTCGATTTCCTTCTCTTTTGCATTCTTTTCGTTCTTCGATTTGATGTGCTCGTTATTTTGATCTTCGCATTGAATTTTTTAGGATTTGTAATTGGTTATTGTTCGAGAATTATTTACGTTTTTGAGTGATTTAATAGATTTTTAATGTGATTATTGATTCAACATTTGATCTGATTTTCAGTACATGTTGTTAGTGAATTTGTGAAATCATGCATTCTCATCATTGGTAAGGTTTGAGAATTTCTCGTCTAGATGTTTGATTCTTAGTGTTGATTTTAGGATTTGTGATTTTGGATTGTTTATTTCAATGGTCTGTAAATTTATTTGAATTTTGAAAATGGCTATTTAGTTTTGTTGTTTGCGAATTTGAATTTAGCTTGGAAATGAGATGCAATTTGGTAGTTATGACTTTAAATTGGTGAAAAACTTTCTGATTTCTGAGATCTTTAAGTAATGCGCAAATGTTCGTAGCTCCGAAGCTTAATTATGCTTGAATTATGTAATTTTATGGTGAAATCAGCTTATTTTCTTTGATTTTTAGTACTTGCAAGCATTTTTGTTATGGCAATCTGACATTATGTTGCCTGAATCATATGGATCCGGGAACTTACAGCTAGATTTTGAATTTCGAACTCGTGATTAGAATTTCGAGTGATCTGTAGTGCCTGATATAGTTTCACTTACATTGTTTTGTTAAATTATGCATCTCATTTTGTAAATGAGCCTAGTTTGTTTATTACATATTGGTGCCGGAATATTGATGCATCGATTCTTAATGAATGTAGAAGTTAGTGACTAATTCAAGGGGAGAAATATGGGTCTTACCTTTGTTGGGATCTTTTGTGACATCTTTGGGATCATTCTCTATGGTGCACCTCTCACTGTTATGGTATGAATTTTGCATCTGTACTTGTATTTTTCGATGTTAGCATTGTAACATTGCTGTTAATTACAAGTTGTTACACGCATATCATGTACTAAATTATGAAAAAATGTTTGTTTGGCACAAACAGTACAAGGTCATAAAAACGAAGAGTGTTGAATTCATGCCATTGACTCTTTCATTGGCTGGTTTGTCTAATGGAGTTATTTGGAGTGCATAGGCCTTCATCAGATTTGATCCTTACATTCTGGTAATCAATTATAACCTCATTTCATCTGGGGATTCTCAATGTAAGCGTCACAATGCTTGTAATTTGTAATCCTAATCCTTTGTTTCTTTGTTGCGCGCAGATTAGCAATGGGGTTGGAGCCATACTTGCCGTAGCACAACTGATCTTGTACGCTTGCTACTATGGGTCTACACCGAAGGAGGGGAAGCCCGTGAAGGACCCGGTGAAGCCAACAGCACCACAAGTGCATATGACTGTTTCTGCCGTCTAAAGATGATACTCAGTTTAATCTAGCTAGGTCCCTAGCCATTTTAATTTGTTCTTGTGTTGGTTAGCTTATGTGTTTTTTGATAGCGTAGGTAGTAATTTTGGTTATAGCTTAAAAACACTAATATTAATATGGATGAGATTAGGAAATTTTGATGTTGTAACTAAAATTAAAATGGTGTGCAAAATCCAGCATTTTGATGGATTTTTTTAAAATTTGATTATACAGTATTCATAACGGGCAAACTATGTCCAGTTACGGATAATGGTGTGCAAAATCCAGCATTTTGATGGATTTTTTTTTTTAATTTGATTATACAATATTCGTAACGGGCAAACCATGTCCCGTTACGGATAACGGGATTATTCGTAACGGTCACCTGAAAAGCCCGTTACAAATAACAAAGGCCATCCATAACGGACGCTGCCCGTTACGGATGGACAGTTTTTGCCTGTTACGGATAGCCTTTTTTCCACTAGTGACTAGACCATATTTGGCTTACGCGATGCATATCTTTTCTCAATTTATGCAACAACCGCGACAGGATCATTGGGAGGCTGCCCTTCGTACGGTGAGATACTTGAAAGGATGTCCGGGCCAGGGAATTCTTTTGAGCTCTTATTGTGATTTACACATTACAGGTTGGTGTGATGCGGATTGGGCAAGTTGTCCTTTGACTAGACGTTCTATTAATGGTTGGTTGGTATTTCTTGGTCACTCTCCTGTTTCTTGGAAGACTAAGAAACAAGATACGGTTGCTAAATCTTCTGCGAAGTCTAAATATCGTTCGATGTCTAAAGCAACTGACAAGTTAAAATGGTTGAAGGCAATGCTAGAAAGTTTGGGGGTTTCTCTCCGCGGGCGATAAGTCTATTTTGTGATAATAAATTTGCATTATACATTGCGCAGAATCCGGTTTTTCATGAGCGTACGAAACATATTGAAGTTGACTGTCATTATGTTCGGGACGCAATTCAGGAAGGCATTATTAGTCCGTCGTATGTGAAGACAACGGATCAATTGGCGTACATTTTTACTAAGGCATTGAGCAAAAACCAATTTTTATTTTTACTTGGCAAGTTGGGCATTTGTGATTTGCATGCTCCAACTTGAAGGGGGGTGTTAGGGCCTATTATTGTGTATAGTGTATAGTTATCAGGCCTATCTCATGAGCCCTAATCTCTTTGCTAGGTTGTATATATATACGCTTGCTATACTCTAATGAAAACTAAGGAAAATCAATTCCTGACAGTACAAGAATTTAAAGAATTGTGTGAGAAATACTTTGTATATCTTACTTCATCATATATTAAACCAATCTATACAAACTAATTTCGTAATATTATTTATAGATAAAATCCTTAAATTGATATCCAATACTCAATTGTATTTAAAAAGAACATTCGAATAACAATTAACAAACAAAAATCATACCTTTTTTTGGGCTTTTGGCAGCTATAAGTGAGGACCCTTATTTAACTTTTCCCAAAAATTTCAAAAGCGAGTTTATCACGTGAAAGTGCCTTGCAATATCTCGACACTTTTAATTGTAATAAATAGTTTTCGAATTAAAAAAGTGTCGAGGTGAGACGCGACCTATAATTTAAGAGTGACGATTTCCTGTAGCGTCGACCATACCGTGTCGAGATTACAAGGCTTTTGTAGTAGTGAATACTGTCTTGATCTCATAAAAACTTTCCAACGCATACTAACAACTAAACCATAAAGTAGTAACAATGTCGAACTCGAACTGATGTATCAAGTGTCCGTCGTTCAAGTCCTCCGAATGCGTTAAATTTTTTATAATGATTTAGTCGACTAGGTTAAATTTAATTAGCGTTCAATATTATTATTTGTACAGAAATAATATAAATAATACCATCTTAGAATATCGTTTGAAATTGTTCAATCTTATTAATTTTGTAATAAATCGTATGTAATTTTTTAAATTAATATAGATTTATCTTCAATTATTATTGTAATAAAGCTTATTACTTTTTTTTCTTTATCGGTATATTTGCTAGTTTCTTTATGCGCCAAAATAAAGGCTGCTTGTGACTTGTGAGGCTAAGTTGGGTGCATCAGATCTTTCTCTGAAACTTGTTAATTATTACCTTTATAATACAAAACTTGTTATTTAACTGGAAATCTTTTTATTATCATTAACGGATAAAAAGCTTAATGTTTTGAAAACATATCACGAATCGAATGAACTATTGTTATGTCTTGAAATCATAAATTATAGTCAAAGTAGTGTTACTAGTGTACATATATAAGTATATAATAAAGTTGAAATTAAAACACAACTAAGTTTTAAGAACGGATGAATTATACTATATTATATATAATCGCTATTCCCAATTTAGCTAACTTTTACCAAGAGTTTGTGGTATGACAATATATTTGGGAATGGCCAATTTTGTGAATGGGTTAAATATGAGCCAAACCTTGACTATTTATACTTGTTGAGGTCGGTGGGATTTTGATGATATTTCAGGCAGAATTCTCTAGATTTGCTTATAATATTGTAAGTTGACCATCTTCTAGAAAAATCAAGAGAATTGTTGAGTCTATCCACGAACATACTCTTTAGAAGCATGAAGAATGCTTTTGGGCTTCTCAAGAATTTGGGCTAGATGATACCCAACATGCCTATTGCTCACTTCCAATGACAAAATCTAAATCCCTTCAAATATTCGATAAAACCCTTATGAACTCAAAGAAGGGGCAAAGGTAGTCAAATTTATAGGTAAATATATCAACTTGCTTTTAAAATTAAGATAATTCGTAGCACTAAAACTAACATAATTCGCTAAAAATTAAGCGGACTGATTTAAATACACACAATGAAAAAAGACAAAGAATTAATATTTACAATAACTACTTAACAAAAATCTTTGTCCCACTTTTGATGTAGTATTACCTGTATGCCGCCGTTCATTTGAATTGGTTCATTTTAATATTTTCATTAATTAATCAAATAAGGGTTAGGGCTTGAATAGTTGTGTTTACCAACAAGTAAGAACACAATTGTGGAACATAAAAAGTGGGACATAAGATTTGGATTTCGCGATAAGTGTAACAACTAACGTCCAGCCCTTTTGATGATATACGAGGAGTAAGCATTGCATGTTAGGAAACACATCTAATTGATAATCACAGCAAAGTCTTCAGACGTTCCTCTAGAAGAACGATGATCAGCATCCGTACTAGCACACGTCGAGTGAAAATCGTCGTCTTCGCGGTCTCGTTCTCGTACCTCCTCTAGCCTTACACAAGCTTCCTTAATATCCAACCTCTTATCAACATTTCTTTCACAACATGCCATTCCAATGTTTAGTAATTTTTGCATTTCACCCTCACTATTTTTTGTTAGTCCCATATTTTTGTCATATCCATCATTTATCACTGACCTTACCCAAATTGTCATATCAACTTCACTCCCTTGTTGCAAGTATGATGCCGGAAATTTGCCCGTCAACACTTCTATGATTAAGATCCCTAGTGACCACACGTCGGTTTTCTTGGTGATGCGACCGTTGTTGAAATACTCGGGTGATTTGTAGGCTATCATCATTTCTTGCACGGTTTCTTGGTTAATGAGAGGGATTAGTGCATAATCTCCGAGTAGAGGCTCATACGAGGCGTTTAGGAGTACATTTGATGACTTAAGGTGGCCATGAGGTGCAACTAAGCAAGCTAGCTCTTTGTATAGGTAGGAAAGACCCTTTGCTACTCCCTTGATTACCTTCAATCGTGTTGGCCAATCTAAGGTTGGTGTTCCCCGAGTTTGACCTACAATTTACATAGAAAATAAGTAAGAAACATTTGTAGGTTCAAAATTCACATATTTTTGAGATTATTTAAAAGTTGCAAGGAAGTAATAATTAAAGAAGTTATCTAAAGGTATGTATTACCTCCTATTGAAAAAATAACTTTGACCTTTTAACAAAATTTCACATGACTCACAAGATTTATCTTTTTGATGCAATGACTCACAAGATTTATACATATCCTTATTACTTATTTGAACCATACTTCTTTATTTTACAAGCTAAGTATTCCTCTTTTATAATCCCACACTTTTCATTTCTCTATTTTAAAATTTTCTAAGCTGCATTAGACTATAATGAAAAGTATCTATAGGGATACTTAGTTACTCTAATTAGTAATTAGTTACTCTAATTAGTAACTAGTTAGGTACTTATGACTTGTTTGGTTAGTGATTATAAATTGTGGGAATGGTAACGAATTTCTAAGTCAATTTAAAAACAATAACTTCAATACATCCCCATGCAGGTGAATTTCTTGGTGAATTTTCATTACCATTCAATACCACCTTACTAATGGTAATGAATGGTAATGAAAGTTTATGAAGTAAACAACGGTATATTGTATATAGATGACCCCACAATAGACTCACAATTATTTTTCACAAATTTGTTACACACACATTCATTACCATTCCCATAATTTATGACGTCGTCTACTACACCGTATATATGTTGTTAAGGTTGTGCATGGATGAGAGAGACAAAAAAAAAGACGTACCATGAAGGAGAAGAGCAAGGCTACCCTTTTGAACAGGATCACTAACAAAGAGTTTCTCTTCTTTTCTATAATAATAAGCCACAAGAGGGAGTAAATTAGGGTGTGATAATCTCCCTAATCTTCTCATATGTTCTTGAAATTCTTCTCTTCCAACATTATTCATTTGCTTAAACCTCTTCACAACAACCGAATTTCCATTATTCAATGTCGCCTTATACGAAGATCCAAAGCTCCCACTTCCTAATATTTCAGCTGAAGCTTTTAGTAAATCTGACAAGTCAAATTTCTCCCTATCATCCCTTACAAATGTTAATTTCCCAACATTTTCGCCGCTTTTATTGTTTCGGCCTACACCACCATTTACAACGTTTGTGCTTTTATTAGGGCCTTCTTCTTCGTCGTGTTCCACCATGCTTTTCTTAGGTAAATTCGACGTTAAAGAAGGCATGTTGTTGTTGTTGTTGTTGTTCTTCCTGGATCGATTAATGCCAACAACAATTAAAATGATTAAAATTGCCAAAATAATTGCCATTCCTACTCCAACTGCTATGATTGCAATTGGAACCGGTTTATCCGATGATTTCGCCGGTGATGGTTGTGCCGTATTTGTCTTCCGGTTAGAGGACGATGACGACGGTGGGCATGCATTTAGAGGCGGTCCACATAAATCTTTGTTACCTATTCAAAAATACAAAATTTAAGTTTATGTCAATATATTATATTTATATATTTTTTATATTATTGAATTTGTATATAAATTATGTAAAATTATTTATGTCCAAGGTAAAATAATCAACTCAACTCTGTTGATACCTGCGTTCAAGTATAGAGACAAGAAAAAAAAAATTATGTTACACTTTGTGTTTAATTTGAACCCAATTTTAAATCATGAATTTACATTGACACCCTATTAATAAATAGGGACTCAACCTTTTTGCGCGTAATTATGATTTAAAACATAACAATAGATAGACAAAATTCGATTAGGTTAGACACTAATAAATTTTTAGAAAGAAAATTAATTGTATTTCTTGTGATTATAAATAATATGTACATGTAAACATATTAATTAGTATGCATAAAAAACATATAATCTCAATTGTATAAGTTAATTCTTGAGACCTGATGTCTAAATTAAGTTTCAAAATAAAATTCCCAAATATATTATGAACTATCATACATTTTTTTATGTATAAAAATTCCACGAACACATTACGTCATGTGTACACATAATAGATCTATTATCTTATTAAAAACAACGATTTTATATTTGTATATGAAATAAACAATGTTAATAAATGAAATAAAGAACAAAATATACCTGAAAAAGCACTTGGATCAAATTTGGAAAGATTAGCAGGAACAGAACCTTGTAATTGATTATTAGAAACATTAAAAACTTGAAGATTTTGTGTTGATTTAAGATCTGGAATATTCCCTTGAAATTGGTTACCCTGAAGAGTTACCTCCACAAGTTTTTGTAATGTTGCCAAAGAATTAGGAATTTCACCACTAAATTTATTAAATGATAAATGAATTTTCCTTAAACGTCTTATCCCATCAAATGCATTAGGAGGAATAACACCTTCAAAGTTGTTATATGACAAAAACAATGCTTTCAACATTCTTAGCTGCCTAAAATCAGGCAATTCACCACTAAAACTATTGTGCATAAGGCTTATGGACCGTAATTTTGATAATTTGACTAGGGAATCAACGTCGATGGATCCAGATAATCCCATGTTTTCGAGCCTTAACCCCCAAATATTACCAGCTCGCGAGCAAATGATACCAACCCAATTATTCCTATTCTCGAAACATGGAGGTGTAGAGAGATTCCAACTCGAAAGAGCATTAGACTCGTCCTTTAGGGTTTTCTTGAACGTTAGTAAGGCATTTGCATCGTCTGTTGAGGAAGACGCGCTATAAGAAATGGCAATGTGGAGGAAGATAATGAACAAGAAAATAAGAGAATGGCGCGGTTGGTTTTGCATAGAAGCCATATGATCATGTAGATTGAGGTGTGTAAAGGGCAGATGATACCGCCCTTTACAAGAAGGATCGTGATTGGAATGTATGACCTAGACCTCTCTTCCAAAAGAGAAAGGTCAAAGGCAAAAACAATGATTTTGATGGCATAAGGGAAGAACACAAAGAAGGGGATGAAAGGGGAGAGAGAAAAATGAAAAAACAAAAAGAGGCTAAGAATAGAAGATATTAGAAATAAAATTGAAAATTGAGGAAATATGGTAATGGTAGAGGATTAATGTTGTTTTTCTTTGTTTTTTCCATGAATATTGTGTGTGTAGTTGTGTTACTTGAGATATATCCGGTTAGCCTTTCAATTAGACAAGGATTTACAACAGTTACATTTTTTTTGCTATTTATGAGCAACACTTTTCCTCTTTTTGTTTTTGACAAAGCAATTTTTTTCTTTTGAATTTGATGATATCTCTTCTATAGTTTGACATGATTTATATTTTCTTTTTAAATCTAATAATATCATTCTATTAATTGAAAGGCATGTGACATTTACAATAGAAATCATAATCTAGCAAATTCATTTTCATTTCATATTGAATTCAATAAATTTCAATTTAATCAAACTACGATGGTTATTAAGTTATTAACTGAAAATTTTCCATGCCTTCTTTGTATCATCATTTTACACGTTTTTATATAAGTATTTAATTCATATACAATTCTGAAAATTGAAAACTAACGACACATTCCATTGAGCTCTTAACAAATAAATTCAATGTGTGTGTGTGTTTTTATTCATGCATCATACAAAAACTAGCCTAATATGAAGGGAAAAACTTTCGCATATATAATGCATGCCACATAAGGATGTCGTGTCACAAATTCATAATTGAAATTGAAATAAAATACTTCCTTTATTTCAAAATAAATACCCAATTTAATCAGGCAAATATGTAAATAGAGAATTTTGGCCACTAATATATTTTAAATATTAATAAGTATATATTATAAAAAGACGATTGTAATTTATAAGAAATACTTACATGACTATATTTTTTTCTTACCTATAAATCACTAACATTGATAAATGGGATATTTAATTTTTTATGAAATGGACAAAGTAAAGTTTTGTTTCAATAAGAATAGAAAAACTTTTTCAAGAGCATGAAGTTTGCCACCTTAGCATGACATGTAATTGTCTAAGAGATATAATATAATTATATATAAATAGTGTTTATTTTCATAAAAATTAAAATACATAGATAAACTTAATGATGATAGCTAGAATCATTACAATATGCACTAAAGACATAGATTTTGCAATGATGACATGGCATATATCTTACAAGATTTAAGACCTAAAATTAAAAAAAAAAAATAGTATTGATCAATTGAGTAGGTTACTGGTAGATATAGATACTTAGTGCTTGTTTGGTTGAAGGTAGGAACGGTTAATTCCTTGAAAAGTTTTGTTTCCATGTAATTGAATTTCGTAGAAAAATGAAAATAAAACTTTTCAAAGAATTAACACTTCCTACATTCAACCAAACAACTGAAACAAGCACTAAGTCTCTATATCTACCATTACTTATCCTAAAAAAATTTCTCAAAAGAAAAGCATTTTCTAAAAAAGGTTAAATATTGTTTGGTTAATCATGGAAGTGCTCACTTACGTACGCCTCATTGGGTAATTTAGTTCTTCAAATCCATTTTGTGAGAAGTGAAATATTTTATGGATTTCTACTTTTCATGGATTTGTCAATCAAATACCAAAAAAAAAAAAAAATCCTAATTCCTACGAATTTTATCTTCTTATTATATTTCGTATTTCAACCAAATAACACCTTAAATAATGGAGTCTCTATATATATTCAAATATTATCAATTAGTAGGGTAACTTTAACCTGACTTTTGAAGAGCTTATAATAACTTATAACATGTATGATGATTTATTTTGTACATTTTAAGTGATTTTACAAGATAAATTTCTTGTTAAAATTAGCAACTTTAATTTACACTCAAATAAATGTACGATAATTATAGTAAACCTGCTTTATCTATACCTTTGTCTATATTGTATATTAAAAAGGGTAATGTTATATCTAGCCCTAAGGGCTATATATAAGCATTAAATATACTTTTGGAAATTGTATAAAATTTGGAAATGACATTAACACGCGTAAATCGATGTTATTAGTGTTTATATTTTGATGATTTCTTAACTTTTTACGATTTTCAAGTGTAAATTTAATGCTTATATGTAGCCCTAAGGGCTATGTATAAAATTTTCCTAAAATGTGTATTAATTTGTTCAAAAAAAAATGTGTATAATTAGCTACGAATATTTACGTCTATATAATATTGTTGTATTATGAATATCCAAAATTAGTGTAGAGTATATACAACAATATTGATGTCAAATTCAAGTTTCATACCTAATTGGTCCTAGTTTCTAGCCGCAAAAAAAAAAAATAAATAAATATATAAATATATAAATAAATAATAAATAATAAATAAATAAATTGATGACATCATATTGTCAAATTTGGACGGAAAATTTTTTTATGAGAGTTTGACACGTAAGCACTTTAAGAAATTGATGACATCATCAATGTTTTGTTTTAGTAATAGTTAATAGATTACACTTCAATTAGTCAAAGAATAGTATAAATCAAACATATACTTCGTATTTGTTACACAACTTATAAAATTATAAATTATAATTCTTTGTAGATTAGATTAAATATACTTTGTGTTATTGAGATTGAAACGTCATGCTGCATATTATTAACTTGAGATGGGTAAATAAACAAAAGAAAAGAGGGTTATCCGTTAATCAAGGGAAAGGTTAGAAATCAAGCAAATATTGCAAAAGGCTCTAGATTTTACTAGCACACGTATATACTCAAATTAGATTATTTCAAGGTTGTAAATAAGTAGAAGAGAGAGAAATACTGCCATTTGATCAAATGAAAAACAACCCTTAACAAAAAAAATAAATAGAAAGGAAAAAGAGGGAGAGGGAAAAAAAAAAAAAAAACAAACTTTGAAATAAATATATGAAAGCTTGAATTGGTTTTTATAATTTAATTTCTTACATAACTATACAATTTCTCTAAGTGATTCTTCTTATCCTACATCTCCTCTGCGTTCTCCTTTCGAGGAATTGAGGCGCGGAGGAGGTACAACATAAGAAGAATACACACAAAGAAAAAGAAGAGAGGGGTTAAGGATTAATTAAGGCAACCACGAACAAAGAAGGTTAAATTGATAATATATGATGTGGAATCGCGAACAACAACACCACCTTCAACAACAACTACTACCACCACCACAAAGTAATGTTGTTGGTGAGGCTAAGAAAAATGGTGAAGTTGCTGTTGCAATTGATAAGGATAAAGGAAGCCAATATGCCCTAAAATGGGCTGTTGACCATGTTCTTAACAAGGGTCAAACTGTTACTTTGCTCCATGTTAAGCAAAGAAATTCTTCCAATTCCTTTATAAGTATGTAATTGTTTAATTTGTTTATCTACATTCAATTATTTATGTTTTTGTGCTTTATAAACATGCCAAACATAACATTATTTCCTTCATATATACATATATGGTTCTCTCCTAGGGTCGGGTTGGGTTGAAAGTCGAACATTTTAATTTTTGGCCTTTGACGTGGGGTGTTTAAGGTCGTTATGTTCTTAGGCTATTTTGGCCTAATAGACCTATTTTACCATGTTTGGATAGAAATCTGGATAAAAAATGTGTTTTAAAGGTGAACCTTGCTTAGATTTTTATAGAGAGAGGGGTTAAATTGTTAATTAATGTACGTTGCGTGGCTGCTACTTATTTTGTGAAAAACTATCTTATAAAGCACTTTTTTTTTTTTAGAGAAACTACCTAATAAAAAAAGTTGTAAGAAACTACCTTATAAAATGGTAAATGTTGTAAGAGACTACCCTAGTCGAAAAGTCATCGTTGACTTTTATTTTCTGACGTTGACCACATCACGTATAAACCACAAAAGCGAGTCAAAGCATGTTGTGTGAATGGTATAAAAGTCAAACAGTGTCAACTAAAAAAGCGAAGGAAGTATATTGTAAAAACATATAATTGCCTCCTAACAAAAAAAAATGTGGTTGTTTACAATGTGTTGCTCACTTGCCTTATTAACAATGTCTTGTGCAATTACAGATTCGCCGACGCCCCTCTCTGATAGTCATGAAGATGTTGTTAGATCCGCCAAGTACTACGCTGAAACTCAAGCTCGGGAAATTTTCCTTCCTTTTCGATGTTTCTGTAGTCGTAAAGATGTTCGTTTTCTTTACCTTGTCTCTTAAGCTATCTATTGATATGCTTTCTTGGGTACAAAATTAACTTTCTTTAAGCTTAATTACAATCTTATGCATGATTTTTTTTATCCTTAGGTTATATGTAATGAGGTTATTTTGGAAGACGTTGACATTTCGAAAGCTTTGATAGAATATTGTCAACATAACGCGATTGAGGTCATGGTTGTAAGTGCTTCATCAAGGAATCAATTGATGAGGTAATATTTGTATATGTTAACGATTAGACATAACAGTGTTAAGAATCGTGTGTTTTGGATCAAGATAGGTAGTTAATGCTTGGACGATTAGACAACCAATAGGGGGCAAAATGTCGATGGTTGTCTTAATTACATGAGTCTCACGTACTATAGTTTGCTCACTAAGGGTATTTACGACATTTTGCCCTCTATTAATTGCCTAATCTATTAGGCATATTAGACTTTTTATGTCATGTGCTTCTTTTGTTTGGAGCAGGAGGTTCAAAGGCCCAGATGTTGCAACAAATCTATTCAAAGGTTGCCCTGATTTTTGCTCTGTTTATGTGATCTCCAAGGGGAAAATGTTACAAAGTCGGTCCGCCACTCGTCCTCTCCCAAGGCCTTCTAGCCGAAGCCCGCCACATTGCCAACCCATCCCCAATGGTATCCCTATATACGAGTCCCCCATCCGTCCTGGTGGTTATGTTCCAAGAGGTACAATCATCATTTAGACCGTGCTCTCTTCACTTAATTGTTACACCTATTTAAATCGGCTTTTATTAAAACATTAAGTTGAAATAAACACACCTTATATCAAATCAATTTTTTTTTTTTTTTTTTTTTTTGTACAATAGATAGAGAAAAGAGTCATTATAACCCAAATAGGAGCATTGAAGAAATGGACTCAATAAGGCAAGTGCACAATTTTTACAACGGTTGCATCAGATATTTTCTACGACATATCATATATGTAAACAACAACCATTTAACCATGATCTTTATTTTTTTTGGCAATAGGTCACCATTTACTAGAGGAAGAGCAGCAAATGGCAGGGCATATGGTGAAATTGGTATGCCAGATTCTGACATATCATTTGTTAACCCTTCTTGGCCAACCAATGAGCCAAGAATTAGTATTGATCGTCCTTCCTTTGATGCAATGGACTGGGGTCTCGCGCCTCGGCCTTCGAGTGGATCGGATGCAGATCGGATGAGTATTGGTTCTGTGGCAGACAGGAAATCAATCGATCAAAATGCCTTATTGGAGTATTCCTCTTCAAATGCTAGTGGTTTTTCATCATCTTCAGTAAGATATCTAACAAATTTATATGATAAGATCTCATTGTCTATGTAAACCTTAGTAAAAATTGATTAAAAGTTTGATTTTGATTGAATCTGACAGGAAGATTTTGAGTCTGAGATGAGAAGATTGAGAATGGAGCTCAAGAAAACTATGGACATGTATAATGCAGCTTGCAAGGAAGCACTAACTGCAAAACAAAAGGTGCTGAAATATTTGTTTACTAGGATTTAATGCATGTGTCACATGACTCGTGTCCGATTACTCAGATTGAATTTAAAATTACGTAACTTAATTTTGACTCAAATTGAAATTGACCTGACCTGCCAAAAAAAAATAACATGGCTAATATTGATTTTTCACCCCGTTATGATGAACATACGCACAATATGATGCACGAAAATTTTGTTTGAAATCAACATTTCTATTTTGGATACGCTTTCATACTCGAAACTCTCTTAAATAATGTTCTGTTTTTCCTCTTCTTCAAAACTTATCTTTCTTTAGCTCAAAAAAAAAAAAAAAAAAAAAAAAAAAAAAAAAAAAAAAAAACCTAAAAAAACCTATGTTTCCTAGTTTAGTTTCCCCCAAGTATTGCCTATCTATCTTGTTATCCGTTTCCATGCAACAACAAAAATATTTGAGCCCGAAAAATATTTAATACAAAGCACACTAATAATTTGTTTGTTTGCCAATTTTATCTTTAGGCAAGTGAGCTTCAAAGATCAAGGATAGAAGAAGATCACAGGTTAGAAGAGGCACGTTACGCAGAGGAAACAGCACGAGCAATCGCGGAGCAAGAGAAAGCCAAGTGTAGAGCGGCAATGGAAGCAGCCGAAGCCGCTCAGAGATTGGCAGATCTCGAATCACAAAAGAGAGAGTTAGCAGAAAAGAAAGCCACCAAAGAAGCAGAAGAGAAGAAGGCAGCACTTGAAGCTTTGAATCACAATGATGTTAGGTATAGGAAATATAGCATCAAAGAGATTGAAGCTGCTACTTCTTACTTTTCTGAATCACTTAAGATTGGTGAAGGTGGTTATGGCCCTGTTTATAAGAGCACTCTTGATCATACACTTGTTGCCATTAAGGTTCTTAGGCCTGATGCCGCGCAGGGAGAGGCTCAATTTCAACAAGAGGTAAGTCTCGTGCTCTCAGTTGCATAAAATAATTTGTGCAAATGATTATAGGATGTGTTAAAAAATATTGAGCTTTAGCTTATTATTTTGGGACGGCTTAAAATAGAATAAATGTTCGTATACACCAAGATGTTAGGGCCAAAATGCTAACTATATTCCCTTACCTCCCCCCTCTATTCTCAAGCATTGACTTGTATAGTTGAGTTGATTGACTTGTAAGAGGTGTTAGTTTAGAAAGGTCTATCTTACCCAAAAAAATAAAATGCGAACTATATTGACTGGTCTATCATAAATACTATACAACCTGCTCAAAGTTATGCCACAAAAGACTATAATATGTGCAATATATCATGTGATGTTGCAGGTTGAAATTCTAAGTTGCATAAGACATCCAAACATGGTGCTCCTCTTGGGAGCATGCCCCGAGTACGGTTGTCTAGTCTACGAGTACATGTCGAATGGAAGCTTAGAAGACCGCCTTTTTTGTAGAGATAACACTCCGCCACTCCCATGGCAACTAAGATTCCGCATTGCAGCAGAAATCGGAACAGCATTGCTCTTTCTTCACCAGTCAAAGCCCGAGCCATTAGTGCACCGTGACCTTAAACCAGCCAACATTTTACTTGATCGAAATTTTGTGAGTAAAATCAGTGACGTTGGATTGGCAAGGTTGGTGCCACCATCTATGGCCGACACAGTAACACAGTATCGGATGACTCAAGCAGCCGGAACATTCTGTTACATCGATCCAGAGTATCAGCAAACCGGGATGCTAGGGACTAAATCGGATATTTACTCCTTAGGCATCTTGTACTTGCAACTTATCACGGCTAAGCCAGCTATGGGTTTAACTCATCACGTACAAAGGGCTATCGAAAGAGGGACTTTTCGAGATATGTTGGATCCGTACATACATGATTGTCCTTACGAAGAGGCCTTACAATTTGCTAAACTTTCGCTTCAATGTGCAGAGTTACGAAGAAAGGATAGACCTGATCTTATTCAAATACTTCCTGAACTTAACAGATTTAAGGAGTTCGGTGAAGCAAATATGCCCACCGTCATGTTTTCTTCAAACTCGTCATATAGGCCAAGTCAAGTCATGACCATAAACAATGTAAGTTCGATACTATTATTTCTACTATTACGAGTACAATATAGTAGACTCATTGTCCTTAAATAATATGCCACATTTAATTTTTGGTCCCTAAACACGTACATGCTACAAGGACTAACGAGCTGTTTGGTTTCAGTATTCACAGGATAGTGAAAACCCATCATTGCAATCGACAGCATCTAGCAACAGAAGCCAAACAAGTGCTTCATCTTCATCAGGAGAAAAATTGTAGCATGTATAAAATCCTTTTTATTTCTCTCTCTCGTTCTCCAATCGTAACTTTATAACATTTGATCAATGTAAACTCCCTAGAAGGCTAGAATTTGCCTAGTCCTCTCCCCACCCGTGGACCGCCTCTTGGCCACCAAAGAAAAAGTAAAGATGAACACAAAATGGATGCGTCCGAGGTGGTGTTATGCATAAGCTAAGTTGTGATGAAAAAAGTGGGAGATTAGTACATTTTTCAGATTTATGTTAAGAGTTGGATACATTTCGACTTTGGAATAGAGTTTTGTATGTACATCAATTTTATTAACAGATAATAATTCCATTGTCTTTTTAGTCCTTAACTTATAGTTGTGGCAAATTAGCAATGTATCTATAAAAATTTTGATGTGCTCAATGATTCTACTTTCCCTTGATAACGCTATAAAGAAAATATATGCTATCTATAAAATATTTTGATGTGCTCAATGAATCTACTTTCCCTTGATAACGCTATAAAGAAAATATATGCTTTAACTAGGAGTGTTCATAAATCGATCCAGATCGAAAAAATTCACCACCTCGGACCGACCTCGGACCGAACTGGACCGAATTAATTGGTCCGGTCTTCGGGCATGAAAATTTGTTTTCCGGTCTTTGATCCAACCCAGTCCAAAATCCTATAAAAACCGATCTTGGACTGGACCAATTTTTTTTATTAAAAATATGCATGAAATCTTAAATAATGGTTAAAATTATCCTCAATAAGCTTAGAAAACTTTAAATTTATGAGCTTTTTTGTACTAAATATACACAAAAAAAATAAAAAATAAAAAATAAAGTTAAAGTGTTGATTTTCCTTTACGTTTTTCGAATTTTCCATAAAATTATTTAAAAAAAATTAGAATTCTTTTTAAAAAATTCTTAAATAAGTCCAAAACGATGTGGTCCTGGCTTAGTCCTAGCTTAATTGGTCCAATCTTCAGTTCTTAAAATTCTAATTTTCGGTCTTTGGTCCGGTCTGGCCTTGGACCGATGAACAACCCTAGCTTAATTGGTCCAGTCTTCAATGCGGTCCGAGTTTGGTCCTAGCTTAATTGGTTCAGTTTTCGATTTTTAAAATTCTAATTTTCAGTCTATGGTCCAGTCTGGCCTTGGACCGATGAACAACCCTAGCTTTAACTACAAACGAGTAAAAAGTAGGGGAAAAAAACATTTATTTTTCTACCAAAAAGAAAACTTTAAACAATTCTCTCAAAAAAAATAAATAAATAATGTTGCCAAAGACCATACTTAAAACACTAGGCGTAATTATCTTACTTTTTTTTTTTAGCTTTTAATCTAAAAGTAATTTGCCTTGACGACGATTCAGTATTTTGCAAACACCAGAACAACATGGCCAATCTCTATTCTCTTAACGCAAAAACCCAAAACTGTTAAAACGGTGCTGCGGGCTGGCAGTGTCCCATAGGCTGAGGGCCTGAGGCCCTTGGATTAGCCTGCACAAGCCTACAACAGCAGACCGTGCTACCCATCACTACCAACTCGGACCAGTACAATGGTAGAGTTAGAGCATAAGACGATAACAAACAAGGGACCAACATGACAATAAATTTCTGCTCAGCTAACCCAAGAAGAATCAATGAATATATTCAATATTAACAAATTATCCACACCATTCCAAGAATTTCATTTGCAACCATGGATCCAACCCCTAAACAAAAAGAAAACGAAAAAAATACTACTAGTTGAAGGGATGTCTTGCCTATTTAAATGTAAACAAGTATCCTAGTAATAACTAGAGACTATCTGCATTGCTTGAGTAAGTCTTGGTTCTAAATCCAAACACCCCTCCCCTCTCTTACCCAGGCAGAATAAAAGGGGAAACAAAGACGAGGATGTCTAAGCAACTATTGCTCCACAGGATCAATGCAGTAAAGAAAAAACAATCTCAAAATGCCATACACTATTGCCCTTCGTCCATCTGATCAGTTCCTTGCCCCAATGCATCAGGTTCCAAGCCTTTTGCAACAGAGTCTTCTAATGCCTCCAGGAAAGAAAGAACAGTAAACTTGTCTGCATTCGAAGAAAACAAGAATACAATCAACTTCAATAATTAAAGCTTGTCTGGGGCTTGCCCCTCGTGATCAACAAAAAAAATATTAATAATAATAATAATTAAAGCTTGTGACACAGCAGCACTCAAAATCATTGAACTATTCAAAACTGTTATTAATCAGTAGGCAGATATCCTGATATATTACTCAGACAAATTTCTGGTTTTCTACTGACAAGTGGTTAAAGCCTCAGGATTGAAAAACAAAAGAACGAAAGGCAATAGAGGAAGGGAGGGTGCAGGTTGCTCACATTTACTCGGGTCAATGCCAAATTGAGCCAAATCTATTTGGCCTGTCTTCAGAACCTACAGAAAAAAGAACGTGAATAACAATTAATGCAAGAGGGATGGGGGATGGAAAACAGGGCAACCCTTTTGATGATATAATTTAATCAAAGGAACAGGAAGACATGTTCTTACATAGGTGAAAGCATCAACTTGTTGGCGGAAAGGAGCACACTGTAGTACTTCTAACAAGTCATGACGCGACTGTTGACCCTGTAATCTCAAAGATATAAAAACATTGCCCTGTAGAAATATAGTAAGCTTAAAAAAGTACCAAAATGTATTTACCTCTGGCAAATATGAAGCCAGGCGTTCTTCAATAGGTAAAGTCTCAAGCAACGGTAATACCAGATCAGGCTTCAAAAGATCCCCTAAACCAAAGCCTGTAACAGACAGATAGCAACAATAAGACAGCCATTATAAGACTGTTCCTTTTTATCTGATTTGATGAATGATATACACTTGTATTCACAAACCATCCAACAGTGAGATCAGACGTACCCAAGACAAGCAGCAAAAGATGAACAAAAACCACAAAGCTAATTGATTCCCATATAACAAGGCATCCCTAATCTACAAATGACAAAATTCTCCTATGCAGACTGCAGAGTGAGGTAAAGACTAACAACTGTTTCCAAAAAAAAAAAAAAAGGTAAAGACTAACAACCATCAATGAATTTTCCCATTTTAATGACAATCAATATTCAGCCATGAAGCAGATAATGCATCAGACTGGGTAACACTTGTAGCATTTTATTGATCGGAGATGGGCATTACCCTTAGTGATGTTACAGCTACAAATATTTTCTTCAATACCTTAATTACAAAATGCTAAAAATAGCAGGATAATTCAAAAGAAAAATAAGTCATGTTTCTTTAACACGAAGCCGATATAAACCAAGAAAATAAGATATATAAATCACTTAAAACAACTCAGTAACAATAAGAGAACGGACTCTATAAATATATAGATAAGTCCTTCATATAGCAGGAGCAAAGACTCAAGCTAAAATGTTTGATCTCCAAAACATTCACACAACTACATATGTAAGTGATATATAAATCTATATGAATTATGTGGTTACCTCCATCAGGATCTTCCATATCATCTACAGATCCTACAAGGTAACAGATAAGAGTTTAGAAATGAGATCATAGGAACTGGGAGGACGGGGAGGGGGAGGGGGAGGGGGAGAACAAAGGAAGAGGCCAAAATTTGATGGTCGAAACAACAGTGTTTTCAGAAAAATATACCTGCAGGTTGTAGATTACTTAATATCCTTTGCAAATCAGACATTTTTACTGGTCCAGGGGCAGAGGTCACATCACTCACTACTTCACCTCCCATGCTAGAGCCAATCAAATTACCAGCTCTGCAATTTACAAACAAGTATATAAAGATTTAAACTACATCCATTTAACAATAATTGTCCTTGGCAACTTTTAAAAAATACAAAGTACTTAAGATATGAACATATAACAATACAAAGAGATGATGGTCTAAAACTCAACTTTAAATCCATTATGGAAACCGGAAAACGATTATGTAGGGAGTAGCATTGGTAGACATCGCAGAATGTTTCGAAATGCTGACATGAGCAGAGTCCAATTTACCAAATCTATACTACTAGAGTTGAACCATTACAGGCCATAATACTACAAGCCATATAAACTTCAAAGTTACATTATACTCCTATCCAAAACATAAGTTATTTTAGCCCATTCCTCTCATCCAAAATATAAATGCACTATGATACAAAGGCAACATTAAAAACCATTACTGTTATTGTGCTCCTTTCTCTTTTAGAATTCCAAAGCATCTCTCTCTAAAAAGTCAAAACACCTACTTTCTAAACCTTTCTTTCTGCTTCACTACCTTCACCCCCACTCTCTGTTTCACCACTTCATGGCAGATGTTGGGGATTTTCCCCCAATCAACATAATCCTTTAGCCTTTTCCAATTTAAGACAAATGGGACCAATAATCAGACCAACGACAGACGAAAAGCTCAAAGCTCATGCGGATGTAGGCCGTATGGTTGTTGGCAAATTTAAAGAAGGGAGAAACAAAGACTTAAGTAGAGATGAAATTAAGGCTTGAGTGTTCTCAAACTGGCGAACGAAAGATCTGGTCACACTGAAGCAGAGAGAAAGGTTTAGAAAGTGTAGCTCTTACTAATTCGCCATGTGTGACAATTCTTGAAGTGTTATATCAAAGAGAGTAGCTCTTACTAATATTTTTTTCTCAATAAATCAATGGCAACTTTCCAGGAGGCAACTTACTAGAAGAGAACTATGCAAGTTATCCTAGACAGGAAAATTAATGCAAAAAATGTGTACTGTTTGAATTTTTGGGTTTGTAATCTTCAACATATACATGACCTCATCTCATAAAAGCAAGCACTTTCTGTTTTTTTTTTTTTTCTTTTTGGGCATTTGAAATAGAAAGAGAAGCACTTCGTTGTAATACTCCCAATTACTGACATAAGCAGAGTGAAGTTAAAATTAGACAACCAAATTAATAAGTAAAGGCCACAACACAGCAAATATTGTGGTCATTTGGTTAAATACACACTTGCCTAGAAATTGAGCAATATTGTTTGGTTGAGCATAGGAAGATGGAATTCCCATGGGAAGTTCTATTTATATAGGTGGGATTAGGTAAGCAATTTCCCTCATTATGTGAGAATTAGAATTTTCCTAAGTTTCAATTCCTATGCTCAATGCTCATGCCAACCAAACAATATTAGCTTTTTTTTTTAAGGGGTAGAATAGATTAACATGAACATAAACAATATAAGCTTCTAGATTTTAGAAAAGTAGACTCCCATGAATTAGAACATCAACCAAATAAAACAATACTAACTTCAACAAAACAATGTAGCTTTTAAGAAGACTTATCATCTCGAACATTGATAAGTTTCCCAGTTCTGCAAGTATTCTTATTCCAACTGTGTATGAAAATTAATACATACATGATGACATCCCTTGAAAGCAAGCATCTACTATCATTTTTCTTTTGTTAATTTTCCCTTCTCCCTTTTCTCTCTTTTTATGCAAGGTATAGGCACATTTCATTCTCAATGCAATATTGCAATGGTTGATCATGAAGTACAACTTCCTATGAAAACTAAGCATATAGTACATCAAGAAAAAATGTACCTAGATGATATATCATCTTCAACCATATCCTCGGTTTGAATGGGAATTGATGCTCCAGAATCCTCTTCAGCAAGAAATTCTACAAAAAATGAATAAATAAATAATAAATGAAAAAAAATGAAGCTCAATAATTTGTCAACATGATTAACATAGATTTTTCACTGTCACTCTGTACAAAAATAAATTCTAATACACTCCCTCCGTTTTTTTTTCATTTGCAACACTTGTGTTTGCACGGAGTTTTAGGAGAGTGAATTTGGTATAATATAATAATGTGGATGAATAATTTATTATGATAAAAGTAATGTGGGGACCATGAAAGTGGAAATATGTGAGAGAGAGTAGTGGGGACCGTGAGAGAGAGTAGTGGGGACCGTGAGAGAGGGAAATGAATTATTTGAGTGGGGTTTAAAGTGAGAGAGAGATATAATAAAAAAATGGTATAAAGTTACTATATATAGAAGTGATGCTAATAAAAAAAAACGGAGGGAGCAGAGGGCTGGGTCACGTGACTCGGCAGGGAAAAAAAATTAAGTTTATTAAAGAGAGGAAAAAAAAAAGAAACAAGGCAAAACGCGTGAAGCGAAGAGCGACAGAGGAACAGAACAAACGAACTCAAACGACACAACCCTAACTCCCTCTCTGACTCTGTCACATTTCGATCGCCGACGCCGAAAGACCCACCAGCCCACCGTACCAGTACCGCAGTAAGCACCAGCCACCATCTACGGCGACCACAGCTCACCATTTTGCTGTAGATCTGTGACCACCAGTCCTCACTCTCCTAGTCTCCTACCTGCCGCACCGCCACACCACCCACCGCCACAGACCGGAGTGACCGAGACACCGAGTGAGTGAGTGACTTGTGACCACCAATTGAAGCAGAGCAACTCAACAAGGTATTGTTGCATTAAAATTTAAATTATGAACTATTTAATTTGTTATTCAGATTTAATTTTAATTACGTATAATTTCAGTCATTTGATTGATTAAATTGAACTGAATTGTTGATTTGTTGTTCATCATTGTGGTAATTACTTAATTAATTATAATTTCAGTCTTCTATAATTTCATAGTCTTGACACTTTGACAGGTTGTTCAATATGTTCATTGTAGTGTTGAAATGTTGAATTAAATTGAACTTATTTGGTAAAATCGGTACTTTGTAGTCTTGATTAGTTGGTTATTGACCATAATGTTTCATACTTTGATGTAATGGGTTGAGCTATCAAGTTTTGTGCTTTGTCGAAATCTGGTGATTTGGTTTAGGTCCATTAATTGTTTGATAAAATGCCCCAACCAGATGCTTTTATATACAACACCTTAATCAGGGGTTACTTGCAATGCTATTTGGCTAGAGAATGCTTGATTTTGTACTTACGAATGTTGCAGGACTCTGCTTTGCCTAATAATTTCATGTTTCCTTCTATTGTTAGAGCTTGTTGCATTGATAATTGGATTTTAAAAAACAAGCAAATTCATGCCCATGTTGTCAAATTTGTGTTTTTATATGATGGGTTTTCTCAGAACAATTTGCTTTACATGTATGTGAGTTTTGGGTTATTAGAGAAAGCTCGTCGGGTTTTGATAAGGGCCATGTTTGGTAAATGGCATTTTCGTGGCTTTTTTGTTAGCTTTTGGCTTTTGGCTTTTTTATGAGGTCAAACAGTCAAAAAATGTGTTTGGTAATTGGCTTTTTAGCCGGTGAAAAAGCTAGCTTTTAGGCCAAAATGAAAAAGCTGCTTTGAGTAGCTTTTTTGTTGGCTTTTGGCTTGTTGGCCCACAAATTATCTAATAAACAACCAACTATCAACAATTAATTTACCAAACACTTTTATAAACAGCTAGCTTTAACAGCCAATTTCAAAAGCCATTATAAACAGCCAAACAAACCAGCTGGTCAAACAGCCAAACAAGGCCAAGATGCCACAAAGCCTCAAAATGATGCATTCAAAAAATTTTGGGAACTTTTACGGGTCATCAGTACATCGGTAATTCAGGGTGACTCACAAGTTCCGAAATCCTAGATCCGCCACTGGGAGGGAGTATATTGCAACTAACAAGATGACTGAGACAAACTGTAAACATCTATCATGCACAGAGACCTCTAATTGGTGACATTTATCATCTTCAAAATATCCCAATTACATAGGATTGTGTAGGATGTCTTCGAAAAGCTTTAGAAAGGTGAGGGTCGAAGTCCAGTACCAGTAGACAGCGAACAGTGAACAACGCACATGCATTGCAAACATGTTTGGTTTATCCACCAACCAACAACTATAGAGAAACTAAATTACGAAGGGAGAGAAGAGAGAGAAGCAGATGGAGTCTAAGACAAGGCCAATATCATTCTTCCAACAAAGGACTTTCCGTTCTCCACTCACCTCGCTCTTAAAAGATAAATTCTTGAAACCCATAAATTTTTTTTCTCTCTCACTATACAAAGATGGGTTCTTGGCAGGTAACCTCTTGCAATACTATGTGACTATTTTAATTTTATTTTATCAGGGATTATGTGATTATTCTTCTCCAGGCCAGAGGGATCCAGGCTTTTAAAGAAAAAAAAAAAACAGAGCTATAAACTGAGAAGTGATAATAATTGGTAATTTAGTACCTAATGGTCGATTAAGGTGATAATTTACTGAGCGACATAGTTGTTGATCATCCTCGGCTTTTGGCTCCTGGAAATAGTTCAGCAAAGAAAAGTTAGAAAGGAATAAAAAATTAAACCAAAAATTCTACCTCGGTGAATCAATGCACCAAATGCAAGAATAGTACAACTCACTTGCATCCAGAAAAAGAATTTCCTGTCATCGGTGTTAAACTTCAATATGTAGACCCTTCCAGCTGCTTGTTCAACCTGCATATTGAATATAAGGCTTTAAACTGTAACCATGGGACCAAATTAAACACATGTAGTATATTTTTAAGAAAAAAAAAATTCCAAAAAGTTGAATCAATGTTAAAGAAAAGGAAACATACCTTCTCAAAAACTGCCTCCTCTGGAAAAACTATCTGGTCCTATGTTGCATTAAGGAACAACAGGGGCATCCCAGCAATGAAAAAGAAAAGACCAAAAAAAAAAAAGCATAGAAGCTCATTTGGTGGGCAGTAGCAGTAATACATAACAGTATTGGTAGTAAACATGCATGTATTTCACAAAGAAAGCCACTTACATATCCATGGTAATGCAACTGTAACCCCAAGTTTCTCTGAGTGTGTGTTCCTAATGAATTTTCATAACCATTTCTAGAGATGGTATTGTGGGGTAACGGAAATATATACAGAATAGTAAATACTGATGTGGTGGTAAGAGCATTGTCATGGGATTTTTCTTACAAATATTACACATAGATTCATAAATGTTGCCTTTTACCAAACAGACTTGTAACGTACAAGCATTTGGTATAATTAGAAAACATAATGTAAAATAAGTTAAGTGAATAGACCACACTGGTATAAATAAAGCATTTATAAACTGACAAGATTCAATGATCTACTTAGGTTTGCAAGCACTCCATCCATAGTAATCCAATGCAATAAACAATATATGCTAGGTCGTATTTATACTGAGATACAAGGATCATACACAACATGACATACAGCATTTTACTAAATCAAGGTTGCATCAATAACCCTAAAACTAAAAAGCATTTGATAAAACGCTGCCATAAATGAAAAAAACACAAACTGTGTTCACTCAAAGCACTTTGCTACAGCTATCTATAATTGCAAGCCACCTATACAAAAGCCTCAATAACCAGGATGTTCCCAACAAAATAGTCACCTTTTTTCCTTACATGTATTCAGATAGGACTAAAGAAACCAGATTTATTGATAGATCTAGCAATACCCGGCTACTTCATTCCAAACAGGACAAACTGCAATACTATATAAAAGGCTGAAGCATGAACAAAAAGATAAACTATTGACAAATATTTATTTTCACATAGCTGCCTATAAGTTTCCTCCTCTCAATACATTGTCCATAAAAACCTTCCACTTAGCAGCATTGAAGTGAAATGTTAAGCTTTCTTCACAGCTGTGAGCCTGAGACAAAGAAGCAAGAATCAATTGTTAATTCCAAATGCTAAAACTTTGCAAACTTGTCACCCAAAAAGTACAGAAACTTCTGGTTTTTCAGGTTTCCCCGTTCCTGATACCTTGAAACGTTTCCGTTTCCACAAGGTTTCCATCACCTTATAACCAAAATAACTACCCTTATAGTCATATGGTTGTGCAAAGTCCAAGATTGTTTCTCCCCTTCATTCCTTACTCCATGACAAAATCCTCCATGAACAATTGAAAAGCCATAGCAACATATCCCCACATAATCATTCAAATCTCTAGTTCACTCACTGTATAATACCTTGTATCACAAAACACCTTTAAGAGCTTCCTTTGGGGAGTATATGCACTACGTTCCCAATCTCTACCATAAATGGAATTGCCCTTATGATCTTATCCTCTTTTCACTAAACCTCAACTACATCTTCAAACAGTCACTTATCAATAATAACACCAAATCCATTTCTAGTCTTAATTAGTCAGGACTCCGGAGTGCTAGGCCTTATAATCTAACCTTTTCTCTTACTCACTTCCGCAAGACATGTGAAGTCAATCGCCCTTTTAATAATCACTTCCACCAACATAACTAACCTCTAAGTGGCCCTATGTTTCCAAGATTGCGTGATTCTACTGGTCTAAAAAAACAAGAGTAAGGTTGCATGACTTGCAAGTACAAGATTCCTACTGGACATTGTAATAAGTGTAAAACTCCACAAGATAACAACAATCAATGTCAAAAGTGTCGTATTTAAGCAGCAAAAGCTGACAAAAAATGTTAGCTTGGTGGACCCAACAATTTCACTGTCCAACTTCATGATCTTAATTATCACACTTATATAAAGAAGGCGCAAATTCCGTATAGTGTGAACTCTCTTCCTACTAGATCATGCCAGGGGTTGACTAGGCACAACCCACTATTCACAGGACAGGATGTGCCATGCTACACTTTTCAAATGGGGCAGACCAGGATATGCTCAGTCCTACATGCCTAAGGCAGATTTTGTCATGCCATTGTGTTAGACAATTACATTAGGGTGTGGGCCATGCTTTTCATGCGAGGCCTAAACAATGCCATCTTTACATGATTCATATTTCAGCGGCTTTGAAAAGACACAAAATGCATATATGGAGCAAAGGAAACATATATACTACTCCCTCCGTCCTTTATTGATAGTCCTTTTTGGCCAAATTTGATTCCCAAAATTTTCACCTCATTTGCTTTTATCAACAACCATTAATATTAATTTTTTACCAAAATTCCCTCCAATTTGCAACAATATTTGTGCAAATTTAACTTTCCCATGTAAATTATGTTTTCCCATGTACTTTTATTATTTTCTCTCTACTCTTTTGCATACCCAATGTAAATTTACCTTTTCAATGTACTTTTACTATTCTTAATTATGTTTATTAATTCCCGTGAAAATTGCCCATAAAAAACTATCAATAAGGGACGGAGGGAGTATAAATAGCCCCTTCATCCGGATCACTAACATGCAAAGGCTATTTACTGCATAAATCATCCAAGCCAGAACACAATCATTTCATGAAAAAGATTCAGATGTATCAATCTTCATTCCATTTTGCTAGTCTGTTTCACCCTTTCAAACAGCAAACATTTTTCCCAATACACCAATAAATGGTTAAGTAATGTTCTCCAATCAATTCCTATTGAAGTACAAATATCAAATCTAGAATGATTAACAACGGGAATACGGGATGGACAGGATATATATAGTTGTCAGAATTAAGAACAAAGACAATAAAATACCTTATTTGCTCAACCAGTAGTGCCAGCACAGGCATTATCATAACACAGCTAAGAACATAATTTATGTAAAACACGGCTAAAGGATACATCTTCAATCGCATTTTGCACCCGATCAAGCCACATAAAATGGACCAAGCCCTCCTCACCCTAAGGAAAATTTCAGTAATAAAACATCATGTGGCAAAAGCAATTAAACATTTGAAGAGAAATTCCAAATTAAGCTCCAATGCAAAACATTTTCCACAGACGTCAAGCTGTAATACATACTATAAAAAGAAGAATGGAGCAAAAAGTTGTTAGGTGAAGCATACCCGGGCAATCCTAACTAGCCCTTTACGAGAATCTGGGGTTACACGTTTTCCCTCGAATAGCATTTTACCAGCACGAAACTCCAGCATGACATCCTGTTCAATCAAGTCCTCAGAAACAATTGGAACATTCAAAAAAAAAAGAAACACAGGTGCAGAATTACAAATTGCAATAAATCAAATCTCACAAAAAGCCACAAGATAATTCATTCCAAAATATATCCAGAACGATATAGACCCGTAAATCACTCCACTAAATGAAGGAAAAAAAAAAAAAAAAAAAACTCCCAAACTCAACAAGTAGTACATGGATTAAGTCATCTTTGTCTTTCAACAATGCATACAGCATAACAATATAAACAATGTCATTGTTAAATATGTGTGATATGACAGATATCCAAACATGAATGTGTTTCAAAAGGTTCAACTTACTTGTCCTTTATTTTTATGTTAGGCGACCCCATATCACCACCTTATCCCCCTTACCTCACAATATTTACACATTCTTCACTCTCTCATAATCTATATCCACTTTTTTCTTACATCCACCCACCTTTTTACTCCATTTCTCTTACATTATTAACCTTTTTTCTAATACCTACTCACTCTTTCCAAACTTTCCTATCAACAAAACTGGGTCAGATTTCAAAAACAGGGGTAATATTTTATTTTGGAAATGACCTTGCTTTCTTAGAATCAGAACTTCGATGCTATGTTTATTAAGATCATAATGTAATGCATCATGTCATATGGTTGGTGCTACATTGAAAGCAAAAGATTAGAGTGCTCTAGGGATCATATGGGATGCCATATCCAGTTTAAGAAAATGTTAACCCCCTTAGTCCCTTGATATTTCATAGAATATCCATCTAACCTAACTAAGCCCAAACTACTTAGCTCCTAATATCTGAAATTACAAAGCTTTTACTTCTTAGATCCCTCATCAAGGGGACAAAATACTTTATCAATAAATTTATAATTTATTAAAAAAAAAGTAGCCAGTACCATTCACATCAACTATATTAGTATTTTAAAAACAGGAATAATGTCAGTATCATCCAACCCATTAATACTCAGGATACAGTATACAACTAAATACAATCCCTAACAACACCCAAAGCAATGCCTCAATCAAAGAAAAACAAAGAAACAAGACAATTCTCTAAGAAGTTAAAAATAATTTTAGTTATACTCTGAAAATCAAAACCAAAGCCTGCTTGCTCGAGTATCAGGCTTTAATCGTCAAACAACCTTGAAGGCGTTGAAGCTAAATACCATACTTCATGCTTCAAAACCATCAAAATTCAAAAACCTCATATTCTTATACTATCAAAATTTAAAAACCCTTCCAAATGTTTATCCATTGTAAAACCCTTCAAATCATTTTTCTCTAATGTCCACAACATAATGTTCCTCCATCCCCCAACCTTACGTTATCCAAAACAAAAATACAAGCTTCACTAATCAATTGAAAACACCAAAATCCAGCATTAATTTAAACCAACTTCCCCCACAGATAACAAAATTGAACCACAAACTCAGCTACCTTAACTGGGTTTTTTTTTTCTTTTCATTCTGTAATACAGCTTTAACTCAAATTTTTACCTGAACCCCTTGAGATGCATGCTCAGAAGATGCCATAGTCTCTTCAATCAACCCGTTTCTGAAAAAACAAAACCATGGGTATTAAAACCAATCGCAAAAAATCAAAAACCCAATACATCATCTAGCAATGCATTCATTCATGCCAATTGCTAAAAGAAACAATCAATTTCTGTGCAGTGGCACATCCTAGGCGGGCGGGCGGCGGCAGGGGTGACCGCCCTGAGACAAGGAGAAAAGGTCCATTTTTACAATTAAACAATCAAGGATTATTATGAAAAACAGCCTGGACACATTAGCAAGACTCAATTATCAAATTCGACTCCAAATTCACATAAAATTCTGCTCACTAGAGAAAATTAATCTGAATTGCACATAGCAAAATTCTAGCAAACACAATCAATCGTCATAATCATTCACAAATTCAGTAATTAAAACCAAAAATCCAATAATCCACCTTAGAAGAACCCTAAATTGAATACTGAATTAAATTAATGATAAACCCTAAATTGAAAAACTGATGTTTGATGATTCTAAAGAGAAAAGATATAATCTTAACCTCAGAAAACTGTTTCGATGAAGGAAAGAAAGTTCAGTAGCCACTTCAATGGAGAATTCAGAGTAAGCGCTTCAATGGAGGAGAGAGAGTGTGCAACGTTATAGTGAAACGTTCCCAAGGAGAAAAACAATTGAAAACTGAGGTAAGCTATGTTTTCTGTTTCATCTAATTTTCACTAATTTATCATATTAAAATTTAAACACGGTTTAAAATAAGTTTAGACAATTTTTCAAAAAAAAAAAATAAGTTTAGACGAAATAATACTTCGACAAATAAGTTAAAATAAAAAAGATTTAAAAAATATATAAATAAATACGAAGTAAGTCCTTTCTCAAACAATAAAATAGTTTTTTTTTTCACGTTTATTTTGCATTATTATCTATTATTTTATTAATATTCATTACGAATATCATTAAAAATGTTAATTTTGATGGGATATCATATTGATAATCTTAGGGTATGTTCTGATTTATTGAACTAAGTTGAACTGAATTGATTGGAGCTGAATTGAATTGAATTGAGTTGAAATGAATTTTTATGAGAGAAGGAAATTAGGAGCTGAAGTGAACTGAACTGAATTGTTTGGAGCTGAACTGAACTGAAATGAAATTAAGCTGAAAGAGCATGCCCTTAATTTGTAACAAAGGTATTTTTGTTATTATGAATTACCTTTCACAAAAAAGTAAGTAATGAAAGTTTACTCGCCTAAAATAAAACAAACTTAAGTATAGTTCATGAGTTTTTAAAAAGTAAGGACGGACAACTTTATCAAACCTCGTACCTCGGTTTTTTTATCCGATTTTTGTAGGTCATCCACTTACTTGGAAATAGAGTGTTTGTAAAAGTAAAGGGATCCTAACTAGTGCTACCACTTGATAACATTCAAGAGAGTGAGAGATAACTCAAGTGGTTAAAGCTTCCTTCTCAGTTTTTAGGAGATCTATCATGAGCTCGATTCTCACCCTTGCCCTTGTAGCTCTCTAAAAAAAAAAACTTGATAACATTCAAAGCATACACAAACCTCTAAAATTCAAGGTAAGTCTCTTACCGAGTTAGCCAAGTCTTGCTTGGTAAAGTTCCTTCATGTTATCACTAAGAGGTCATTTGTTTGGATCATTTAAAATGGATTGAAATTGAGTCAAAATCCATTGTATCTAGTTTTTTGTTTGGTTAAGTTTCTTAGTAATTGAAATCTCATACCCAAGGGGTTCTAGCTCTCCCCCTAAGATTCACAATCCATTCTATTAGTGAAATATAGAATCCTTTCAAACAATAAAACCAAATAACTTTGGACTATTATGGGTTTTAGAATCCATACATCTCTAGTATGATATTTCATAGCAATCCATTCCAATTTGATGAACCAAACACTACCTAAGACTTCATCACAAATTTATATATTTGCAATGACAAGCTCTAACCACTATGTTTTTATTGGAAAATTAAACATGCAAGGAGACACACAAGCGCAAATAAAAATGAACGGTCTTAATTACTTGAAATTGGAGAAAAAAAATGATTTGCCGCTATGACGTGGGACAACACTGTCTTAAAAAGTGAAAAGGTGATTTCATTGGAATACAAGTGAAGATTTTATTCAACGAACACCCTTCAGATTAGCACATCACTAGAAAACTGAGTGCACTCTCAAAGAACGGTTAAAGTTACAGTTTTGACATGAATCAAGAGAAAGAATGAAAACCATTGTACTAGTGGTGGTAATTTAATTGATTTTTAATTTTTGATATTTGTAATTTGGGGTAAGAATCTAGCATTAATGAAGGTTGAGGATTTTAATATCAAGTTCTAGCTACTCCCTCCGTTCCTAAAAGTTTGACTCACTATGTATTTGCGCGGTCTCCAGTGTATATCTTTGTCCATGAATATTTTCAGCTACGTATAAGTAAAAATTATAAAAAGTTAATATTTGAAAAAATTATAAGGGGAATCTAATAATGTAAGATCCCTCATGCTAATTCATTTCTACTATGTAAATCCATGTGGTCAAAGAAGTTTTATTTTGACCATATGAATAGTAAATGAGTCAAACTTTTAAGAACGGAAGTAGTATTAAACTAAAAAAAAAAAATACAGCCATTGACACCAACTTTGAAGGGTTTTGCATATATTGACCCCAACTTATTGTATCAGTTGTTAAAATGAAACCAACCTGCTTAAAAAAGCATGTAATTAACATAATGATCAGAGAGAGAATAAAAATTTAATTTCAAAATTTAATTTTAAAATTTATAAGTTAATTTACAAAAGAAATTTATTTAATAAATAAAAATTTTAAAGATAATAACCCAAACTAAAATTAGAAAATCCCGATTCTCCTATCTCCTCTTACCTCTCTCATGTCTCATCACTTTCGTCTAATGTTTCCCTCCCTATGTGCTACTTTCCAGATATTCATTATCACTTTGTAGAAATTTGTTGTCAATGTATGATATTTTTAAGTTTATTAGTCTTTTAAAAAAAAGTTAGTCATTTATGCAAATTTAAAGGGGTAATTTTGAAGAAATCAATAATAGTACATTTTTTTCATGTTTGAAGCACATAATTGCTAAGCATGAAATTACTTGAATGTCAATGAAATTGATTGGCATTTTGGTTTTTTTTTTTTTTAAGTGAATAACGGGTGTGTTTTTAAGGTGTTTTCTAAAAAAGAGATTATGGGAGAGTGGGTAGTGAAGATGAAAAAACAGTAGAAGAGAAGATCAGAGAGATTATTTGGGTTCTTTTTCTTATTTTAATATAAATTTTTTAAATGTTAACTCATTAAGATAATTTGTTTAATTTTTAATGGGTAATGTTATTTGTAGCCCTAAGGGCTATATATAAGCATTAATTATACTCTTGGAAATTGTATAAAATTAGGAGTTCATGACAAAAACACGCGTAAATCAGTGTTATTAGTGTTTATATTTTGATGATTTCTTAATTTTTTACGATTTTCAAGTGTAAATTAATGCTTATATGTAGCCCTAAGGGCTATGTATAGCATTTTCCATTTTCAAATACAATTATAAATGATGAAAATGATTTAAATATTGTTAAAATCAATTTTCCAACAATAGGCCCACTCCAATGTCATTAATACTAACTTCATTCTGTTTTTTAACAAGTTGATGTGTTCAACAAGTGGTACAAGTTGGTGTCAATAAATGTAACTCACCCCCATAGTTGGTGTCAATTAGTGTAATTTTGCCTAAATGGTCTATTTGTTGAAAATCATCAAAAGCAGTGGCGGTTCCAGGAATTTTTCGTTATGGGTTCAGAGTCCAAACACATATAATGAAATCAGGTAACATAATGTAAAGTACAAGTTAAAAGTAATAATTTGGGTGTGCACATGTTGTTTAACTATTAAAAAAAAACAATTTTATCTACTATTGAGCTCATCGAGTCTTCATATTTTAGTGTTCAAAGGAAGAAAATAATTTTGGGTATTAGAATTATCATCTTATCCATCATTAAGTTACTAAAGCTGATTAAAGGGGGGAAAAAACAAAATAAAGGGTGTTGGGGTTTCAAACCCACGACCATTGCTAAAAATTACCAAGTTACTACACTAGGCTGGGAATAACAACACAATATAGCGCATAGTTATGTATACAACCAATATTAAGGTTTTTTTTTTAATTTATTTAACTAATTAGATTTTTTCTAAATCTAATATGGGTTTAGCTGAACCCATACTAGAACCGCCACTGATCAAAACATGCAAATAGACACACACCAACGCAAATAAAATGCACGTTCTTACTTGAAAAGGGAGAAGATAATGAATTGTTATGATGTAGGAGATCACACAACCTAAAAGACGATTTCGTTGGAGCATTTGTGTAGAATTCCACCAACAAACTTCCTTCTTGATTAGCACAACACCTTTTTTTATAACGTTTAGAGAGTCACAATGGTGGATGATGAGAATCGATCCCAAGATCCCTTGGAACCAAGAGGGAAGCTCTAACCACCTGAGCTACCCGTCACTGTCAGCACAACATTAACAAATTGTAAAGACTCACAAATAGTTGATTTGAGTAATAATGTTGACCTAAAATCAAGAGATAAAGAATGAACATTACAATAATGGTGTGTTTATTATTAATTTGCATTCTGGTATTAGTAATTTGGGGCAAGAATCAAGCATTAATGTATGCGGGGGATTTCAATGTCAAGTTCTATTAATTAAACCATGCAAGGAGATGCACAACATACAAACACAAATAAAATGAATGATCTTACTGGAAAATGGATCGGAGAAGACAATGAATTGCTATGTCAGGCAAAATTATTGTCCTAAAAAGTGATTTTTTCATAGCAATGACCACCCTTTAAGATAAACATGACGTCGTTGGCAATTGGGCATGTGCACTCACAAAGATCTGATTGAAGTAACAGTTTTGGCCCAAATCAAGAGATAGAGAATAAAAAAAAATTATATTTGTTGTGATTATTTAATTGATTTTTGCTAGTTGCAATTTAGGCAAGAATCAAGCATCAATGTACGTGGATGATTTCAATGTCAAGCTCTAAGTATTGAACTAAATGGTTTTGATTGTTTGAAATTAAACATGTAAGAATACACAAACAAACACAAATAAAAAGAACAATCTTACTTGGTGAAAATGATCGAAGAAGGCAATGATCTTTCATCACGCGAGAGATAATTAACCTAAAAAGTCATTTCGTCGAAGCACTGGTGCAAACTTCAACAAACGACTACCCTTCAAGATTAGCACAACGCCAACAAATTGTGTGCACTCGTAATAAATTGAATGAGTGTAGTATCAATTTTGACCTAAATCAAGAGAAAGAGTATAAATACATTATATTGGTGGTGGCTAGTATTTAATTAAAATATGATATTTGTAATTCGGGGAAAGAATCAAGCATTGATGTATGGCATGGGGCTGGGAGATTGTGATATTAAGTTCTAATTAACTATGAAATTAAATGATCTATTTGTTGAAAATTGAACACACAAGGAGACCGATAGTGCTACTAGTGGCTCACAATTGCTACTGGCATGACGGTGGCCATTGGTCAGTGGTGGTGGTTCTGAAGGTGATGGCTAAAGAAATTGAGCATGGAAGAGAGTAAGAGCCATGAATTTGAGAGGAAAAGAAGAGAGAGAAAATTTTAGGGTTTTGGATCTTCACTCAATTTGGGGATTTTTAAGACTATGTTCATGAAATTGGGATACTTACTAGCTTTTATTATAGAGGGCTAAAGTAATTTTTTCTTTGCCATAATTGATAGAAGATGACCTCCTTACCCTTGTTCTAATTAATTAAGGAAATAATAATTTTTAAAATTCAAAATATTTCTTTAAAACTTACCATATCTAATTAGAAATTAAAATTTAATAACTTTAAAACAAGTCAACCCTTTAAAATTATTATTATTATTTATAAAAACTTGAAATTCATGTACAAGTTTTGATAATTTGGGGGTAAAAGATGAGTATAATTTCATTAAAATTAAAAAATAAACAATTGCATTAGTATTTAGTATATATGTTCACACATGTGTCGTATCCTACTTCATCAGGCCACTAAGTGAGCTATATTGTTACATGCGTTTCTAACATGCGATAAAACAAGTTATCCAATTTGATAACATCACTAAACAAATGAAAGAATAAAGCCACAATGCCCATTCTTTATAGCCGCTATCAGGTTTGCAGCATCGCTCTTAACATAAACATGCAAATACCTAAGCATCTTTGTTATTTGTAGACCATAACGAACAACTAGAATTTAATTCTTGCTTAGCTCAATTTATTTAAAATTAATTCCTTACAAAATTGTGGCATTTTCATAATCATATACCTTTTTTTTTTCCTCATTAGCACAAGACTATCATCGTGACGCTTAATACAACCCTACATATATTCTATTGCAATAAATTGAAAACAAAGGAATTACTCCGTAAAATCAAAGAAAAACAAGTTCATTTCCGTTAATGCTTTCTTTGATGCGCTTTTTATTTGTTTGTTAGTAACTCATGTCCAAAGGGAAGAAAAATACTTTGACTCATCTTATCGTGAGACAACCCTTACGAGCCTTCGTGATTTAGGACAGGGCTTGTTTCGGGGAGATACTACAATGAAGAAGGGGAACCCTTGCTTTCACACACACGAATAATTGAAAAGCCTAAATCCGTCGGATTTGGGTCTTGCTGAAAAAAAGGGAACTGACGCCTAGGCCCGGACCTAGATCCATTTACCCGTTTTTTTATTTTTCTATTTAAATAAACAAAATTTGTTTGTTTCTTTATTAAAAATGTTGATGATCTTAGTTAGTGATAGAGATTAGCCCTTTCAAGAGATGAATTTTGGATGCTCAAATCAGATACACATCGTTGTTTTTTCACTTGCTCATTTTTAATATCGTACCTTTTTTGTTGTTTATAATTTTTATTTCAAAATATAAGTATATAAATTGGTTACAGGTTGAACTTAATAACTCCCAAAGGAAGTTTAAAATGCATTTTTTGACCCAAACATTACATTTATTGAAAAAATCAGGTAATATATATTCGACCAGTTTTGAACTCGGATACATTGGACCCGTCGGATATGGACTTGGGTCTCTATTTTCCAGACCCGAAGAATCTGGGTCAGATTTGAATCTTTGATACAAAAACGGATTTGGATCTGGGTCTATTCGAACCCGGTCAAGATCCGATCCGTTGCCATCCCTAACTACATACTTCCTCTGTACTTTTTTACTTGACCAGTTTCTTTTATCACACTTGCCAATGCAAAACTTTAACGATCAATAACTTTAATTCTTGATAAGTGAAAATTATAAAAGTTATATACTACCTCCGGTCCAAATTACTCGCAACTTTGAAATATTTTATATCTCACAAATAATACCCCAAAGTTGCGAGTAATTTGGACATGAGGTAGTATTTTGATAGTACTTGTTGAAAAGAATTTAAAAATATCTTACATGAATATGTTTTTCTTTAATTATTATTCACAAAACAAGGTTAAAGGAGGAGTGGTGGATAGTGTAAAAGTCAAAGCGGGTCAAGTAAAAAAAAAGGAGGAAGCATTACATATGTCCAATTGTCCATGCCCAAATGTAGTAAGGATGTCACTAAACCCCCCGTTTTCAAATACTTGCTTCATTTCTCTTGAACATGTTACATAAATAGAGCAAGTATTTAAAAACAGAAGGAGTATTAAAAGCAATAAGCCAACAAGTATTCTGAAATTTGGTTAGGGTTTATATTCGGACCCACTAAAATTGAAACACTAACGCTCCCCTGAATTCGAAAAACACAGAAGAGCGCGAAAAAGACAACCCACCACACTCTCGAATTTCGTCTTCTTCTCGTGTTTCCCCATTTTCCAGCATTTCTCTCAGATTCCCTGTTAATTTAATCATTTTCTGCTCCTCTTACTACGACTTCTCCACTGTTTTTTTCCATTTCTTTTTTACATTTTCAAAATTATTCACATTCTACCTTTTTCAAATTTCCATTTTTTTATTTTCAAATTATTACTATTAAATTCAAATAAATAAAATATTATTTTTTGAATTGTTCCCAGTTCAAAATTTTCAAACCCCATTTCGAGGTACTTGTAGTTGTACTACGTCTGCTGTGGAATGAGTTGTTTTCTCTCTCCTCTTCCTCTTCTCGAGCTTCTAGCTCGTCAACTATGGAGTTTATTGAAGGATTGATAACTTGTAAGTTTTTTGTTTTCTGGGTTTTTAAGTTTTTAGCTATATGTATTTAGTTAGTCCCGAATTAATAGTCGCGTTGATAGTGTAATTTATTTTGAACCCGTGTTGTGACAATTAAATCGGGACGAAGGGAGCACGAATAGTTTGGGGTCTCTTTATGTGAAATATGCATGTTATTCAAGAATTTGGTTAAGTGTTAATATCAAATATGTGTTGATTTCAGTATAATTTGATTTCTGGTTGATTTTTATATTTTCTGTAAATTTGGAAATTACAACTAGCTAATGGGTAGCCAAAAATAGTAACATTATTTTTGTTGGTTTTGGGTTGCCAGTAATATGATTTGGATTGCGTTAGTTTTAGTTGAAGTGATATGATAGAATCCGCGACTTAATAAAGGAGAATCACAAAGGGTAATGATGTAGACGGGGTTTGATCTAAATTCTTGTGTTAGGTTATGGGTACAAGTAGTAGCACTTCCGAGACTTTAACTAATTAATCTAGTTGGCACGAGCTTAATGAAAGTGAAGCAATATTCTTTACACCATTAAGTTGTTTATTGTGAGTTTGATGCATATTTGTTGTCTGATGTCTTGCAGCACAAAGTAGGGCTGTTGTGGAAGCTCTAGTGGTCTATTGACCTATGAATGACTCAGATTTCTAGCACTTGGTGTGCTTGGAGTTGCTTTTTAATCCTCTTGAAATCGGTTTTGTTTTGATCCTTCTGTCATTGGAAGATTGAGTTTCGAAAAAGAAACAACTTAAGATGATGAAGAGAAGAACTGAGGTGAAATCAAGGGGTCCTAAAAAGGCGGCTAATCCACAACATGTTGTGTATGAACTCAAGCATCGAGTTGTTCTTGCTATTAATAAGATTGCGGACCGTGATACATACCAAATTGGAGTTCAGGAGTTGGAAAAAACAGCTGAAAGTTTGAACCTAGATGGACTTGTCCCATTTTTGTCATGTATATTGGATTCTGATTCGGAACAGAAGAGTGCAGTTCGCAAGGAATGTGTTAGGATGATGGGGGTTTTGGTGAAAATGCATGGGAATCTTCTAGGGCCACACTTGGGGAAGATGGTTGCTTCAATCGTAAAACGACTCAAGGATCAGGATTCTGTTGTTAGGGATACATGTGTGGAGACAATGGGTGTTTTTGCATCAGAATTTGGAAATCGTCAAGTTGAAACTGATGGTGTCTTTGTTTTGCTAGTGAGGCCCTTGTTTGAGGCCTTGGGTGATCAGAATAAGCAGATTCAGGCAGGTGCTGCAATGTGTTTAGCCAGGGTCATTGAAAACATGAATGATCCTCCAGTGTCAATCTTGCAAAAGATGTTGGCTCGCACCATGAAATTGCTCAAGAATCCACACTTTAAGGCTAAACCAGCAGTGATTGAATTGAACAAAAGTCTTATTCAGGTTAGTTTAGTTCTGAGGTATACATAATCTCATTATGCTTGTATGTTTTTTTACTATGCTCACCTTATTATGCATAACTTTGGGGAGGGGTATGTTTGCAGATTATGTGACAGTCTAGCTTCCAGCATATGTGGTTTATTTAGGCTAAGTTTCTTGTTTCATCAATTTGATGGTTACAGGAGTGCATAATGTAATGCACAGAACTACAGAAGCAGAATTAGATTACTACAGAAGCAGAAGTAGATTATTTCATCGCATTGATGACTTACAAATTGTAGAAACTACCTTTAGAATTTTATTATATTGCTTATTGAGTTATTGTCCCCCTGATGTTGTGTGCATATTCTTGATGCTTAGGCAGGAGGTGCTCTGTCACATAGTGCTTTATCAACTGCAATTTGCAGCATACAAGAAGCTCTAAAGGACAGTGATTGGACAACTCGTAAGGCTGCGTCATTAGCATTGGGGGAGATTGCTTCAAGTGGAGGACCCTTCTTGGTGCCTTTTAAGGCTTCTTGCATTCAAGCACTTGAATCATGTCGCTTTGATAAGGTCAATATTGATAATAACTCTTCAATTTAAAAAGATATTAAGCCTACATCATACAAAAGGTTTATTCAACTTATTCTTCTTCTTATTATACAGGTGAAACCAGTAAGAGATACAGTATCACAGGCACTGCATTGCTGGAGAAGCATTGGACAACAGGATGTACCCGAACCTTCAGGTTAGTTGATGTGGCCCATATCTTTGGATTTTGATTTGAAGATTTAATCCTACTTTAGGACATTTTAGCCTTAATGGTCTAATCATATCCTAGGGTTGTTAAAAAACTAAGGGCCTGTTCTCTTCAGCTTATTTTCAGTTTAGTTCAGTTCAGCTCCAATCAGTTCAGTTCAGTTCCTAATTTCCTTCTCTCATAAAATATTCAGTTCAACTCAGTTCAAGTAAATCACATGCCCTAATTCTAAAGTTGATATCTAGCCTTTTTCTATTTTCTGCATTCATGCGTGCAGTTATTTTTCAGTTGCATGAATTTTCTATTCCAAATAATCACAATTCTAGTTTATTTTGAAGTTTCTTTTAACACGCCTTTGTTTTCAAGGAGATTGTTCAAGGGCTCATGTAAAAAGAAAAAAAAAATGATAATGAGAGAGTGAAGTACTGGTTTGCTGGGGTATGGAATCATGGTCCTTGAAAAGGAGTACATTTTTTATCCCAACTATCCTGATAGATATATGAAGGGAAACTTCATTGAGTTTTTATGTTACATAAAAAGTAGAGGAAAAAGTATAAAATGAAAAGAAGCATGTTATAAAGTAAAAAGGTTTTAAATAAGTTTGGAATATAGCAAGTAGGTAAATAGGTTGAAGGGACAAGTTTGTGCATATTTTCTCATGAAAGAGACAGAGCCATCTAATGCATAATTTCTGTAAGGAATTTTATTGTGCCAATGAACTGGTGAAAAGAGCCATGTAGCAAGAACTTTTATTATTAGAATGCTGATAACCTATACTTTGTTCTAAAAAAGCGCACCTGATTAGTAGGAGCCAAAGCACCATTTTACAGACCTATAGTTCAAAGGTGGTATACCATTTTTGCTCCTTTTTAAATCAAGGTTTTTGATGTCTTTCAAGCCAAGGGTCTTCCATATGTAAAGTTGTATAAACAATTTAAGCTCCATCTAGAATTCTAGATACAGAAGACTGATGCCCAGTGCCATGGTTGGACCTTGTTTGGTAGGGCCTTAATGGTCTTGATCATCATGTCTTTATGCTTGACTAATTTTATTTTAAGTGCTTCACCTTGATTTCTTTCCCTTTCTCTGGTTTTTCTCGGCGGGTCCTTTTGAATTTTTTATTCTTCACTACTAGGCTAGATTGGTTTGGGGTAATGATGTCAATCATCCAAATTTCCCCAACTCTGCTAGTCATAATGCCCTAATGTAATGAATTAAGTTAGGTTACTTAAGAAGTATTAGAAAGTGTATTTATGAAGAGAAACCTGCTAATGTTTGATTAATCTGATTTTTCATTTTCTTTGGTGGTGCACTACTGCTGGAACATTTTTCTGCTCCATGAACATGTATAACACATTGCCAGCATGATCTCAATCCTTATTTAGCCCTTGTCTGGCATAATTTAATCGATGGTTTTCCATATTGCAGATAGTTTGTGCGGTGATGATTGCAGTGATCTAATTACTGCTGGAAGCTCTTTGTGGAAAGGCGTCTCTCATACAGAATCAAAGACCAATGTTGTGAGGAATAGAGCTTCTGATTCAAGAAGAAAAGGAAGTCCTAATTTTGTTGAGATTTCTAGCAAATCTAATAACAGTGACTGGCATGTTGATGTTGCTGTTCCAAAGATGCACTCTGGTATTCCACAGTATCTTCATAATGATGAATCTGGAAGCAGCTCTGTTTGTAAGACACAAGAAACAGTGACGGCTGATGTCATAAGCATGCAAGAGGTTGGGCATGAGTATGATTTAATTGAAGACAAGCAGGAGTATTCATCTGCATCTAACCGTGTTTCAGATAATTTTACTAACAAGTTTGTGTCAGATTTCCATTGCAATTCTCGTAGAGGTGATATCACAAAGTCAGCAGGAGGAGATAACAGGTTTTCTGTGGGAAAAGATGACGTTGAAACTGAAAAGCAGTCATACATATCAAAGCTGGAAGATCGTAGAAGTCTTGATTCTACAGTTACAGAAGCTGACGAGTGTCACTCTGTGCGTGTTTATCGTCCCCAAACAGAAAACGAGATTATCTCTATCCAGAAACAGCTTATAGAAATAGAAAACAAGCAGTCAAGATTGATGGATATCTTACAGGTAACTGCTTAGATGCTTTAAGCATGCTTTTGTGTGCTGCCCATCTGCTATTGTCCACCAGTAGTATACATGACATTTTCTTATATATCAGTTTCTAGTATAAGCTTTTTATTTTTTCATTACAGGTCAACCTATACTAAAAGCATTATGAATATGAGAAGTAGATAAGGAAAAACAGAACTGAACTCTGTTGTTTGTTAATCCTACAAGCCAATAATTTATTGTAATTTGATGTATATCTGGAAAGGAGTAATAAATCACTGTTTCCTTTATTATATGGTGATTTGTGACTCTTGTAAGATAAAATTTTTAGAGTCTGGCCAACCTTGGTAACATGGCCTACTAGTTAGCACATCACTGCATGGTTAAATTTTCTGTCAGATTTTGCAAATTATTCATATGCTGTTAAATCTGCTCTTTGTTTTGTGACAGGGATTTACAACGAGCACCATGGAGACCCTATCTATCATACAGTTAAAGGTTTCAAGTCTGGAACATGCTGTTGACAGAATTGTGCATGACCTTGCTCAGGGAGGCAAATATAGTGATCTCGCAAGCAGGGGATCTGTTGAAAAAAGTCGGAGTGTTATTTCTTCTGGAATTTCGAATAATTCCACTCCTAGGCAATCAATCGAAACTCAGGAACGAAATCTTGCTGCACAATGCTCAAGCAACAGAAACAGTTGGGAGGGGAAAGCTGTAGGGATGAAGAATAAAAGCAATCCTATTAGCCCTTGTGTGGACTCTCGAAGACAACCATTGTCAATGGTGAATAGAAATCATATTAGAGAAGGGCCTGAGAAAAGTACTGGGCCAAATCTGCAAAACACAACCTACCACCGAAGCAGGAAAACTGACATCATTTCTTCAAATTCTCAGGGTAATCCTAGGCAGAATGGAAGAGTGGGTAAAAATGACATTGTTTCTTCAACTTCTCATGGTAATACTCAGCTGAATGGAAGAGTGGATAATAATGACCTCTGGAAGTATGTTAAGAGTCTTCTATGCGAAGGGGACCTTGACTCTGCCTACACAGAAGCTCTCTATTCAGGCGATCAACTACTTCTGATTGAGCTGATTGATGGAACTGGTCCGGTGTTGGATAGTTTGTCAAATGAGACCATCAACAATCTCTTTACTGTTTTAGCATCATGTGCCTCGGAACACAGAATTGTTGAATCTATAATTCCTTGGTTGCAGCAGGTAATCTTATGTGACTTCCTCACAAATTTAAGTAAGAATTTTGTTTTAGATTAACCTTAGTGCTTGTTATTTCATGACTCTACTCTTAGAGTTACTTAAATTTCAATGGTTCAGTGATCACTATTTGGTGATGACTTCTTCCCTTTAATGGGAGTCAAATAACTGTCTCATGAAGTCACGGGTAAAATGCAATGAACCTGAAAACTATTGGAGGTCAAACAAAATAAACCTTCATGCTTCTTTTCACATTACAACTGTATTTTATGCCAGCATAGCATTTATATCTTGTTAATAGAAAGCTACATTACAAAGATATGGTCACATAAATTTCATGTCACTTATTAGATTATCATATTCAGGGAAATATGAATTTCATCTCACTTGTCAGATTAATTCTCTCATAAAATAGTCTGCCCTGAACATACTTGCTGACCTTTTCTTCATTACAGATAGTAGATCTGAGCACAATGCACGGACCAAACTATGTTCCTCTTTCTCTGAAAGTGAAGAGAGATATTCTATTGGCAGTGCAGGAAGCATTGGATGTTGAAGTTACTCATCCTACAAAGAGAAGATTGGTTGCCCAACTAGCGATGAAATTACAACAAATTTGGGGTTAGGCTGATATCTCATATGGCATGCTCAAGTTACTGTTTTGTGAAATGAACATGCTGAAAAGTAGGTCTTGTAAGTTAATTACTGCCATTGTAGTTGAGAAGATGCATCAGATCTTACTAGAAACTGACTTTATCTTAGGATATCTCAGACCCAAATGACTCTTTGCTTTATTTCACTCTCAGATTCCAGAAATCTAATGCTTCAGCCTACAGAGCGACTCCCATCTAATAAAAGAAAATTTCTCCATTGTCTGAACTATGAATCAGCTTAATTTTGCAGCCTAATTTGCTGACTCTTGTTTTTCATTGGTCCTATTCTTCTTCCAATATGATGGGCTGCAAACATATCACTTATCTGTAACTAGTGGCCCTTAATTGAGTTATTTATAGTTTTGTACCCCCAGTATTGATTCTAGTAGTAAAATAGACTTAACAACCATTATCAGAACTAACCTAGAATTATCTTGGTTGTTTTTATTTACTAGTATTTAATTTTATATAAATAATCATATCTGATTCAGTTTCCCCCTTCTTTTTCCTTTCCTTTTTAATGTGAATTTGCTGATGTGTAATTGTTTATGTTGTGTGAGTACTTGATATTTCCCCATTCTTTCTATTGAGGCTTAACACATGTCATGTCAGCATATCTTGAATCCCATCCTTTTGTTCTTCTGTCAGCTGCTTTAAATTTTACAGTCAGTGAGCTGTCAATTTGCCGATTTTTTATTGTTGTCTTTTGTAGGATGAGTGTCCTTCAACGTTGACTAAGGCAGTGCTCCGGCTACTCTGAGTTAGTATGTATCTTTTAGGTGTCAATCTTTATCACAAGCTTAGATTAAGATTCTACCAGTAGAACAGTTTGTACATCTTGCATAATGTTATCAGAAAGTTTTCTACTAGTCATGTATGTTGCATGGATGATCGATTCTAATTTAGTGTGTTAGTTTTCACAAGTAATGGTAAGCAGCGATTTTTATTGATCGTATGATGACATTGAGTCGTAATAGCTAGATTACACGTATGTAAAAATTTTGTCGAACTTGTGGAAGCTGATTTATTGTTAATGAACATGATTGCAGCTGGAATTTGTACTGTAGGGCTTAACTTTCTATTCCAATGGTTGTACACTTGGATACGAAGTATTAGTTTAACAAAATGTTGACAATCTTTATATTTGTAACCCTAAAAAAGAAGCATATAGATATGAAAGACCTATTTTATCATGGTCAGCTGCCTCCGGTAAGGACTGGAATTCCATCGCTGGACACCGGCAGAGTCACCCAATTCCTCCATCATGGGCAACATCTAGCACAAAGCACAATAGGTCTGTTATCAAGTAATCTGCTTCATCTGCAGAGTACTTTGGTATTTTCAGTTTCAATTTCATTGCATTTGTCAAATAGATTGCCTGATTGTAGCAAACTTGTTTTTCACATATTGTATCAACCTGTCAAATGTTACACAGGTTGTAACCCGTCTCAATAACTTGAATCTGGCTTGACACGAATTAAAATGACTTGAACTTGACCTGTTTTGATCTATCAGTTTATCATGTCTTCGTAAAAATTGTAAATGCGAATTTAATCAGAAACAAAATAAGTTAAGAGCTCTACTTATATATTTTTTTGAAAGGCAACTTTACTTATATATTGGAACAGCATATACTAGTATAAATTTAGACAAAAGTTTAGAAAGGTATGGCGTACACAAAAGAAAACACAACTTAGAGAAGCTTTAAATTATTTCACAAAATCAGTCAGTTCACTTCAAATTAATCTTAGTTTTCCCTTTGCATTTCTTCCATTTGAAAATAAACACTAATCCTCATGATGTGATCCCCCAAATTTAATTTTGCTCAATCAATTTTTGCTGACCTTTTGCTTAACTTATTTATGGTGAACTTATCTTTTTGTCAAACATTGGTTATTTTTGTTGTACAAAAATTATATGTTTATAATTGTTGAAACTCAGTGTTCTCTTCACCTTATTTTTGCTGAACTGAAATTACTTTTACTTAAGCAAAATTATATTTGCTGAACTTAAATTATTTTTACTGAACTTAAATTATTTTTACTGAACTTAAATTAATTTTACTAAACTTAAATTAATTTTGCTGAAATTATTTTTACTGGTTTTCTATTATAATTCTTCTTTAAAAAAAACTAAATTTATTATTTTTACTGAATTGAAATTAATTTTGATGAACTGGACTTATTTTTACTCTCTCTATTCATAAATAATCATCTTGTTGGGTTTAAACACGCATAAACAAAGGATAGTATTTTTTATAAAAGGATTTATTTTTAAAAGGGAGTATTTTTAAGTATATTTAATTTTTTTTTAAAGAAAAAATAGCCTAACTTTCTGCCTGCAGTATTTAAAACATACGGAGTATTTAGGTGCAGAATAATATCTTTCTAAACCGTCATTAACCCACTGCAGTATTTTCCCTTTTTTTTTTTTTTTTTTTACGAATTCCTAATCCGCGTTAAACTCATAGAATTATGACTTTATAAATAGATAGTACATGTTAATTATCATATGCTCAATTTTATTTATCAGACTTGTTTTAATGAATACTCGGAGAATGAAGGTCGTTAAGGTGTTAGCGCTAATATTGGCAGTGATCGTAGCATATTTTTTCATCAATTACTCTGGTTAGTCTGTTATAATGATTCTCCATCTCATTATTTCTTTTGTTTATATTTTTGTATCTCAATTTTTATATAATTATTTGCAATATTACCTTTATTTTTTTTTTTTTTTTTTATTGTTGTCAATATCAATTGTCTCTTAGAGCATCCCCACTAGTGAGCAAAAAAAATTCTCCTGATTCTCTCTCTACCCACTTTCTCACATACCCCACCAATATCTCTCTCTCTTACACATCACCCTATTAATATTTATTATGTTTTGGTTAAATGAATATTTATGGGTACTAATTACAATTATACTTTTATTTAATTTAATACAATTATTAAATATTCATTCATAATATTGAAATTTAATCGCTAATTAATTATAAATTTAATACAACATAAAATTTAATTAGCGTACGAATACATTTAATACTACAAACCAATAGCGAACCTAGATTTTAAACGTACGATTGATACTCTATTAAATTGTCATCTTACGACAAATTTTTTTTTTTACTCATTAATAAAACCATATTTTTGCCAAATGTGTTCCACTAAATCCGCTTTTAATTGAACATGAGTGTCTCTATCACGTAGTGACATTCTTCTGTGGACGTACGTGTCGAAATCAACGTTTGGCGGTCGGCCAACATTGAATTCAAAAGGCTCGTTGTTGTTAACTGTAGCACTTGTAGTGGGTCTTGTAATTTGCGGGCGATCTTGTTCATAGTACCTTCTTAAAACTTCGGCCCGAGCATAGTTGTGTCGTTCATCTTCGACAATCATGTTGTGCATAATGATACAAGCTTTCATTATGTCACACAATATGTCTTCGTTAAACGCAAGGGAGGGTTGTCGTAGAATGGCAAACCTAGCCTGTAAAACCCCAAAAGCCCGTTCAATGTCCTTCCGAGCTGCAGCTTGTTTATCAGCAAATAATTTATCCTTTTGAAGTTGTGGAAGTGTTATACCTTGAATAAAAGTAGCCCATTTTGGGTAAATACCATCTGCTAAGTAATAGCCCAAGTTGTACTCATGGTCGTTCATGGTGAAATGAATTGGAGGTGCCCGACCATGAAGAACATCATCAAAGACCGGAGATCGGTAAAGGACATTAAGATCATTACAAGATCCCGGGATCCCAAAGAATGCATGCCAAATCCATAAATCTTGATCTGCAACGGCCTCCAGAATGAGGGTTGCATTTTTATTACGGCCTGCGTATTGCGCTTTCCAAGCCATAGGACAATTCTTCCACTCCCAATGCATGCAGTCAATGCTACCTATCATACCGGGAAAACCTCGCATTTCATTTTGATGCAAGATTCTCCTTAAATCTTCGTCGGTGGGACTTCTGAGATATTCAGCTTCAAAATGTGTAATAACCCCTTGACAAAAATGTTGCAAAGCCAATCTGGAGGTAGTTTCGCCAATGCGCAGATACTCATCCACCGCATCTGGACAGGTACCGTACGCCAACATTCTAATCGCAGCGGTGCATTTCTGCAACGGTGATAACCCAAGCCTTCCAGCTGCATTCCTACGCTGCTGGAAGAATTGATCCCCCTCGACCACCTTGTTCATAATCCTACAAAACAAAGGTCGTTGCATTCGAAATCTACGCCGGAATTGTTTGTCGCTATAAACTGGATTACTTGCAAAGTAATCATTAAATAATTGAACATGCCCCTTTTCCCTATCTCTTCTATCCGTATCCCCTCTACGCTTTGGAACACATTCAACATCGGACACGGGTTGGGGTTGTGTTTGGTTGTTATACAACAAAGTTGGTAGATGGGTTGTGACAAATTCGTCAACTAAATGATCAAATTCAACATATTGATCAGAATCAGACGAGCTGGAGGTTGAGCTAATGGAAAACATTGTGTTTGCTGGTTACTTGGGTGTTTGGATATTTTTGAGGAGTTGGATTATATTTGCATAAGATGGTATCACTATCATTTATAAGCATGAAAACTCAATGACAACTCCAAAATATGAATGACAGTTCCATGACTGATGAAACATGATTGACAATTCAATGAGTGATGAAACATGATTGACAATTCAATGACACTTAAGATAGTAAGACAGAAAAGAATCTTGACTATTCAAAATACAATTATACAACTGACATGAAAGACATATGACTACTCAATGTCTAATAAGACAAGGGACATGAATACAACTCATAAAAATTAAACTAATTAAAGATTAACTAAGTAAAGAAAGCTAACCTCAAAATAGTACTAATTAAAATTGAACAAAATAAAGATATACTAATTAAAGATAAAATAATTAAACAAATCTAAACTCAGAATACAACTAATTAAAAATAAACTAATTAAAATTGAACAAAATAAAGATAAGCTAATAAAAGATAAACTAATTAAACAAATCTAACCAAATAATACAACTAATTAAAAATAAACTAATTAAGGAAATACAGTCAATTTCTACCGTAGACTAATTGAAGTAACTCGTCCTTGTGGGCCTCTTCAGCTGGAGTGAGTGGTGTTGTCCTTGCTAAAAGTGATTGAAGCATATCAAAATTCATCTTCTCTGCTAAATTAACTTGTTTTTGCTTCCTCTTTTCCTTTTCTCTATCAAGTTCCAACCGTTGTTGTCGTAAATTCGCCTCCCTTTCTCTAACCTCAGTACACACCTTTATCTGCTCACTAATGCTCAATATTGCACTTTCAGAAGCAACTGTTTTGCCCTTACGCTTAGCCTTCTTTTTTTTTGACACTGTCTGGTCGTGGTAATCCTTCGGACATAAATCCATCAGTACGGATTTCATTCTCACTCTCTGCCCTAGACCTTTTCCCACTTCCACTGCTATCTTCCTCATCATCGGCACCGCAACCCTTTCTTTCCTCCTTTGACAGACCTCATCTTAGTTTAGTCCTCCACTTCGGATCTTTATTAACCATTTCCACTCCATGTGGAAATGCAAAATTATGTTGTGGATTAGAGGAGATATAAAACAACTTGGAAGCGTGTTTTATTCGATCGGCTTCGTTGTAACCACTTCCGCTTTCAGGGAGTTTGCCCGCCTCCTCATAGCAATTAGTCCACTGTAGCAAATCAGCTGCCATTCTTCTCCAATGTGTCTCCAAACTCTTCATAGGTCTTGGCGGGAGAATATGCGGTTTCTCAGCTTGTAGTTTACAGTAAGCTGCATGAACTTTTCGCCATAGTTCGGATGCCTTTTGGCTCGTACCACGAAGCGCATCATCACTTAGTTCTAGGTAGAACCCAATTAGAGCTTCATCCTCAGCAACCGACCAAATGCGACTCGCTTTGGCAAGTGGTTGATTGGCCGGAATCCTTGGAGGTGGTGGAGGGTACTGTGGTGTCTCCGGAACAGCTTCTTCTTGGCTGACATCGTACTCAGAGTTGCTCCCTTCGGAAACGGAAGGAGTTTGTTGCTCAAAAAAAGTGTTTTCATTGTTGGGAATTTGTGGAGGTATTGGTTGATGAACGGAATTTTGAGAAGAAGGGTTGCCTAATCTTTCTAGGAATAATTGAAAATTTGGACTACTTATGAAATCAATCAGCTAAATCAGAAAAATGTTGAGCAAGTTGATTGTAATTAGGGTTGTTTGGATCCATTATATTGTGTAATAAATTAAAAACAACAATATATACTTAAGAGGCACACCTAAATTAAAATAAAATAACGTTAATAACGTTTTAAATAATTTCTGAGTACTACAAAAAGTAATTAAGTATATATTTTTTTATATTAGAAAATGAAAATTTAATATTAGAAAACAAAAATTTAATCTAACTACACTTGGGAGTAAAAATAATAAAGAGTTTTTTGGATTTTTTAAAGTAAAACAAAATATTGCTACTTAAAATATCATTAATAACGTTTTGTAAAAATATTAGAGTAGTAAAAATATTAATTAAAAATAATAAACTAAAAAAAAAAAATTAACCTTTCTCAACTTTATATTGGAAAATATAACATAAAACTCACTAGAAATGAGATTAAGAGTAATATAGAGTGTTTTTGTGATTGTTGAAATTATACCAAAATATGTCAAAATGGATCTCTATTTGTAGAGTAAAAAAAATATATAACCGTTGATGATTTTTTTTTTAATTATCAAACGGCCAAATTACCGTTTTAATTTAATTACCGTTGCAAAACGGTAACATTTTCTGATTGGTTGAACAAGCTGACAGGGACGCGTGTCAGCTTCCCATTCGCTGGACTGACGCGCCCCTGTCAGCAGTTGCCATTAATTTTTTTTTTCCTTTGCTGCCTTCAAAACGCGTCATTTTGGGGGAAGGTCTTCATAACCAAACCTCAAAACACGTCGTTTTGAGGGTGTCAAAAGCAAAAAAAAAATGACAGTTTGTACACTTGGTGGGCTCCACGAATTCACTATCCACTTTCATTTTTGCTCATAGGATGAGCAAATTTAATTATGCTCATGAGCATATTTTGATTTGCTCATTGGTGGGGAAGCTAATATTGCAATTTTGCTCACCAATTTTGCTCATGAGCAAAATTCTCCTCACTGTTGGGAATGCTCTAAATTAACCAGAGTATAGATTTTTTTTTTTTGGACGGGGAGTATAGAAAAATTTGCTATTGTTTGTCGCATTAATTGACAAAGCTATACTATATGAAAACCATATGTTTTGTCCTTTGACACTACGCTAGACTATATTTTGTGGGCTAGGATGAAATCTTGTCTTAAATTATTAAAGGTTAAGTGCAAAGAATTGATTTCTCATGATGGAAATTTGATGGGTAATTTGATAGTGGAAGTTCCTTCGACAAGGCAAAAACTTTATATTTTGGTTAGGGATACCTCAAGTGGTTAGAGCTTTCTTTTCGGTTCCAGAAGATCTTGGGATCGATTCTTACCCCCACTCTCTAAACACACACACAAAAAAACACACGAAAAAAAACTATACGAGTTGAAGGAATTTGTTTAGTGGCGACTAATAGATTAGCAATTAAACCCGTGCGATGCACGGTTTGTTTGAATGTTTTAAAATTATTTTTTTATTAATATACTACCTCCGTTAAATGTTTTCTGCAACTTTTGAGTGGTTTGCGGTTCACAATGCAAAATTTAAGGGGTAAAGATTAGAGGAAGTTTAGAGATATTAATAAAAGCTGAGGAGAGAGAAAGTAGGACCCCCCCTCCCCCCACTTGCAATTTAGTGGGGAAATCTGTCACTTTTGAGGGAAAGAGTTTTCCCTCTTAAATTTTCACCAAAATTTCAAACAATTTGAAATTTTTGGAGATTCAAATCTCCCACTAGTTTTTACAAAAAAAAAAAAAACAGACTTTATCATTCAATTTTCAGCATTTAAGAGGCATATAAAAGCAGCCTCATTTAATACAAGTGCATTCAATGTTTTCCCCAAAATACAAGCCATGAAATTGTTCAAAATTACACCATTTGTTTTCAAAAGTTAGCAATAAACACATTAATTAACACCCTAATTATCCAAAAAATTATCCTAAATAAAGTCAGTGCTGCACATCTTCTTCACATAATAGACGCTTCATTGGCTTGGCACCTCCATCATCCATAGATTCCAACAAGACAACCCCTTCTTCACAAAAAAAACCAGCAGGCAGCCCTGTTTCATCAACGTTGAGCTGAAAATTTTCAAGTTAAGCACACAACATGGAAGAGTTAGAAGAAGAGGTTTTTTTGGATGTTGAGCAATTGTTAAGTGAGGAAGAACTGGCAGAGCAATTGTTAAGTGAGGAAGAACTGGCAGAGCTTTACTATGACTATGAATAACACATGCAAGATTATGGCTTGTATGATGAGTCTGATGATGAAGATATGGAAGAACAGGGGCAGCAATAAACACAAGAACAAGGGGAGCAAGAAACACAAGATCAGGGCAACACACAACCTTCAAGTAGAAAACAATTGTCTTTGCACAAGAAGAGAGAGGTTGTTGATGTAATCTTACTCAAAATGCATAATGGTAACTTACCTAGAGGGTACATGCAAGAATTATCAATCAAATTCAATGTACACAAATCAACAATCACAAGGGTATTCAAGGACATAAAAAAACAGTTGGAACAAGGGGATGTGATTGATGTCAGGTCCAAGAAGTTTGGCAGAACTGGGCCTAAACCAAGGGAATTTACTCATGAATTCCTACAGTCAGTGCCTCTGCACCTTAGGCAGACAGAGAGGAGTTATGCAACTGCTTTGAAGATATCTCATGTTACTATTCACAACTTAAAAAAAAAAAGGCAGGCTCAAAACACATACAAGCAGCAACAAGCAAGCACTCACAAGTGACCACAAAGCTGCAAGACTGAAATGGATTATGTCACACATTAATCCAATCATTGGAAATGAAGACCCTACATTTGAAGATATGGACCATATCATCCACATAGATGAGAAATGGTTCTATCTCAATCCAGATAAAAGGAGATTTTATCTCCTTCCAAGTGAAGAAGATCCACATAGAGTTCAACAATCAAGAAGATTGAAACTCAAGGCAATGTTTATGGCAGTAGTGGGGAAGCCATTGTATGACACACATGGGGTATTGCTACATGATGGGAAATATGGCATGTTTCCTTTTACAGTGAAGGATCAGGCAAAGAAATCAAGCAAAAACAAGCCTGTAGGAACATGGGAAACCAAGGCAGTCCAAAATGTGAATAGAGAGGTGATTAGGGAGATGTTGCTCACAAAAGTATACCATCAATCATCTCAAAATGGCCAGAAAGTCTAAGGAAAAATGTCACAATACAGTGGGACAATGTAAGGCCACACCAGATACCAAGAGATGAAGAATTCATTGCAGCAACAACAGCAAATGGATTCAACATTCAACTAGTGTTTCAGCCACCACAGTCACCAGATTTGAATGTGCTAGACTTAAGGTTGTTCAGGTCTATTCAGTCACTGCAATACCAATCATTTCCTAGCAACCTAGATGAGCTAGTGGAGAAGTTGATTGAGTGTTATGAAACATTCAAACCAGAGGTGAACAAATACATATGGATAACTTTGCAAAAGTGCATGATCATGATATTGCAGGCAGAGGGGGGTAACAAGTACAAAATTCCTTACATGAACAAAAAGAAGCTTGAAAATTTAGGAATTTTGCCAGACAAGGTTGAGGTGCAAAGGGACATAGTGCTAGGGAGTGTAGAGTACCTAAACACAATGTTTAGGCCAGCAACTCAAGGGACTCAAGAAGCAGAAGAAGATATGGAGGTGGATGCAGATTAGGGACCCCAAGGAAGCAGGTAATGCACAATGACAACATGGACTGCCACACATAACCACTTAACTTTTTATTTTTCTTTTAATTTTGTTTAGCTTAATGAATAGGTGGTTAGGTGTATTTTGTTGATTTACATTGAGCTAACATGTTAGGCAGTCAAATGTAAAGTCTTTTGATGATGTGCATCAACTTTTGTAATGACCCTATGAATGTAATGACAAAAAAAAGTTTTTGTTGGGTTGTGAAAATACAAGTTCATCAGAAGGTCTTAAATGATTTTGAATACTACACTTCAAAACATTGTTACCTCAACAACAGTCTCAAACAAGAGATTATTGGAGCAAGACTAATGTGTGAAGTGAAATTCATTGGAGTCCCTTCATCATATGGACCATAGAAGTAACTTAGGGTAGTGTTTCATACAGGAAGGGGGACTCCATACCTTCACTGTTGCACATAACAAAAAGGGAGGGACTCTTTCATGCACTGCCACACGTGAATACAAAACTAGAGCCATTGTTCTCTACACGATATGATCATTGAGAACATTGTATACATCACACAACCAAAGAAAGACACCAAACTATACTCAGCTTTCATCATTCATCAATCATACTCCCTTGTTCCCCTTTTTTTTTTTTTTTTAAATTAAGGAATACATACAACACATTGTCAACCAGACAAGCATCAATTAAAAATCGAACAACAAACATAATTGAGGGACTCATAAATTAAAATTAAAGAGGTTAGGGTTAGGAATCGTTACGAAAGCAGTCACTTAGAGGGTTGAACCGAACGGTTCATCCGCCTCACATAGCATTTGACAACAGGGACTGAAGAGCAATCAGAGTCCGTTTTCTTGGGAGGAGTAGGTGAAGCCTCCTCCATTTCCTCATCCTCATCAGAAGAAAGAACGATGTACTCATGGTCTAGAAGCCCACGCATCCTCCTAAGAGCGACACGCACCGCCTTCCTCGAAGATCGGACCTTGGGGGGTGACCTTGGCCTCTTAGATCTGGCCTTTTTGGGAGCCACAACACTCCCAACAGTAGATTCAGCCACCAGATCTACAGGACCAGCAGATTCAGCCATCAGATCTACAGGAGCAGCAGATTCAGCCACCATATCTACAGGAACAACTTTCCTCTGCTCCATCTTCAGTCGTTCCTCCTCCTCCATACTCCTTAGAACTTGACCCAAAGCTTTGTAGGTGTACAAAGTACAGTAGGGACCGGTTTTAGTAGACTCGTAGAACTCACGAGGGAAAGGGTTGCTAGTCTCAAAGCAATGGATGAAGTGCTGGATCAAGTTCTCCTCACCCTTATCATTTGTGGCCATGTACGCGTCTTTCAAAGGATCGAGGTTAACCATTTTCGTGGAGGACTCTTTTGGTGAGAAATTGGAGTGGTGAAGAGTGGATCTGGAGAGAGGAAGATGAAGAATCGAAGAAGAAGAGGAGAGAGAAACTGAAAGACGATGAACTAGGGTTCATCTTCTGAAGAACAATCAAGAACATAAAGGGAAACCCAACCATCAGAATTTAATTTTTGGTGGTTGGGGAAGTGAGTAAATGATGAGAGAAGGAGGGAGATGGGAAAATAAAGGGAGGGAATCATTAGGTTAGGGAATCTGATTAGTTTTAGGTTAATGAAATTAGGAGATAATAAGGGTAGTGATTAACAAAAAAAATATAAGTAAGGGTAAAAAAGTAAATTCCAGCTTTTTTATTTACTAAAATAGAAAGAAAAAGGAAAGTTGCACATAACCCTGATCATCCCGAAACGACAAAAGTTGCATAAAACATTTAACGGAGGTAGTATTTATATGCTAAATTTGTTATATATTTAGATAAATTTCTAATACCAAAAGATAATATTTATATTTAATTAATTTAAACTGAAAAATCTCATTCGCCAATTTTTCTTACGTGTCATTTAAATTATTCAATTTTAAAAGAAACTAATAATTTTGTATTTAATTGGCTACCACTAAAGTTTATTATCTTATATGACGCGCTGAAAAAATTAAGTCCTAAATGACCCTTTAAAAACTTCCCTTTATAGGGAGGGATTCAGTGAGAACATACTTATATGAGAACAGATTTTAAATTTAGAACATGTGACTAAAAGTTTAGAACATATGATTAAAAATTTAGAACATGTGTTTGAAATTAAAATTTTAAACATCTAAGTAATAATTTAGAACATCTATGTGAGTAATATGTTTAGAACATTTGATTTAAGAATTAGAACAAGTGATTAAAAATTTATAAAATCTGCTTTATAAAATTTTAAACATATGAGTAAAATTTTTTAACATCTGATTTAAGATTATGAACATGTGAATAAAAATTTAGAACAAACTGATATAGAGTATAGAAAGTGTGAGTAAAAAATTTAGAACATATGAGTTAAAAAATAGAACATATGCTTTAAAATCTGGAACATATAATTAAAAATCTTAGAACACACATTTTAAAATTTAAAACATATATAAGTTAAAATTTTGGAACAAGTTATTTAAAATTTATGATATTAAACTTAACTAATTTATGGTTTAGAACATGTGAGTACTAAATTAGAACATTTGATCTAATTTAGAACACCTAAGGAAAAATTTAGAACATCATATTTAAACTTTAGAACATAAAGAGTGTTCTCACATAAGAAAAATTCTCACGTGTGTGTGTGTATATATTGCAATTAAAGGTACGCATATACAATATTATGTTATTATTGATTTATATACAAATCCCATGAAAATTTAATTTTCGGATGGTAATTACTCCCAAATTCCTCTCCTATTATTATTATTATTATTATTTATGTCATGTTTATTCCCATGTGATATATTTAATTTGATTTGGAGTTTCTTGAATTAATGATATCTATAAAGTATTTCACATAATGACATAATGCAAATGTTCCATGAAATTATGGGTACATGTTTTATTAAAAGTCATATATTATTCATGCACACATATAACTATTGATTACTACTAACCTAAATTTGGTATTATGGCCATATCATATAACTAATATATAAAGCTAAACTTTTAGTCATGTCACGAGATAACGACACTTGACATTTCAATTTTTCACCAAGTGTCGCGCCACCTTGGACATATTTAAAATAGATTTCATAAGATAAAAAAGTTAGTTAAGAATTCTATTTTCAATCAAATTAGGATAGAGTTTTAGAATGAGATTGTTAGTTTAGAGTTTTGTTTTCAATCAAAAGGTTAGTCAAATAGGCATTTAGTTGGGTGGAGTAATCTAACGAACGAGTCAAATAGGCATTTAGTAGAATAAAGGATTTGTCTTGATAGTGTCAACTTCACATTCAAGATAAATGGCCATATTTCGGGTTCTATCACTCCGTCTAGAAGGTTGAGACGGGGTGACTCTACTCTACGCTGATGCCTTTTCAAATTTATTAAACAAAGCTGCTACAAATAACCTTATTCATGGTGCTAGGATATGTATGGGGGCTCCTTGGGTGTCACATTTATTTTTTTCCGATGACACTATTCTTTTTGTTAGAGCCAATGTGCAAGAATACTTCGTTATAGGTGATATAATTATCAGTAAGTATGAGAGGGCATCGGGTCAGAAAGTCAATCTAAGCAAGACCGAGGTCACTTTTAGAAAAAAAAGTTAGTACTGTTCGGAGGGAGGAAATTATTGATATCTTAGGTGTACGAGAGGTGGAAAGACATGAAAAATATTTGGGCCTTCCTACTATCATTGGAAGATCAAAATAGGTGATTTTTGCAAGACTGAAAGAAAGGTTATGGAAGAAACTACAAAGGTGGAAGGAGAAATTGCTTTTGAGACTGGAAAAGGAGATACTTATCAAAGTTGTGGCTCAAGCAATTCCAACATACATGATGAGTATCTTCAAAATTCCAGACACTTTGATAAATGAGTTCCACTACCTTCGTGCAAAATTTTGGTGGGGTTCAGCTGACACCTCGAAAGAGGCATTGACAAAGATGGGATCTCTTATGTCAACCGAAGGGCAAGAGAGGTATGGGTTTTCGAGACCTCCGGTGCTTTAACCATGCTTTGCTTGCCAAACAATTTTGGCGCCTTCACCATAACACGGGATCTTTGTTGCACTTAGTCCTTAAAGCAAAGTATTTTAAGAGTTGTGATCTCTTGAAAGCCAAATGTGGGGTTTGATCCTAGTTATGCCTCGCGGAGTATGTGGAGTGCTAAATCTTTGTTTCTTAATGGGTTGAAATGGAGAGTTGGTAACGGGAGTGCGATTAATGTGTGGAGGGATGCTTGGTGACCGGGAAATAATTCTTCTCTATTTCCGGCCACGTCGGTAGATAGTGAAATGGAATTAAGGGTCATTGACTTGATTGACCACTCTTGTAATTCCTGGAATATTGAAGCAGTGCACAACACCTTTACTACTGATGAACGGGCTCTTGTTCTGTCGATTCCCCTGTTTAATAGATCTCCGAGTGATACCATTTACTGGTGGCCTAATAGAAATGGAGAATATAGTGTTCGCTCTGGGTATTGGCTTTGCAAAAATGGCGGGTATGTTGATAATGGAGATACTTGGGATAAGGTTTGGATCGGAAGGTAATCTGGAATTTAAATCCCCCCCCCCCCCAAACTTAGACATTTCTTTTGGAGAGCTTGTAAGGGATTCCTTGCTTCCGGTTCGAGAAAGACTTGCTTATCGCCATTTGATTGAGGATAAAACATGTTCAATTTGTGGGAATGGAGAGGAGTCTATTATCCACGCCATTTTTTACTGTTCTGCTGCTAAAGATATATGGGCAACAAGCAATTTCAGGGACTTAATTGAACAAGCCCCAAGTGAGAGATTCACCACAAGGTTGTTGTGGTTGTGTGATATAGTCTCGAAGGATGAGCTGACTGTGATGGCCTCCCTCTGCAGGGCAACATGGCATTGCAAAAACAAAGCATCGTTTGACAACAGGTCGTTTGATCCTATTGTCGTAGCTATTGGGATGTCGAAGTTGGTCCAAGATTACATTGCGTATGCTGTTAAAGTCCACCCACTGGGGGTTTGTGCTGCTCCTTCTAGGAATATGTCATGGCATTGTCCAAACCCCGGTGTTATAAAAATTAATTGTAATGGGTGTGGTGCTTAGGGACGATCAAGGGAGCATTATTGTTGCTGCAGTTAGAAAAGGAAGAATGGGAAGGTCGGTGGACGAAGCTGAGGCTGTTGCGATAGTGTTTGGTCTAAATCTTGAAAGGAGGCTGGGTTACTTGAAGGTGGAGGTAGAAATTGATGCATTGAAGGTTGTTTTGTGTGTGAAGCAGAAGGCTGTGGGGCTTTATCCTTTTTACCTTTTAGTTGATGACATTATTGCTTGTTCTTTGTATTTTGATTCTTTTGCCATGTCTCATGTTAATAGGGCGGGGAATACCATAAGTCATTTGGTAGCTAGGTGGGATACTAGAAATTGTGACGAGTTTGTTTGTCTTGGTCCTTTTCCCCAAAGTCTTTTAACTTTGGCGAAAATTGATCTTATTTAATAATAATTCCTCTGTTGTTCGTTCCTCAAAAATATTTGGGTGGAGTAAGAGTGTAAGAGAAAGAAAGTTAGTGGAAGGGTCTACTGTAGGGTTATATAGGCACTACACAGCGGAAAAACATGAATCGTATTCATACATTACCCAATCCCAAGAACTAATGCATAACACATAAAGAACATATAATCGTACCTTTGAAGCGTGATTCCACGTGCGATCGAGCAAGAACAATGGGAGACAAAGAACCCCAAGCGTGATTCCTCTACTTGGTCCACGGGCACAAGTTAAACCTCCACTAATGCTAGTTAGTCGTGATTAAACGCTTCAATCAACCTTCAACGGAGAAGAGAGACACGAGCTAACCACGAACCACCACGACGAACACCACGAGCCACCACGAGGGGGCGCCGCACGTACGGACGTGAGGGGAGAGGGGAGGGCTGTGAGGTGAGGAGAGTGTTTAGGGTTTTGGGACTTGGTTGCTTTGATGTCAAACTTACTGTAAGTTTTTTATGACTTTTTTGCAACCCTAGGCATGGATCTTATTTATAGATCATATCTCTAAATAAGAGTCCATTTCAAGCCCAAACATCTTATCCTAAACACACTACTTTAGCCCAACACTCTACATGATATGTCATAATCTCATGAGGCCCATTAATGTGCCTCTTACTTGTTTAACCCAATACCCTTGTGTGTGACCTCATAGGATCCATTCTATTGGGCTTTGGACTATTTAACTAGCCCAAAGATCATTTGTCATATCTAGCAACTAACAATGACAACCCAAAAGAATGAACTTATTATCTCCATAATAGTGATCTTTGATATATCTAGTAATTGTACTTATCGAAGACATAGCTCCTTCATCTACATTACACGAGATCTTTTTTTTTTTTTTTTTTTATCTAAAAGGGAAAAATGTATTCCAAATAAAGAAAAGAACAAAAGAAACTCAAAACACAAAACACAAAGCAATCTAGAAAACTAAGGAGGCATTAGGCGTGGTAAGCCCACTCCCCCAGCATCCTCCGCTATAATACGACTAAGTTTAACAGGAACTGAACTAATTAAACCAAAACTTGTGTCGTGAATGACTCCATGGTTGGCCAACCAATCTGCTGCACTATTGTCTTCCCTATAAATATGTGCCACCTTGATCTTCCAACTGTCATCTTTGTTCTTGTTGAGACAAAAGTTAATCTCGTGAGCGCATTCACCTCTCCCTGCTTCTCCACATCACATGAGTTGAGTGTAAAATTTAAGCATTTTGTGTTGCACAAAGTTTTTTTTTTTTGAAACAATCCTAAAAAGAATACTACGCAACTTATAATTGTTGAAACTCATTTTATCCAATTAAAAGTCTTATTTTTGTGCATGAAAAATCTAAAAAAGAATATAAGAAGATTATTTGTGAGCAGATGAAATATTTTTTATTGATAAAATAATAAGTGCGCACTTTGCTATACAACATGATGGGTAAAAATATGGTATATACTTTCCCTTTTGATAATACTCATAATAGATAACATTTTATTGCGTGACAATTTAAAAAATAAAGGATTAATGTCATAAATGATTTTGAGTATGGTGTCTATTATACTTCGTATATATCTCTCATTCTTCAGATTTCTCTAAATGACTAAAAAAAAGTGTTGGATGTAGTAGAAAATGACATTTACAACATTAGGGGGACTATAATAAAAATGAATTAATAAAATGTTAGATTATGTCATTATGTATCTCTATTTACATCCAAATTGGTTACTACTCCCTGTTGATACGGAAGGCTTGACAAAATAGCTACTACTCAGAGAATCAATGCCTCAATTCTCTCTTATACAAGACTTGTTTTGAGATCAGAAAGCTAGACGAATACACCACTTTGTAGTGCTTGGAACATTCATTTAGACATCTGATCTCTGAAAGATCTATTGTGAGTCCTTAATTCAGGGGAATTACTGCGGCGGGAAAGACTGCGGCCAAAAAAATCATTTTGAGGCTCACTCATGGCTCTTCCCTCTCTCCTCCTTCGACGTTCATGCTGTACACCAACTCTTTCTTCATTCTTAGCAAGGATTTTCTTCTCTACTCGAGGGTCCATGTTAAGTTTTTCTTTAGGAGCTTCATAGAGGGTGACTCCACCATTTTGAGATGACAAAGACGTTTCCCGGGTTCGCTCCTCCTCATAAACAGCTTCAAGAGTTTCAACTGCTTGACTCATCAAAGGTCTCCCTTTCGGGTTTTGGCTAAGGCATTGGTACCCAAGGCTTGCCACTTTCATCATAGCCTTAACTGAATACTGCCCATCAATTCTTGCATCTAAAATTCGAAGAAGTTTCTTGTTATTATTCAAGAGAGGGCGACACCATTCTACCAGATTATGTTCTCGGCTGGGTCTACTCTTGTCTAATGCTCTCCTTCCAATGAGCATCTCAAGCAGCACAACTCCAAAACCATAGACATCACTTCGTGCCGTTAGATGCCCTGACAAAAATAGGCAACTTTACATTGATGGCCTCACTAAAAGAAAGTATATATACCAATAAAATTCCATCCATCCAGACTAAAAAAAATGCCATCACTTAAATTAAGTATTTGGATGAGGATAAAATTCAGAAACATAGAATTATGACAGATCTCTTAGTATAATTGTTGCATAAAAGAAGAGTTGGGATGTCATCAGCAGATGTCAATAAGCGAAAATTTTTTAACGCTACAATCCAAGTTACAAAAACTAGAATTTATAGTGATGGAATATGCAATCTCCAAAAGATGCCCACATAATGAAAGGCAGAAAAAGGTTAAATATCACAGTGTCATAATGAATGTGTCACTGGCACACTCCAAAGCAAAACAAATAATGAGACTCATGGTTAGACTCTAATGGGATAGATACTATTAAAACAGCCTAATCGGTTTCTCAATAAAAGCATAGACAACACAATATTAATACAACAGCTTGGAAGCCAAATATCCAAGGTTAGAATGAATAGAATCTAACGGGATAGAAACTATTCAACAGCCTAATCAGTTTCTTTAGAGCTTCTCACTCTTTGCATTCTCTCTCAATTCATAGACAAGTACTGGACCAAATCTAAATCTGTGTTAATTTAAGAAAAGATACCCAGTTGGTTGAAATTTAATGATTCCACCAAGCCAGATTGAGCCTCACAACTGGTATGCTGTGTAACAAATGCATATCATCTACTCTCTTAGTAATAGTCACATATATTATTAAGATGTCTAGAAAGAAACCACTTTTCCTACTACAATAGTATTCCTCTGTCCCTTTTTATTCTTCCACCTTCCCTATTGAGGTGTCACTAGTTATTTCTTCCTATTTTCACTTTTCCTTTTTATGTCAGCATTGTCCAATAATATCCCCTTTTTCCTCACAATTTGGGGTCCTACTTACTATCTATCACCCAACAGCAACTCACCATTCTCTCTCCTTTCCAGTTAAAAGTGGAGGCATCATCCCACTTTCTCCAACACTTATTTAAGTATTAAGCTATGTGGCCCAAAAGGGTAGATGAATAGTTAGGGATAGATTGAGTATGGTCTATGATTAAATGTCCTAATATGCCACTACTATAATTAAACAATAACGGGAAGATAGGAAAAACACTTCTATTATTAAGTGTCATTTTTGTGAAATCAAGTTATATCCTTAATTATAAGTGATTAAAACAATGTGACAATTAAATTCAGACTGTAATCCAGATTCCCCCCTGAAAATGCCCTTAATTGAAATGCATGAAAACTGTTTTAGAAGCTGGAAGGCAAAGCAGTGCCTAAAAACTACTACAATGTAAGATGAAACTCAAATTGAAGCAAATCATTTGTCAAAATCTCGACGAGAAAAAGATACCCTCCATATTCTGGAAGAGCAAGATGAACTTATCAAACAGTACATTAGAAGCCTTACCAGTCATCACATATTCTGGAGCTGCATAGCCATAAGTACCCATAACACGTGTTGATACATGTGTTTGGTCACCCATTGGACCTTCCTTAGCAAGCCCAAAGTCAGAAAGTTTTGCATTAAAATTCTGCACATTGCAAAAGAAACTATCAATCAGAAAAGTCACAGCTTTATACCAAAAGCAAAACAGGATGAGACAACTTCTAATTATTTCACCGTAAAATTAAAATTTTTTGAAAGAAAAAATAAAAAAGAAAAGAAAAAACGAAGAAGAAAGAATAAAGTTATTGAAGCAAAATGTGCACATTATAAGCATTACAAAGGGTATTAAAATAGGAAAAAAAATCAAGAAAAAGAGGTCAGAGCATCCTACCCTTATGACCCTACCCACTGTTCCCAACACAAAAAAGAACCCAAACTCCCAAAGCATATATTTTCTGTAATTGTACTTCATAAATACAAACTACTACTCTAAAAAGAAAATCTCATGTTTCTGCAATTATAGGTTAAAAAGCACTTCTAAAAAATGAAAGCAAAGTTAGTTAGAAAAAGGCAAGGGACAACAGCTAACCGCATCAAGCAAGATATTTGATGTCTTAAAATCACGGTAGATGATTTGCCGCTCCAAACCATGAAGGAAAGCAAGCCCTTTCGCAGCATCAAGAGCAATTTTTATTCGCCTCAACCACGTGAGGGTAGAAGACATTCCTTGCAAAAGCAGAGATACTAAGTGAGTACACTATATATGAGAAACTTTAAAAGGTTTTATTTAATAACACTAGTTCTTAATTCTTATTCATAGTAATGCATGGTATGTCCTGTTTTTTAAAGGATGGTTGGCATATTTAGCCATTTAGGAGAGTTGTTTGTCATCTATTTTGAATTTTTTGGTATTTATCATATGAATAAATGCAATAAATTCTTAAATTTTTAGCTAGACATGTTTTCATAACTTACATGAAGATATGATGAGATTTTGCTGATTAGAAGTTTTTAATATGGTCATGGCATGTGCCAGTCAAACCTGCAAGATGGGGACATGGCCAGATGGAGGACTTGGTGAGATCATGGGATGACCAATGCCTTTTAATAGTACAATTCTTATAGACACTAAATGTATGGAATTTTGATTGTCTTCCTATCTTGCAATTTAGGAAAATACAAAATGTGTTGAATAATACAAATGTACATATTAACTATAACATGTCTTTCTCATTCACCTATTACATCTATCTGATAGCTATATAATTCAATGAAGGGGTCCATTCCCATGTCAAATCCCTTCTGGAGTGCTACCAAAGCAGTGGCAATAAACTCACCCAACTACACCTAATAAAATATTCTAACTTTTGGGAAAATATATCGCCATATTTATTGCCTATTGTCTGCATAAGTTGACAAAACATAGTTTATACATATAAATTTTGGATAAACACATCTACCTAGATGTTTCAGACAAGAGGTAGATGTTTCAGACAAGAGATGAGTCCTAATATGTAGAGAATAGAATAAGCACATAAAAACCCTGTATGTAAAGTATATTGTCACATCATATATCATTAGTTTTGTGTTTTGCATGGAATCTACTTAAAAATAATAATCATCATCATATTCAATTCAACTGGAGTTAAAAAAAAATTAAAAAGGCTTTGCAACTATTAATGGCAACTTACTGCGGAAGAGATGCTTCTCCAGGCATGCAGATGCCATATATTCATAAACCAACAACCTGTGCTCATCTTCACAGCAGTACCCAATCAGCTTTACAAGGTTTGGATGGCTAAGCTGTCCCAAGTAGCTAACTTCTGTCTGCATCATAAAAGATCTATATTCATTATCACCATTTCAATGCAACAAGCGCATATCATGTTCTATGACAAAAGGATCCTCGCATCAACTTGGGTCTCCAACAACATTAACACATTAAGTTGAAGAGCTAGAAAATAGTAATTACTTTATCATGTCTTGCTACTACGACAGGAATAGAAAATATAATTTGAGCATTAAGATTTTAAGAAGAGAATCTTAAGTCATCAGTTGCATGTTAAGGTCCCAAAATTGTCATTTTTGTAAGAAATTCTTTTTTTTTTATTTGAAAGAGCTTTTCTAAGAAATTCTAAACATGTAGCTGTTAATTGCACCTTATTTTCATTCTCTATTGCTATCAACAGGCCCCAATCATAATCTAGTCAAACTAAAATAGAGAATAGGCTTCTAGTTAAATATCTTTTGACAACTCCAAATCAACAACTTGGTTGTGCTTGAGTGAGATCAAGACAGAGCTCTAGCAATATTATGAGCATGATAATGAATACAAAGGATCGAAAAAGCAAGAGATGTATGAAGAAGTACCAGCCATTCTTTGTCTCCTTGAAAACCATTTGGGTTCAGCTGCTTAATGGCCACCTCTGTGGTCTTGTAGCCTGGCCTCACGGTCTCATCTATAACTCCTCTATAAACTACTCCAAAGCCACCTTCCCCAAGAATTAGATCTGGCCGAAAGTGTTTCGTAGCCAACTTCATCTCCTCAAATGAAAAGATGTCAACTTTACTATATTCAGGATGCTGGCGGAGTTCTTTTACATCTTTTGGGGTAAACAGGAAGTTCGGGCTCTTGCTACCCTGCCGCTCCCCTTTACATCCATCTTTACTCGTCGAAGTAGTTGTCGCTTGATTTAGTACAGGGGACATTCGACCGACTCGATGACCACCACCTGAATAACAGCCAACCATACCAATGAAGATAATTAGCACAAAAAGTCATGTATACTGAACATTCTAAATGCTCCAAAAATGGACTAATTAGAAATTCTTCCAAGGATTCCAACATTCCCACTTCTTCAATGCATGTCAATATTGCAGCTTACAATAACCCCTTTTCGAGGAGAGTGTAATGCTACAAAACACAAGCCAAAAACTAGAGCAAACTCTCTAATATTGTATTGCATAAGAATATAAAATATTTGCATTTACATAGTTTGATAATCTAACAAGTAACAACCACTCATCTATTAAGTATAATCTATCAAATTCTCATAGCTGAAAAGCAAATATAACCGAAAACCATCCTGAAAATGAAAAAACCTCATACATTCAATCAATTAAACAATGCAAACTCAAAGAGAAGTTTTAAATAACATAACAATACACCCAACATAAGTAAAATCTCCCAAATTCTAATAAATACACCCCTGCCAACAATATAAACCACATTAACAATTATATTAATCGAACATTAATTTCTTGGCTTTGGGGTTCTTATTGTTCTACAATTGTAACCCCCGTTCAATCATATCATCAAAACAAACCACATTCACATAATCTCAATTATTAATACAAAATCAAACACCCAACAAATTCGAAGCATAAACAAAGATGGATTCGAGACGATACCTCTCTGATTATTCCGAGGAGCTTGTTGATGTGGGCGATGTAGATTATAATGTTTGTGTTGTAAATGTTGTTGATATTGTTGGTATTGTTGTTGTTTATGCAAATGTTGTTCCTCTTGCAAAGATTGTTGTTCAGATTCACTGGAACTAAAACACATTCCCATGAATTTCAACCCACCACTTTTTTTCTTTTGCTGTTTCATTTTTCCATCAACATTTGACATCTACCCAAGTTTTTATTTTTATATTTTTTCAAAAACTAACCCAAAAAAACCCAGAAAAAAATATATACCCAATGTGCTAAATTACAAAATTTAAATAAAAAAAAACCCAGAAAAATTCCTAAATGTCAGAAAAAAATTCCTGAAAACCCCCTAAAAAACGATGATAATGTAGATTAACGACAGATCTGATCTGGGTATTTACGGAATTTTAAAGGGGTCGCCGGGAAAAGTTAGCCGGAGCTCCGGTGAAATTTCGCCGGAGAAAAAAATTACAGCTTTATTCAATGAAATTTGCTTCAAAAATTTCCAAAGAAATCCAAAAAAAGCTGGTTTGTTGATTCAAAGGAGAGAAAATAGGGGAGAGAAAAGAAGAAAAGAGGGAGTAATTTGGAAGAAGAGCCGCCTAAGACGGTAAACCATGAGAGGAGGAAAGGAAGAAGCTTGTTAATTGAGGGACCCACAGTGGTTTTTCTCTCTCCTTTGATGTATTGTTGTTGTTACTGAGTGCATGCCAAAACAGGCAGATACACCAGCAAAACATTCACCATATACAACGGGTATTATTTTATACCAAACCGACATTAATGTGATGTGGATGTGGTGCTCTATAGTCTATATATATAGATTGGTAACGAAAATTATGTTTTCTTAAATGGGTAAGGATGGAATATGGATAGAAAGAATATGCTAAGATGTCATTGTCTAAAGGATTTACTTGCAATTTAGGAGGCATGATGTAAATCACCATGGGATTGGATGCATGGATAATGGATTGTTTATATTTGTTTATGTGTGTCTAATATGTCAATGAGTAGAGGTGTTAATTTGGGTATTCGGGACAAGTTTTGTGAGGTTGGTCGGGTCTATTTTTGTTTATGTGTGTTAAATTTGTCAGTGGGTAGAGTGTCAATTTGGGTGTTCGAGACAAGTTCAGCGAGGTTGGTCGGGTCTATTTTTGTTTACGTGTGTTAAATTTGCCAGTGGGTAGAGTGTCGATTTGGGTGTTCGAGACAAGTTCAGCAAGGTTGGTTGGGTCTATTTAATGTTTGAATCAAGTTGAATTATTGCATCCATACAAGTTATTAAATTCGAATTGTTTGAGTCGGTTGAGTCAGTTTTTGACACTTATAGTCATGGGGATATCACTATTCACTATGATTTACGATTGTATTTTTCTATTCCCGTCACAAGCAAATTAGAGATAACGATTAGAAAGACCATTTTGAAATGTAAATATGCACAAAATTAATTCTTGTATTTGCTTAAAGGGTTGGTTATTTGCTATCTTCATACAAAATACAACATTACATGAGCAAAAACATAAATATCCTCATTACTAAGTTGCACTCTTTTTAATTTCTTTTTAGGTAAATTAAAAAAGCATAAATATCCTCATTAAATGTCTTGGTTAATTATAGAGCCAAAATATACATCTATACTTGTCTATGTATCTATATCTGTATCTATATCTATACTTCTATACTTAGTATTTAAAAACACAAACCACAACTTTTTTTAAATGACACGTGGCATCATAAGTTACTCATTACCCCCATTTGCCACATGTCACCTCCTTAATATTTATATTTAAGTCTTTATACATTATACAACTTGCAAATTCAATTAAAAATGTGAAGTGTTTCATTTCCACCATAATAAAATAAAGTTCAATTAATTAGTACACAAGTACACATTACATCTATTCAAAAAAAAAAAAAAAATATGCATTACATAAATATATGAATTATAATAAAAAATTGTCTTTTCATCTCATGGACTTTAAATATAATCTTAATTAATATGTCATTTCATATTCCACAATCTTTATGCATATATATCAAACTAAATTCCTTCATCTTCTTTCACAGTTCTATCCTCACTCTTTTTTTGTTTTCCTTTTAAGTTATAGAAATAAAGCATACCTACACATGAAAATAATTAACCCATGTAACAACCCGTGCATTGAACGGGCCAAAAAGCTAGTTAATATGTAAGTAAAAACATACTCTAGCAGGGTCTTACAGAAATAATGTCGCAATTCACTTTAACTAGATAAATCGCGTGCGATGCACAATTTGTTTGAATTTTCTAATTTTTTTTTTGTATTTATGTGCTAAAATTTGTTACATATTTAGATAAAATTCATAATATCAAAAGATAATATTTTATATTTAATTAATTTAAACTTTAAAATATGATTCGCCAATTTTGCTTGCGTGACATTTGATTTAATAATTCTAAAAGAAATTAATAATCTCTTATTTAATTGGTTACCACTAAAATTTATTATCCTACATGACGCATTAAAATAATTAAAGGGGGGCCACGGTTTGATCCCTCAATCTCTTGCACAAAAATAACAAGAGTGCATCTAGGCGCATAGGGCCTATGTGTTTCACAAGTACATAGGAGGGTATTTTGGGATTTTTATTTTTTTTCTCTCCCTTAATGGTGCAGTGGTACATTTAATGTACCATTTGCATTCAGTGGTACTATTTGCCATCAAATTTTGCACCACCGCTTTTTCTCATGTTCACATTATTTACAAAAATGTCATCTTGTTTGTTTCATTGGCACATAGGCCCTATGCGCCATTACTTCTCCGATTACAATACTTAACCACTATACCACAAATTTTAGTTGTAATCATTAGACATCATATTAGTTATAATTAATCAACACCTCAAAGTACGCTTAATGGGGGTCTGATCCTTACCCGCCCTAACCAAGATCCGTCCTTACTTTATAAAAAATTTCATATGAAGCAATACAATATGTATAAATCCGAAGTCTCTTTTAGCCGAAATATTGAGCTAGAGAAGAATAAAATGCTTCAGATGAAGTTGACTTTTAAGGCCGTCGAGGGACACGACAAATATTTAGGGCTCCCTACTTACTTAGGGAACTCTAAAAAGAGGGTTTTTCCTATCATTCAAGATACTCTAGAAAAAGCTAAAAGGGTGGAAAGAAGGTTTCTTATCTCAAGCCGGAAGAGAATTCTGATTAAAGCTACTGCACAAGCTATCCCCACATATGCTATGCAATGTTTTAATTGAATGAAATTGATATACTTTGCCAATGGCGGAGCCACATTAGAACAAGGGGGGACAGTTGTCCCCCCATTTTCGAAAAAAAAGTTTTTTTTTTTAAAAAAAAAAAATCAAGAAAATACAGTAAAAGGCTATAAATATCATATACTTACAGTAAATATCACAATATTGAATATGGTTTGGTGGTTGAGTCCTTAGTAAGGCTGTGCCTTGGTCTTAGGTTCGATTCCCTACTCTACTATTTTTCAGCTTTTTTGTTTTTTTTCCCCTACTTGTTTTTTGATTACTCTAATTTTCAATAGTCTTTTTAATTTTATTTTTCATTTCCTATTTCTTGTTTTAGGATTTTTAATTTTATTATGTGCTTAAACTCTATTTTTTTACATTTCTAATAAATAGATTACTATTAATTAATTGTTTGTAACTGTGTTTTAACTTTTATTAATACATACGAAATACATATGTAATAATATGATTGATTTGAGAAAGTTGAGTTTATTTTTTCGAATGTAACTCAAACCCAGACCCTTCATATCTACCATCAATTTGTTCTAACGATAATTATTTGACTTTATGATAAGGTAATTAATTCGTATATATCAATTATGTGATTACATAACGTGATTTACAAACATAAATTTATTCATTTTTGTTGGATAATTTTCTTAATATACAATAAAACTTTTTTATTCCTCTTTTGCCATATAGAAATAATTGGCATATGTGATTTCAAATAAATATTAAACAATTTAGGTGATCAATTTTTTTCTTGAGATTTTTGCCGAAACTTTAACCTCCAAAATTTGTCCCCCCGAATTATAAATCCCGGCTCCGCCACTGTACTTTGCAGGAACTTTTTTCGGGGGAAAAGAAAATAGGAAAGAAAAACTGCTTGGGTGGCTTGGGAACGTACTTACTACTCCAAAAAAGAGGGTGGATTGGGTTTTCATGTTTTACGAGCTTTTAACAAGGCTATGCTTGCCAAACAAGGATGGCGTATTATGACCAACACCCAATCACTCATGGTTAGATCTCTCAAGCAAAAGTATTTCCCGATTTCAGATTTATGAGCACGATAATTAGCTTGGCCTCGAGCTACACTTGGAGATCGATCTTCTTAGCAAGGAATATGATTGCTAAGAGAGTTGCTAAAATCGTGGGAAAGAGTCATTCTATTGACATTTTGGATGATCCTTGGGTGCCATCTCTGCCTTTGTTTCGCCCTCAGCCAAGACAGTTTGTAACTGATTACATCCCAAAGAAAGTCTCTAATCTGATAGATGCTGATTCATTCCAAGAACATATCGTTGATGATTTTTTTTTTTGTGTGATTAGGAAATTTCTGCAATTACCAAAATTCCTCTGGCACACTACCGTAGTAATGATTCATGGATGTGGCTGCATACGAAGCATGGTAATTTCTGAGTTAGAAACGCCTAACATGCTAAACTTAAGGCACAAAACTATGATTGTCATGCTTCTTCATCCCTGAGCAATTGTAGCATGTGGAGCAAACTCTAGAATGCTAAAATCCCACCTAAAATTAAGAATTTTGGGTGTCGTGCGCTGCAATAATGCTACCCCTGTACGATTGAACCTCAAGAGAAGAAATATTTGCACTGATGACATTTGTTTGGTGTGTGGTGAAAAGTCAAAAATGCAAATGCATGCTCTTTTTCTTTGCCCTGCTACCGCTGTAATCCGGGCTTACTATCCTCTACGGTTGGATGTTAATTAAAGATGTATGCACAAATATGTCTATTTGGGACTAGCTTTGCTTCCTTGAGCAAAGGTATTGTGATGTTGGGACATCTTTTGGAGTCTGCTATGGGCTGTGTGGTTGAAGAGAAATGTTGCTATGTTCGAAGGAACGAAAAGATCGACATCCCTATTGTTGATTCTATCAACAAAGTTGTTGGTATTGTTGGGGAATATGAGAAAGCAAACATGGTTCTACCATCTGAGATCAATAGAAGCGTGCCCATCAACCATGTCTGGGATCCGCCTTCTGTTGGGGTGTATTAGGTTAACTGCGATGCTGCCTGCTTTTGTGATAATACCACTGGGCTTGGTGGTGTTATGAGGGACGATCATTCTGGGGATATAATGGCTGTAACGTGTGTTCAAGTTCAGGGGAATTTCGATGTCGATGTTCCAGAGGCAATGGCTACTTCACCTACACTCCACATTGCTATGGAAGCTAGGCTTAATCAGGTTATTCTAGAAATGGATAACCTCAAATTGTTCAACCATCTGTCAAAGGGCATCCTTGATCACTCATGCTTTGGTTTAATTGTCAAAGTCATTTGTCACCTTGCTTCTCTTTGCTTTTCTTATAGCTATTCTCATGTGGGAAGGAGGGGAAACAGGGTCGCCCATACTATGCCTAATATATAGTAGTAGATTCTATGATGTAATGAGGGTATGGATTGAGGAGATTCCTCCGTACATCTCTGATGTTGTTGTTCACGATCTTTCATGCCTTAATTAATGAAAAGCTTTGCTTCCCGTCCAAAAAAAAAATCTCAATATCACTTGGAATTTACCATCTTTTATAAAAATTAAGAATAAATCTATTATTGATGTACACATTCTATACCATATTTTACCCTCATTTTATAGCTATGTTCGTATGATTTCTAAGCTCTACGGAGCTATTTCTCGTTAATATCCTCCTCTCTAGTGTGGCTTGGTCTATTTGATTGATTTTGTAGGCATATGAAGATTTCCGGATGATTTGGACTAGTTTTGGATAGCCACGAAAGCTTATTAAGATGGAGGAGAATTTTACCCGTGTCCGCCCTGGAGGGCAACATTGCCCTGGCAGCCAGGGCGAAGAAGGAAATTAAAGAAGAGAAGTCACAAGAGATGGAAGTGTGAAGATGTTCAACTTCCATCCGCCCGGACCGGGCGGACAAAGTATTGTGCGAGGAAGCTAGATAAAGAAGCATTGGGCGAATTTGCTTCTTGCGCCCGACCGGGCGGAGTGTCGAAGACCGCGTTTTCCTATTTTTTTCGGGTTTTCTTAATTAAGGGATATAAATACCCTTTGTAAACCCCGACTTAACATACTTAGTTATTATTTTCTAGCTTTAAAACCTTCATTAGAACCCTAATATTCTCTCTAGATCTAGATTACATTTTACTTTCAAGTTTTAATCTTTATTCATCAACAATTGGTACCTTTCTTCATTCAAGCAATTGGTATTCATCTCTATTTCTTCTTTTACTTTTAATTGCTTATTAATCATGCTTTCTTCATTGATTATTGTTTTTGCTTCCATTAATATGTGTGAGTAGTTCTTTATTCCAAGATCTAGCAGAACCCGAATATGATTAATGCATGATTTAATTATTTAAATTCTCTAATAATAATTGTAATTGATTTGCTTAATTGATTATGCTTATGCCAATACTAGATTAGGGATAATTGGTATTGTTATTAATCCTTTGTTTTTATCGCAACGAGAGTTGGGTTTTGACGGATTTGAATAAATCAATTAAGGGTTTGAAGCTCATCACGGGAGTAGTTGAATGGATGATTAGGAAGTTAGAGTAATGTGCTTAAGGTCTCTAATTTACATGATTCCACGGAAGTAGGCTTGATTGTGATTAGAGAAGCCATTGATAACTCGAGAGAGACCATTGGTATTATTCATGGATTACTTTTCCTCATTAATCAATTGAATTATGTGTTAGGGGTAGAACGACTATTGCATTAATTGTATTCGTGGTGATGCTTGATCTTGGATGTTTTTAGCATTGATTTGTCATATTGTTTTGATTTAATCGTTTTAATTAGTTATTTAATTATTGATTCTCATTCATTTGATTTGGTTACTTGCTTAGTAATTGCTTGAGTCTATTTAATTAGTTGAACCATAGTCTCTTGGGATCCGACCCTTGCTTGCCCGTCTACATAGTAGTGGTCTAGTTAGGTTTATTTTTGTTAGGTACGCGACACGCCTATCAATTACAAAAAAAAAAAAAGGAAAGAAAAGGTAAAATCTCCTTTACAACTCCCCTAGCATTCCAACTAACCCAGTACTCCAGCCTTGTCACTATTCTGACTCACACAGTCACACGAGACATACGCCTTTACCTACTACGACTACTCACAACTTCACTACTCACTACAACAGCAGCTCATCTTCATTCTTACTGTAAATCACAATCTTTGAAAATCAATAATGCCAAATTTTCTCTCTCCTCGTTTCTCCACTCTTAGACGCACACTCACACTTATGGCGTCCACTCGAATGAATGGAGCTACTTCACGCCTTAATCCCTTCATCAACTTTTACCATCAATAATTCCAACACTATTTTATCACATCATCACAACCTTAATCCTCCTACCATACTACCGCATTGCTGCCGACCGAGGTTCGACGTTGGTGCTGGTTTATCTTCTTCAATGCGCTTCAATAGATACTGTACTGCCTCCGAAAATAAAGGAGATGCTAAATCAGACCCAGAAATGGTATATCTTTATATGATTAAGCCTTTCATTTTTTGTCTACGTTGTTGTTACATTCTGTGTTTATTAACGTGATTTCAATTTACCGTTTTACTTGCCCCATATAACTGTTTTTGTTTTTAGAAACGTGTCAACTAATATGAAATGGAAAGATGTTTTGGAAGTGATTGTTTGATTTTAGTGACGATTTCGATCTTGGGTTTAAAGATATCATTTTTTTTCGAGTAAATGGTATGAATTGTAGAGCTAAAATGAATTTTTGGGCTAATTAAGGCTTAGCCTTAATTAAAGGCTGACTTAAAAGCCTGTTCTCATACGTTTATTTTCAGTTTAGCTCAGCTCTTAATTTCCTTCTCTTATAAATTAAAATATTCAATTCATTTCATTTCAGTTGATTTCAGTATATTAAAACAAGCCCTTAATCTAACCTTGTCCATTTTTTTTTTTAAAAAAAGACCCCGACTTTATTGCCAACTTGAATCCGAATCTGAAACTGAATTGGATATATGTCGAACCATGAACATGTATAAAATATAAGCTACTAATTAATTATAGCAAAATTACATAAATTTTTCAGTTGAGTCATGCTAAATTATTGTGTCTTTATTTTACAAATGAGTCATACTAAAATATTGTGTCTGTATTTCTAGGAGTCAAAATCTAAATCTCGTTTTTTTCGTTTGGGTCACTTTGTGAGTTCTGACACCTTTAATTCTTGTTGCAACTTCTTATTATACTTTCATTCACAAAATTATTGTGAACTAAAACATTTTTTTTTAACAGGGGAATGTTCAAAAGGCTGGAATGTGCCGTGGTCATTACCTACAACTTTATTCACAGCGGCCATTGCTGATTTTAGGTTGTTAACATTATATCTTTATTCAAGTTTTAAGGCTATAATAATAAATCAGTATGTTTATTCATAAATTAATCAATTATGTATCTATTTTCTCAATTTCAGTTCTCATATGCCGTTTATATTATTAGCAACGAAGGTTTGCAAATACTTTGACATTGTTACTGGACCTAATGTAAATGGACTCATACAAGTTGGTACTTGTTGGTATGTAAGTCTCTCCCTAACCTTAAGTTATAATCAAGTTTTAATCTTCTATATAAATTTAATTTATGCTCTACAAAATTATTCTAGTATTCAGATATGTGTAACATATCTTATAATACCTCAATCCAAATTACTTGCAACTTTGGAATATTTTATATCTCACAAATAATACCCCAAAGTTGCGAGTAATTTGGACCGGAGGTGGTACAAGTAGTGAAGTAGGGATGTTTGTTAAATTATTTTACTCTTTTAGTCGTAATACTTGGTGCATCACTTAGGCAACACGTTAGCATGTACAGTCCGATTGCTCAACTAGCCCATAGCCTGACCTGGCCAGTCGGCGACAAACTAGCCAGGAACTATAGCCACCTCTAGTTACATCTTTTGTTGTTTCATTTAAGGATTTTGTAATATTTGATTGCATTAATTTGATATCTCTGGCATCCAGCATAGCAGCATCAGTTTTGTTTGGAGTGATTTTTTTTGCTACTAGACCCTATCAGCCAATACCCAGGGACCTTTTCTATTGGGGTACGTATATATTTGTGTATCTTCCCTAGCTTTTCTATGTTCCACGATCATTTTGAATTAGTTTGAATTGTTTACATAAATTTGATGATTAATAAAGAATTTGTATGCACTAATAATCTCATAACTAAAGGAACCATTCAATCTACGCAAAGGATGGCTTTTGTGGACAATTATTGCTTTGGCCTGCTATTATGTTTGGTGTCTTTGTAGTTTCTACAAATTGCCGGATGTAAAGGTTAGGACTCGATCTTGAACTACCTATAGTTGTTGATTATGGACAAATTTTGAATACTTATAAAGACATACATACAATACTGTTGATCATTTCATATGATTTGCATCTTGATCACAATTTTTTCATAATGTTTTTTTTTTTTTATCAACTCTTCATCTTTAGTAAGTGCAGAATAGCCACACTACTACAGCCATTTCCGTGTAAATATGGATATATGGATGTTCAATTAATCTAATCACCGGTTTTGATATTTGATTTCAGGAAGAGAACAAAGATTGGTGGTATGTGTTACTTCAATGCACAAATTTCAGGTACATATCTTTACAAGAAATAGTTCTTCATTTGGCCATATATATAATATATAAACTCTACAACTTGTATTTGGATGGTGTACTGATAATGTATGTATTTGCAGCACTCTCTGCGTGTTTGTGTGTATGGGTATTATTGGTCCAGTTGCAGAAGAAGTCTTGCATCACGGTTTTTTCTTGGCATCATTGACCAAATGGTTAGTCAAAGTGTATCAAGTTTGCCTGTAGTCTCTACATTCTTGTGTTGCATATAGTTATCCCGGCCCTTATGCCACTTAGTGCTCAACCACATTTCTTTCAATTTGACCGCGCCAATCATTGTCCTGTAATGTTCTACAAAAACACGACCTAGGCACAGCCCAAGGGGCTTCTTATATTACTTTAAAGAATTAATTCAATCTCACACACTTATTTATTCTAATATTTTGGTTTTTTTTTTTCCTTATTTGGCAGGGTTCCTACACAGGTTGCTGTGGTGATTAGTTCATTCGTATTTGCTATTGTCCATAGAGATCCAAATTCTAGTGCCTTAATCGGTCATTATGTTATGGGTATTTGTTCTACCTGAGCCTGTCAACAATAAGTATTTCCTAATATTCGCAATAATATACTAAAGAGACTGCATTTTCATCTATTGTTACAAATCTTTCTTGTATGCAGTAGTTTTTGTTATGGACATTAAATATTTGTAATATGAATTTATTTCATTTAAGCATTGTCCCTTTATTTGTGTGAAGTTATATCTAGCCTTGTTCTAGTCCTTTAACAGACTTTTTTCTTGCAAAAAACTGATTTATTTGTGTCTGCCAAATTTCACAAGTGCCTTATTATAATTTACAGGTGTTATTCTGGGATTGTCGTATGTTCAAACTCACAATTTGCTGACACCAATCGCGATACATTGTCTCCACAACATTGCTCTTACAAGTTACTACTGTTACTATATGGTACTTCGTATATCTTATTTGTATTCTTCTCTTTGATCTGTTTACAAGTTAAATCATCTTTTTGACTACTCATATTCATATTAGTATTTATTGTTGCTTTCAATGTGATCCATAGATCATTTATAATTCGAGTACACGAACACTGTGTTTGTTTCATAACCTAATATGAGTAGTTTTTGAAGAGGAAACCCCAGTTAATCAATTTGATAAACAAAATTTGTTTATCAAATGGTAAATAAAATAACATAAATGACAAAATGGTAAATAAAATAACATAAATGTTTAGGGAGCTCCTGCAAGTATTAAAAAGTGTGTAGGAAGTTTAGCTTGGACTCCTTTGAGCCTAGGAGATTCATCGCAAATGTGATCCCATGGAACTGATACAACCCCAAGTGGACAAAATCTAGAACTTTCTTAAGTTGTTAGGTATTTGCCTCATTTTGTTGAGTATATATGTCTGTTGCTGTAAATCTAAGCCCTGATCAGTGGATTTTATTTATGAATTTATACTTAAATCAATTCATCCGATTTTAGTTTATTCCTGTGAAAACATATGTGTATTAGTGTATAAAAGCTTGCTTTGTACTTGTCTATTTGGTTAGTTCTGTGTGTAAACTTCTTCTTACACTAATACAATGGCAATTGATATTTTAGATTCTAGTCCTTTCTCTTCTTGATATTGCTATGGTGTATCTTTGTTCCAATTATGACTTATAGGCCTTGTTTGGCAAGCGGCTGTTGGCGGTTGGCTGGTTCATTTGGCTTGTTTGACCAGCCGGTATGTTTGGCTGTTTATAATGGTTGTTAAAGCTGGCTGTTGATAAAAGTGTTTGGTAAATTAATTGTTGGTAGTTGGCTGTTTATTAGATAATTTGTGGGCCAACAAGCCAAAAGCCAACAAAAAAGCTACTCAAAGCAGCTTTTTCATTTTGGCTTAAAAGCCAGCTTTTTCACTGGCTAAAAAGTCAATTACTAAACACATTTTTTGGCTGTTTGACCTTATAAAAAAGCCAAAAGCTAACCAAAAAGCTACCAAAAAGCCATTACCAAGCATGGCCATAATGTAATGTTTTGTATGTTACAATAAAAGTAAATGAATTTCTAATATTACAAATAAATAGTAAATGTTGTGAAGTGTTAAATTGTGCTAAGTGCATATTGATTTTTAGTAAAGGGTGAACACACAAGTAGTCGTTTGAAATCAAAGACGATATAGAAGTGTTAACTCCCCTGTTTAAGGAGATTTTCTACTTTTATCTTCTATTTGCAATTGCAAACAGCAGCTAGTGATGGTTAATAATTTTGTAAAATACTCCAACTTTGGAGTATGCCGTAAGGCTTGAATGAACCTCTTTATCTTGTTCTTTTTTCTGACACCAATCGCGATACATTGTTTCCACAACATTGCTCTTACAAGTTACTACTGTTACTATATAGTACTTCGTATATCTTATTTGTTTTCTCCTCTTTGATCTGTTTTCAAGTTAAATAAGTCATCGTTTTGACTACTCATATTCATACTTAAATTTCATCATAATGGTGTTTAGTAATTATTGTTGCTTTCGATCATTTATAATTCGAGTACACGAACATTGTGTTTGTTCCACAACCTAATATGAGTAGTTTTTGAGCAAATGCAGTTATGCACTACTATCTGATATACATCTATTTTCATAGATTCTGTACTTACTAAAGATTGTTTGTTTTTGCTGTAGCCCAAGTGAAATATTGCACCACTATTGTACAAGAATGTAGTTTCTGGAATCTGGTTGAATTGAACATGGACTGTATACGCTGTAACGTATCGCTTGGAGGCTTACTTACCTGTTTATCTTCGGTCAGTCGGTGTTGTATTGAGTTGATCAAATACATCTGGAATTCGTAACAAATTATATTTCAGATTTTAATGTACTCCGTATTTACTTGGGCTATTAGCCTATTATTGATTTTTTAAAAATAAATTGCTGGTATTTAAAGTAGTGTATAGCATTCCTAATAATCAGCAAAAATTGGTTTACTCACTATCTCTCTAACCACTTTCTCTCTCTTCCAACCCATGAGCATTTTTGTGATCATATTTATATCCCACCAATGATTAAAAAAAAAATTCTTCCCCATTCTCTCTCTACTACATCTTCTCTATTACTTTTACTAATACCTTTTTATATTTCTCTCTACTATATTATTTTTAATTCTTTTTTTACTTGCACTGTGGACCCCACATGGTTACTAACTTACTATTTATCTTAAAAAAATTCTCATCCTATGAGCAATTTTCATTTTGCTCATGAACATTTTTACTTTTGCTTATTGATGTAAGTCATTTTTATTTTAATTTCACCCAAAGTTTTGCTCATGAGCATTTTTTTGCTCATTGTTGGAAATGCTCTTAAATGCAGAAATTCCTTAAAGTCTAATAGTATATACCATTAATTTTTTGTATATTTCTTTTTTAAATTGATATAGACAATGATTTTGTGGTTGATTGGATCATATTCATTCTTAGGTTTGATCAATTTAGTTTGAGATAACCTATTTATTGGTTACATGTAGGTAATTTGTCTATAGGTTTTATATATAAATTACCAACAAAAATATACGTGTTCTTTCTCAAGGTGATTTTTTTGGGTTTTTTGAATTTTTTTTTTTGAATTTATTTGTCTGGTTAATTTTGGTTTAACCTAAAAAGGCAGACTTTATTTAATTCCATTTAAACAGTTTTTTTACTAAAAGAAATAAAAATTCCATGATCATCATATCATTTTAGAATTTAATTGGTACTACAAAGTAAAAAATTTGAGGTAGATAGCAAAATTCCATTAAATAGTGGTCTTTTTTTTTGCAATTTTTTTCCAATCAATTTAAAGTAAAACTTTACAAGATTGTGTTTTTGTCGTGATTTTCTAAATTTAAACAATTTTCAAGAGTAAATTAAATGCTTATATGTAGCCCTTAGGGCTATGTATAACATTTTCCTTAATTATAATTACTACTTCGGTTTACAGTGGAATATTCAAAAAGGCTGGAATGTGCCGTGGTCATTGACTATAACTCTATCGACTGCGGCCCTGGCTAAGCTAAGGTTTTCAACATCACTTTTTAGTATATTATTATTCCAATTACTTGATAAGCTCTTAATTTGTATGTATTTATGTTCGTAAATCCAGTTTTATTATGCCGTTTGATTTACTGTCAAGAGCTTGCGAATACTTTGGACCATTTGGACCTAATGCACAGGGAATCATAAATCTTGGAATTAGTAGGTATGTGTCTTCCTTTGCTTAAGTTATACTTGTAAAAAAAATGGTTATGGCTTGCACAAATAAGTTTATGTTTCAAGTTTCAATCTTCTCAATTTAATTTAATATGCTCTAAAAAATATTATTATTCAAGTATTCTGCTAGATGTCTTATACAATTAGGGATGCATCTTTCTTTAATACAACTTGGTGCATTATAACATGAGCATTACAACTTGATGTCTTAGGTGAATCTCTTACTCAATTTTTCGTTTTATAGCGTATGGCTTACCATAGTTTTGTCCTTGTTCTTTGTCAAATGTTGGCATTTTTATGAATCCAACAGTCAGATATGCATACTAAGTGCTCATTAGTGGTATTGATGTATAATGCTTTCGCGAAGTCTTAGCTCAAAGTTTGAATATGATTTTGGAAATGAATCTGTAACTTGATTTTGCTTAGTACTGGTGTTAAATGTGAAGACTTAAGTTAATGAGTGCGCGTTACTTGTAGACTCAAATAATAGTTCAATTCATCCACACTGGTTTTAGCTTGTATTGACTCTTACTCTGTAACCTAGCTAGTTTGGTTTCATATTTTCATCTCGGTGTGTTTATGAATTTTCTTAGTTCCTGGTCTTCTGAGTATTTCTTTTTCCTGTGTATTGACTATCTAAATATTCGCTATCTAAACTTTGAAATGCCATGCCCTTTGATTTAGCAATCGGGTTGATATTTATCCTGAACCAGCCAAGCCAGGAGCTTGATCTATCCACCTCTAGTTACATTTATATTTGCTTTGATTCATGTACGAATTTTGCAATAATCATAATGACGTCTCTATGTTACAAGAAATTAACTAACATTTGGTTGCATTAATTTGATATCTCTGGCAGCATATCAGCATCATCTTTCTTTGCAGTGATTTTATTTGTCAGCAGATACTATCAGCAGCAACTTCCCAAGGACCTTTTCTACTGGGGTATGTATATATTTTTATGTATCTTCCCCTTTTCTATTCTCTTGATGTTCAACGATCATTTTGAACAAGGCTATTCGTTTGATTTATTATGTATCACTAATGATCAAGAATTCGTATGAATTTATAATCTCAGAACTAAAAGATCCATTCAATCTAAGCAAAGGATGGATTTTGTGGACTGTTATTGCTTTGGACTACATTTATGTTTGGTGTCAATTTGGTTACGCCTCAATGCCAAATGAAGAGGTTAGGACTTGATAGTCTTGAACTACTTGTAGTCACTAGTTGTTGATTATGCTCTGAACTACTTATACAATTATTTTATCATCGACAACAATAAGAAGATGTCTAGTATTAGATCTACGAGTATTGCTCTTTCTAGTCACAACTGATCATGTCAAATGATTTGCATCTATCCTTATCAGAAATATTCTTAATTGATCACCAGTTTTGATATTTTAATTTCAGACTATAAGCAAACAGTGGTGGTATGAGTTACTAAAAAGCACGAACTTCAGGTATCTTTACAAGGAATAATAGCTCTTCATTTAGCCATTAACTGTATAGCTTGTATGTGGATGGTGTGTTGATTATATGTATTTATTTGCAGTGCTCTCTGCGCGTTTGTCTGCCAGGGTATTATTGGTCCGGTTGTAGAAGAAGTCTTGCTATGTGGTTTTTTCTTGGCATCATTGACCAAATGGTAATTAGTCTAAGTGTATCAAGTTTGCCTGCACTGCTACATTTTTGTGTTGTTACATACTTGTCCTTAACATTTTTGTTTTCATTCTTGATCGGCAGGGTTCCCACACCGGTTGCTGTGGGGATTAGTTCAGCTGTATCTGCTATTGTCCAAGGAAATCCAAATCAGTATATTATCGGTATTTATTCTACCTGTTGCCTGTCAACAATAAGCATTTTGTACTGTAATGCATAGATTCTGCATTTTTATGAACTGATTCAGTATATATTACTAATTATATCTCATTTTCAATATGTTAAAAAGGCCTTGATCTATATTTACCTTATGTTGGGAACCATCTTTGAACAAAACACAGTACATGTGAGAAGTCTCCAAGGCAAATCCACAGAGTTATTTATATTAAACTATATTTTGGGAAGCATCTTGTTCATGTTTTGGTCGTCTTGGCTCTAAAATGATATTCATATGTGCTCATTAGTGTTTATTTCTTGTTGCTTTACACATTGATTTGATGATTCTATACAGCTTTGTGTGAAGTTCTAGTTCTTTAGTTAGACTGTTTTATTTGTGTCTATCTAAATTCACAAGGGACTTAAAATTTGCAGGTTTTATTGTTGGATCCTCTTATCTCCAAACTCGCAATTTGCTGACACCAATCGCGATATATTGTCTCTACAACACCGTTCTTATGAGTTACTATATGGTATATATATCTTATTTGCTTTCTCCTCTCTGATCTATTTTCATGTTTAATTGTTTTGACTACTCAGTTTCATACTTGAATTTCATCATATAATGCTGTTTAGTATTTGTTGCTGCTTTCAACGTGATCCATAGATCATTTATCATTCGAGTATACGAACACAGTGTTTGTTCCAGGCCATAACCTAATATGAGTAGTTTTTGAGACTATATGCACTACTGATCAAGAACTATCTAATTTATTTTGTTTTCAAAAACTTTTTTCTAAAGATTTTTTTTGTTTTTATTTTTTCAGTAGTCTAAGTGAAATGTTGTACCACTGTACAAGGATGCAGTTTCTGAAATCTGGTTGAATTGAACATGGACTATATAAGCTATATCGTATCGTATTGCTTGTGGGGGCTCACCTACCTGCGTTATCTTATGTTTTAATAGTGAGTTTTCTCCGATCTTTGAGAGTTGTATTGAGTTTATCAGATACATCTGGAATTCATACATGGCAATCTTGTCATTTGCAAAATTACATTTCAGATTTAAATGTACTCTGTATTTATATTGAATTTTTATATGAATTGCTGGAATTTAAAGTCGTCTATAAACGCAAATCCCTCAATGTTGCCTATAATAGGCCTCTAGTCTTGGAACATGTTATTAATTCCTTTTCAACATGTATAGGCAATGATTTTGTGGTTGGATCATATTCATTCTAAATTTCTAAGATTGGATCAATTTTGTTTCAAATAACCTATTTATTATGGTTATAATTTAGGTAAGGAAAAATTGATTCTAATAATCTCACCTCTAGCTGGTCCGCTATTAATAATCCCCACCTTTGGATTATTATTTAATAATCCCACCTTTATAGGGGATCTTCATCTATTGGTCCCTTATGACCGGTAACCTGTACATTGGGTAAACTTTTTTTATTTGACACATGGCATTAAATAATTGGTAAAAAAAAAATTTTAAAAAAAAACTAAAAAATAAATTTGGTCAAAAGAAAAAAAAAAACTTAATTTTTCCTCAACGACCACATAACCCCACAAACCTCCGGCAGCCCCTCGGCTCCTCCCATCCCCACCGCTGGAACCCCATCCCCACCGTCAAAACCTCCATTTCTATCGCAAAACACCTATTTCCACCCCTCCCAGCAAAAACCGACCCAGATCCCCTAAAACCACCCCGATTTTCAGTAAAATAAAAATAAAAAGAAAGGAAGAAAACCCCTTCAACAGTTTCAAGAGCAATAAGTATATGTTATTTTATATTTGCATGTTGTTTTGTTTTTTTCAACATTGATCCTTTCGATGTACTCCAAATTTATAAAATTCATGTTATTTTGATGTGAACATCTTATTATTTCAATTTTTATATATGTTATTTTTAAATAAGTACATATTATTTTAATAAATGCATTCTTTTTTATACATGATGTTAAAGTAAATAAGTGAATAACATATTATTTTAGTAAAATAACACAAGAACATAAGACTTATGCAAAATAACTCAAGTATATTGGATATGGAGTAGTGGAGTACCGTGATCCAGGAGTCTATAATACTAATTGGAGTTAAGGCAAATATTTGACAAAAAGAACCTAAAATTTGAAAAGTTCGGTGACAAAACTGAAGTTATAGTTTCGTGATCGTTAATTTTTTTTCTCTTTTATCTTCATTCAAAATTAACAAAAAAGTTATTTGATGAATTTTGTTTTTAGAAATTACCCATGAAAAACCCAAAATTTATGAGAAACTGTCTAATAAAAAAAATTATAAGAAACTACATACCTAATAAAATTAAAGTATTGTAAATGAATACTTTCGGCCGGACCTCCATCGTTGACCTAATTTTTCGGTGTTGACCACCCATGTGGGGTCACTAGACTTAGTCAATAACTTCAATTTATGATTGCTCTTTAATCTAGTTTTATTTTACTACTAATTCTGACTTAACAAATCTATTAACCTTAATCAACCCTATATAACCATTAGTTAGCCTATGACACACTAATTGAGGCAATTTAAGTACTACCTCCGTTACAGGTTATATGCATCGATTTAACATAAAATGTCTAATCGTTGCACATAACCTGTAACAGAGGTAGTAAATTTTTTGTCAGCTTTGATCAAAATGGCTAAAACCTTAATTAAGCAATTTTCTCCAAATGCATTAAATGGAGGCAATATTTGGCTATGCAAAGCAAGACATTATTGATCATGACTATTTTTTCAAAATTGGAACCTCAATTTTTACAATTATACAATATATTAAAAGGCATTCCTTTTAAAGGAACGGTGCCACGTGGCACTCTTCAAAGCATGTGTGCTACGTCACAATGCCACATCACCATCCAAAGTATATGTGCCACGTAAGCTAGCCACTTCATTTAACAAAATAAAATATGCTTTGAACAAGATTTGAACTCATAACCTCCAATACATATAAGTAATACATTCACCATGTCAACCAACTATTATTAATGTTTCAAGTTGCACATAATATTATATATTCCTTTTATTTATTAAGTAAAATAAAGGTAATATAATTTAGTTATTTTTCACGAAAAAAAAGTGACATCCGAGGCAACGCCCGAACCACTCATACACTTACTATACAAATAGTCGAACATAATTGCTAAATTAAAGCAAGAAGTACACAAACTAGCAATCCGGAGCATCGCCCGGGGTACACACTAGTTAAGGATAAATCTAATGTCTCCAAAATCCTTATCTGACCAATTTACTTTGCTCGACAATAGAGACACGTAAATTGAGATATTTCATAAGTGTTTTTGCTATATTAGTATCAGATTTGATCCTTAAGGGATAAAAGACCTCACAAAACTTTAATTGAACATTATTTTCAGGGACACAATTGATGCGTTTCTTGGCATACCAACTCGAAATATTTTTGGTAAATTTTTTTTTTTCTAATTTTGATCTCAAATTGGACCCTCGAGGTTAAAATAAGGGTTTGTTTTGATTGACTGAACTGAGCTGAACTGAATTGAACTTAACTTAACTTATTGGAGTAAAATTGAACTCAACTGAATATTTATGAGAGAAGGAAATTAAGAACTGAATTGAATTGAGCTGAACTTATTAGAAGTGAACTTAACTGAAAATAATCGAAAGTGAACAGGCCCTAACTCCCAATTTCCAAAAATATTAACCAAACAATCTTACAACATTATTTAAACCGAGATAATTTTCAGACACACAAACTGAGACACTAATTAAAAGAGAAAGTAGGATTTAATTTTAATTTTTTTAGGAAAATTCTCAATGGTAGCCTCCTACCTTTGCTTATTCCCGATGGTAGCCAAATTTTTTTCGGATTCTCAATGGTAGCCTCCAGCTTTTACAAAGTTGCAACTGTAACCTTATTAAGTCTAAATCGTTAAATATCTATTAACTTAAATTGTTGTCATTCATTCTCCCTGCTTCCATTCATTCATCTTCCATGTCAGTCACCTCCAACCCCAAAACCCTCCACCCGCAACGTAACACCCTCCCCACTACAACAACCACCACATCCCTGTCCCCCCTTCCAACAACCACCACATCTATTAGGCCATATGTTATGTAGCTATTGGGCCGATGATAGTTTACGAGCCCTAATCTTTCTAGGTTGTATATATACTTGTGCATATGCTAATACAAACAACAAGATATACTATTCTTCCTAATCTCTCTATTATTGACATGGTATCGGAGCTGAAACAACGCTAAACCCTAAAATTCTAACTTCTACATTCTAAATTTCTAGATTTCTTCACTGCATCTTCTCTAATTTCTCGAATTCTGTTCTTCTTTCTTCCATAATCTTCTCTATATTTTTTTCTCTGTTTTTTTTTTCTAATCAACAATGACGGATGACACCAAAGTTGATCCTACTTCTCCCTATTACCTCGGCGCCGGTGATCAGCCGGGGAATCAGATTACTAATGTCGTTCTCAAGGGTGAAAACTTCCTTGCTTGGTCTCGTGCTATCTCCTTGTCTCTGAAATCAAGGCGCAAGTATGGGTTCATTGACGGTAGTATTGCTAAACCTTCTGATTCAACTAAGTTACTTGATTGGGACACTGTTAATTCTATGCTCATCTCTTGGATTCTGCGTACTATCGACCCAAAAATTGCTGCTTCTATTCCTTACTTTGAGGAGGCACGCATGTTGTGGGTTTATTTGGAGAAGAGGTATTGCGAGGCTAGTGGTCCTCGTCTCCAACAATTGCGGGCTGCCATTACTACTTGCAAACAATCGAAGACTATGTCGGTTGAGGATTATTATACAACATTGATGGGTTATTTTGATGATTTATTGCGTCTCAAGCCCCCTCATGGATGTGAATGTGGCAAGTGTACATGTAACGTTGCCATGAAATATGAATTGGACAGGGAGGAAGAAAAATTACAACAATTCTTGATCGGTATTGATGATGATAAGTATGCCCTTGTGCGTACAAACCTTCTTTCTCAACAGCCCCCGACGACCTTAGACCGTGCTTATCAAGCGTTCCTTCAGGAGGAACGTTCTCGTGGGATTGCTCAAGGGAAGGGGACAATGGACAAAGCCGACAAACATGTTTTTGCACTTCAAGGAGATGGTCGTCGCTCCTTCCAACCTTCTCCACGCACTGACAAATCCAAGCTATTTTGTACTCACTGCAAGCGCACGGGTCATGAGGCTTCTGGTTGCTTTCTTCTCCACGGCTTCCCGGATTGGTGGCTTGAAAAATACGCCAAAAAGGGCGCTGCTACCCCTGCTTCACATGGCAGCAGACCTGCCTCTGCTTCTCACTCTGCTGCTGCCTCTGTTTCGTCACAGGGGGCTGCTGCCGTGGACTCCACCAAGCCACGGCCTCGAGCTAACTCTGTGGGCAGCGTTCTTGGGGCTACTTCCGGCCCTTCCCAAGACACTCTTGCTGCCTTATCTGATCCAACAACCACCACATCTCCATCCCCCTTCACTCAACCGCAACAACCTCCCCCAGTCTCGCAAAATTGGCCTCCAACCCCAAAACTCACCACGAAATCAGCCACCCACCAAAACCGTACTTCAATCATGAAAACACCCCCATGGAAACTGCTGCCCACCAAAACCCAACCCAAGAAACCCACAACTCACACAATTACCACCTACACCTACCAAAACCTCAATCACGAACACCCCTACCCATCTTAACCCCTCCTAAGACACCCCCAACCCAGGAAAATCACCATCCATATATTGAAAACCTCATCCACGAAAATGAAGAACCCTAGAAATTGATTGAAAGAAAAGGGGGAGAAAAGAAGAGCACTTTAGAGAATTACACAATTAAGAGTTTTGAGGTTGATGGACATTGACACATTTATCAAATAATGGTGATGAAGGTGGAGAGACAATTCTTTTGATTTTGGAGGTTGAAGAAAGAGGAGAGATAGAGTATGAAGTTTTTTTTGGAGTTGTTTTTCTGTTTTTTTTTTTTATTTTTTTCCTTTTTACTTTAAATATTGGAATAGTTAATTTGTTTATTACTCAGTAGACAGAGACGGAGTAAGTGATTTAACGGAAAATCAACATTAAGGTTACCATTGTAATTAAAAAATTGAAAGTTTAGGGCTACCATTGAGCATCCGAAAAAAAAAATTGGCTTCCATTGAGAATAAGCAAAAGTAAAGGACTACCGTTAAAAATTTCACTTTTTGTAAGATTAAAAGCATAAATCTTCTTTCTAGTCTAGTAGACTAGTAGAAACATAAAATGGGAAAGTAAGAAAGCGTAAAATCTCGTTTAGCATTCCAAAATGATGAAAAGCCAACTAACCAGTACTCCAACCTTGTCACACATACAGTACAATACTCCTTCTCCTACTACAAGCTTTGTAAATGGTAATACAACAGCAACTCATCTTCAATCTTCATCCTTGAAATCATTTTGAAAAGAGAAAACAATGCCGAATTTTCTATCTCCTCGTTTCTCCACTCTTAGGCGCACACTCACTCTCATGGCGTCGACTCGAATGACTAGCACTTGCTCTACTTCACGCCTTAATTCTTCAAATTCCACCACTTTTTTGTCACATCATCATCACAACAACCTTAATCCTCCTATAAAACTACCACCGTATTACTGCTTCCGCCCGAGGTTTGATGTTGGTGTTTGTTTATCTTCTTCTTCAATGCGCTCCAACACTTATTGCACGGCCTCCGAAAACAAACCTCACCTGGACTCACACCTGGTATTATCTTCCTTCATTACCTTAGCCCTTCCATTTTTATTTCTTTTAATTAATTTATTTATTTATTTATTTTTTGTGAAGGAGAGAGGCAAAATTGTACGGAGTATTTTATTTATCTTTTTTATACTACTCTGTAATGGGAAATTTCCTATTTCTCATGTTGAAAAACGAAATTTATTTCTCTTGGCACATATTCGTAAATAAATCAATAAGTTTTTCATTACTGTGGGCTACACAATTGAATAAAGTTGTTTATTTATTTACGAAAATATCACGTGAGAAACAAATTTAGTGTGATTGCAATTTGAAAAAGGGTAAATTGTGATTTCAAAGGGTAAATTTTTCATTTAAAAATTTTATTACTTGCCCCATTTGCCTGTTTTTATTTTTGTTTGACGAGTCACTAACATAAGACGGAATGAATTTTTTGGAATTGATAGTTTTATTATAGAGACAATTAATTTTTTCTCATTAATAAAATATATATATATATAAAAAAAAAAAAAAAAAAAAAAAAAGAGACGATTACTTTGGGTATTGGCCAAAACTTATTTGGGTCTAGCATGAACTATAGTTTCGAATTGTTTGAATTTTATGTCTGCTTAATTTAGGTTTAACCTCAAAAGGCCGACCTAAACCTGATCCATATTAACAGATTTTTTACTGAAAATAATAAAATTCATCATCATCTAATTTTACAATTTAATTGGTACTACAAAATAAATATATTGAGGTAGATAGCAAAATTCCATTAAATAGTGGTCATTCTTGTTGCAATTTCAGTTTACAAGATTATTCCGTCATAAAAAGTATGAATTTATAATATTATTGTATAAAAATTTATAATATTATTAGGATCTTTTACCAAAATGACTACTTTTATAAAACTATTTACCAAAACGGCTACTTATCAATATTAATTCCAATTAGCTAATTTATTAACTTGGAAATAAATTATTCATTTCTTATTTTCCTTTGAACTAGTTTGGTTCGTTTTATGGGTTTTTTTAAAGATTTTTTTAAATTTTTTTTTTATTTGGGGGAAATTCTAATGCCATAGTTTAAGATATCCAATGATGAGAGGGTAATTAGCTTGTTTTTCACATGGTGTGTTTTTGTTTCCTGTTTTTTTTTTTTTTTTTGTTTTAATTTTCCGTGTGTGTTTTTCTTTTGTAATGCAATATGTAGCCCTAAGGGCTATATATAAGCATTAAATATACTCTTGAAAATTGTATAAAATTAGGAATTTATGACAAAAACACACGTAAATCAATGTAATTACTGTTTATATTTTCATGGTTTATTAATTTTTTACGATTTTCAAGAGTAAATTTAATGTTTATATGTAACCCTAAGGGTTATGAATAGCATTTTCCAATAAATAAATAAAAAACAACCAAGAACATATTCATTGTTTACCATTATATATCACATAAATATGTGTAAATTTTATTATTTTACACTTTAAACTAAAAAATATTTAAATTAGCTGACATTATGCAAAAGTATACAATTAATAGGCATGAAAAAAATGAACAATACCTTTAAAACCTCATCATTGTATAAATTTGCGGTAGTGTTGATAGAACAATACTATTTGAAATTCCAAATTTAAATGATACGATCTAGACAAAAAAATTAGTATATTTGTACTTTGTATATCGTGAAAATTTTCAACTTAAAAAAAAATCCTAGAAACAAAATTATAATAAAGCCAAAACAAAAAAAAATCAATAAAGTGAACGACCTTGAACAAAATTGGTTCGAAAGAAAAGAAAAGAAAAAAAAAAAAAAAAAAAAAAAAAAAAAAAAAGGGAATAGCTAGTTTTGGAATTAAAATTCATAATTAGCCGTTTTGATAAATATTTTTGTCAAATTAGCCATTTTGGTAAAAGATCCTACAATTAGAGGTGTCAATAATTTGAATGTATCGATTGAGTTCAATAAAGTCGGATCAAGTCTTATTATAAATAGGAAATTTTGACATTTACTACCACTAAAAACGGCACTCTTCAGATTCACTACCAATTTTTAAAAAAAAAATTTACTTTGCTACCAGACAAAATAGAGTTTGTTAAAATTAACTACCACCTAACTAATTCTGTCACTGTAGCCGTTTGTGGGGTCCACTACAACGGCTACGTGACTATTCACCTCCATTTAAACTCGATTCTTCCTCTTTGCTCATCCCTGGTTCAGAATCTTTGCCTTACAAAAAAAAAGGAAATTAATCAAAGATGAACACAATTTCATTCTAGCAATCTACCGTGAATACATCGAGTGTGTTAATCGGATTTTGTGGGTTGATTTGCGAAGGAATTTCTTGCGGAAAACAGGTAAATTTTTTGTTCAGTTGGAACAATTTTGCAACTATATGTTCAATTGACTTAATAATTAGTAGCGTATTTACTAATTAATGATTATGTGTTGGCTATTATGGTATTTAATTTGGAGTATTTTGTAGTTAAATCTATGAACAAAATTTAGGGTTCTTTAGCTAAACTGGAATTGGGGGTTTTATGTAAGGTGGGGTAATCATTAAAGTGAGACTGTGGTGATGTTATTATAGCACTATTTGTTGTAATCATTCATTAATTGGGTCAAATTGCAGGGAATTATGACTTCAATTATGTGTTCACCCTCCAAAATCAAGAAATGTGATTGTGACATTCCCATGGCTAGGCTCACCTCATGGACAAGGGGTTGCAAGTTTTTTGACCCCAAAACAGAAACAAGGGGTTGTAAGTGTTTTGAGTGGCTTGATGTAGAAGATGGGACTGACTGAAGGAGGTGATCAACCAATTACTGTTGGACAAGAAACTTATGAAAGGTGAGATCAGCACACTCAAAGGGGAAGTAGAAGACTTAAGTGGACAAAGAATATGCTTGTTAACTAAGAATGACAATCTGAAAGTGAAGTGTAAAGCACTGAGTGCAGACAGGAAAAAATTCAGTAGGGAAGGAAAGCAGATCAATGTTAGTGTTGGGTTTGTTGTGATTATTGCCACATGTTGTGTTGTGATGATGATAGGAATGTTAGTTTTGCTTAAATAAGTGAGTTATGTAGGGTAGTATTTGGTAGTATGTAATTGTGCTCAAAGTATTTGGCAGTTTGAAGTTGTAAGAATTTCAAATATGAAGGAAATGCAGTTCTGACTTTTATGAGACATGAAACAGAATTTCATAAGCATTGCAATGTTAAGGTATGTCTTACAAAAACCAACTTGTGAATCCAAAGACTTAGTCATTACAGACAAGTACTTAAAAAATCCATTAACCAACCTAAAAATCCATGAACACAAAAGCTTAAAAGCTAAAAATCCATTACACACAACTGTCACTAAATTTGGAGGATTTAGACAACTTTTTTCTTTCCCTTTGCTTGCTTTTTTGGAAGAGTTGTTGTTGTTGCAGTAGAAACTTGAGACTGTTGGCTGCACCCAATTGTCTGAGAACCTTGAGCTTGATGTTGTTGATGTTGTTCTTGAGGGAAGGATCTGTTAGTTATACTCCATGGTCCAGCACCAACTGCAGTCTATGTAAACAGGAAAAAAAAACATCAGCAACTATCAAACACATGCCTATAACTTAAATACAAAACAAAGTAAGGCTTACATTTCTCAAAGCCCTTTCTGCCTTCTTCCTCCTCTGTTCCTACAGCCAGGGGTTGTTTTGAACAGGTTTGCTTGAAATTTTTGGCTCTGATTTTGCTGCTGACATCATGGGCTCATTTCCACAAGTCTTGGCATAATGATCAAGTTGTCCACACTTCTTACACCTTTTCTGCACCTTTTTTTTTTTAGGCTGCTCAGCCTTACTGTCTGTGCTCACTCTCCCTTCTCCAGCTTCCTCTTCTTAGATTTAGGCTTTCCAGGCTTAACTCTAACTGGAGGTGGGAGTTGCCTAAGGTCTGTCCTCTCCCAATGCCTTGGTCTTGGCATAGGCTTAATAAAATCTTCATAGGCTAACAGGTAGGTGTCCCTGCTGTAATACCTATCAACATAGTCATCTGGGTCCACCCTCTTATCTAGAATACATGCAAATGCATGTACACATGGAATCCCAGTCAACTCCTAATGGTAGCAGTAGCATTTCCTCAAGCCTAGGTTAACCTGTACCTGATCTCCATTCAGCTCAACCTCATACAAATCCCCCCTTGAAATCTGTACTATGCAATGTCTAGCAACATGTTCCATTCTTTCAAAGACTTTATTGACATAAGGCATATTTTTACAGTCTAGTTTCTGAGCACCCTCCCATTTCTCACTATTTCTCTTCATCATATACTTCCTCAACCATTCCATTTGAGTGAGTATGGGTTTAACCCTTGCATCCTTGATCACATCATTGAATGTTTCACACAAATTGTTTAAAAGCATGTTTGATTTGCAAAAGTCTGAAAATGCATGCCTGGACCAATGTGTTGCTGGAATGTTTGCTAAATATTCATAGGTATCCTTTGACAGAAACTTTATACACTCCATTGCAACCTCAAAATCAACCTAGTTTTTCAATAAACAAGGCCTTATTAAGCTACTTTCAGAGCATAACATGACACAAGTCATAACATCACAGTACTGTAAACACAAGACAGAGTAGTAAGAAGAACACAGCACAAGACCATACACATAACACATAACAGTTGTTTAAATTGCATCAAACAAAACATAAATAAAGAAACAGGTACACTTACCAATTTAGTAGCCCTAGCTGCACTCCAAAACAGTTCTTTGAAGGTAGAACTAGTAAATTGAAGCTTAAAATTTGCCCATATATATGTGCCTAACACAGTATCTTTTCTCAGCTAAGGGCATCACTTGATCAAATGCCTCCAGCAATCCCTATCAAAAAACAAAAAAATAAAAAATAAACAGATAAGAACAATCATTAAAAGATGTTAACATGTTTAATGTTGTAATACCCCGTATTTTCATACGTATTTTATAATTAATTATTAAGAATTATTTTATAAAAAGGGTATTTTAGTAATTTCATTATTTGGGGCCAAAATAATATTTGAATTTTAGCGCCAAATATAAGTATTTAATCATTTGAATAATTAATTATTTTCGGATTTCTAAATTAATAATATAGGTTTAATTATCTTTTTAAGGTCGGTCCATATTTTACTAACTATTTCAAGAGAAATATTTAATATACATTATGTATTTAACTAATTTTGATATTATCTAAAATATTTATTTATTCAATTATTTTATTATTATTGATTTTTATCACTTTAGTTTGTTAATTATTATATTTTAAATTATCCTCTAATTTTCTTCTTTATTATCTCATTTTGTTCCTATCTTTCTTCTCCCAACCATATGTATATCCATTTAAATTTTCTTATCTTTTAACCCAACTATATATTAATCTAGACTTAATTTGATTCAAGTACCTTAACAACCCCAAAAACTTATCACATTTTCTAGTAAATCATATCACACCTTAAACTATATCCTTTCTACACCCTAGCCTATAAATACCCCTTCATACCTCTCACATTCTTCACACCAATTCTCTTCTTTTCTTCTCCTCAATTTTACACAAATCATCCCGTTTATATTTGAAGCCAATTTTCGGGCACTTCTGCTCAGTTTTTGGGGTATGGAGCAAAAAGTTGTTCCTCTCGAAAAGTCCTTGAGGTTAGGCTCAAGAATCACCCAATTCCGAGCTATATCAAAGGAGTTATAGCCTCTGCAAGTTCTGCCTATTATTTCCAACGCAAATCCAATTCTTCTCTTTTCCTTGGTTTCTTATCATTTCTTCTTCTCCTCTCTTATTCAATTATTATTATTTTTATTATGGGGGATTTATAAAAATTATTATGAGTAGTTTTAATTATATAAAATCATATTTTTATGATGTTTATGAGAAATTAATTAAAAGGTTCATGTACATATAGTTGGGGGTATTTAATTATTTGTTAACCTTATATTGATTAAGGTTATATTTATTTGTAGGGTGTGTTCGACCAAGATTCTTGAGGTTCTTTTGGTGTGTATAGCTAAGCAAGGATCAAGGTACGTTAGGTGGCTAGAAACCTTTGAAAGTGATTGGTTTGAATAACATGTTTTATTTGATTTGATTGGTGATTGAATTAAATTGATTTGAATTATGATTTTGAAATAAATCATGTTTGGAGGTATTGATAAAAGTATTTTGGTTTTTAAATCATGTTTTAAATGGTTTGAATTACTTATCGTGTTTAAATAAATGATTTGATTTTTAAAAGGTTTGTTGAATTAAATAAAAGGTTTTTCAAGGAAGAGTTATTGATTTTGGAAAGCTATTACTATGAGATTTTATTCTCAAGTATTTATTTAAAATGTTTTGATTTTGAAAGTATGTGGACTTATCAAAAAGGAGTTTGAATTATATTGGATTTGTTGGATCTTAAAAGGATTTATTGAACCATTGAATTATTATTATTATTATTATTATTATTATTATTATTATTATTATTATTATTATTATTAATGCTTTATAAGCAGATTGGTAATCCCACTATGCGGATTTGGTTTATTGATAAGGCCTTGGACTTTGTATGACCGGATCTTTCCTCAAGAATAGCCTTGTAATATAAGGAGACTAGCTTGGGGGGGGGGGGTGTGCACACTTGGGTAAGGAATTGGATTTAATGAAATTGGTTCAAAAAGGAATTGGATTTTTAAAGGAATTGGTTTATCAATTATTTTGTATGTTGAATCATTGGAATTGGTTTTGAATCATGAGTTTTGGAATTAGTGGATTATTTATTGGAATCGGTTTTAAAAGCATGTTTGCAAATAAATTGAGTTTACATTATCTTGCACTTATCGTACTTAGCATATTTTGCTAATCTGTATTTCCTATTTGTTTTGGTTCGCCCTGTTTACCGTAATGGTAAGTAGTGTTGACTATTTTCAGGTGGAGTAATGAATGAGCATATGGGAGTCTCGGGATTTACTTCACCTAGTTTAGGAATGTTGGTCTTGTCTTTATTTAGAGTACTCATAACAATGTTACTATTTTCCTAAGTATTAATAAAAGAAAGTTGAGTTTCCGCTGCAAGTTTTTGTTATTGAGTTAAGTATTTTGAGTAGCCTTGCGTAATCACGCGGCGGTAATACGCCCAAGTCTATCTCTACGGTATAATTATACGTATTATACTGGTATTTTTGTAGAGGGAGATTTCGGGGTGTTACAAATGTCTAGGAAGTTTAAGTGTGAAGGGATCACCTTATGTCTGTCTGACATGAATGTCAAACCTAATTCTTCATTGATATCCCTAACATCTCTCTTCAAGCAGTCCTGAAACCAGGCCCAAGTGTCTTTTTTTTCCACTTCCACAGTAGCCCAAGCCAATGGGAATATCTGATTACTCCCATCCTTGCCCACAGCTACTAAAATCTGTCCTAGGTAGGTCCCTTTCAAATGGCAGCCATCTAGCCCAATGAGAGGCCTACAACCTCTATTGAATCCATTCTTCAAAGCAGCTAAGCAGACATACATCCTCATGAAGAGAGGAGGTTGAGGCCTATCCATTCCTTCACATATAACATAGACTGCACTGTCAGGGTTATACTTCAATAGTTCCTTGCTATAATCCCACACCCTGGCATATTGCTCTGAAGCAGATCCATAAATCATAAGCTTTTCCTTGGCCCTAGCTAACCAAGCTTGAGAATATCCAACATGTATTCCTAGGTCACTCAACACCCTAGCCCTAAAACTTTTAATTTTCCAGTTAGGATTGCTTCTCCATTCCTCTACATACTTCTCTGCCAGGAACTCAGAGGTCACACATGCATTCATCTTGGACCTCATACACTTGTGTTTCAATCTCAACTCTTTAATTTGCCAAGTACTGCTATTAAACAACCTCCTAGCAGCTACCTTGAACTGACACTTCTTCACTTCTTGACTGCATGTGCATAAGGGTAAGCTGCTTCTTTTAGGGTTCCATTCACACTTACATCTTTTTCTGCAAAATGTTGTTATTCTGTCACCTCCATTGTGAAGGTAGTAAAACTCATACATGTTTTTAATGGCATGAATTCTCAATGCCTTCCTCAAGATTTTACTACTGTTGAACTTCTGCTTATTCTCAAGCAAAATAGGTTTCTTAAAATCTATGTCTTCTCTGAACCATGTACACTGCTCTTCCTCTTCATCTGAACCCTGTAAGCTTCTCAGTTCATCAGACTCACTGCCCTCTTGTTGTAGCTTAAGGTCCTTACATCCAATGTCTTTCACAAGCTGCCCAAGCTTTTTACCTTCATCCTTGTCCTCAAGACTTGTATGAACTTCTCCTAATATACCCTTTCTTGTTTGCCTAAACCATTCTTCATCTTCCTCTTCACTGTTGCCCAATTCTTCTTCACCAGCTTCCCAATCAATCTCTAAGTCACTGACATCTGATGAAGAAGATCCTGACCCTGATCCAAACTCATCAACCTTAAACAGCTGCCTCTTAGCCTTTGACAAAGCTTTACTGTTCTCCTCAACCTTCCCTTCCTCACTCACACCACACACACCTTCCCTATTTGCAGATTTGTTGAATAACCTGGGGCTTCTCCTGACCTCAGTCTTACTAGGGTTAGTTGGATGTATTTTTGAGAGAGGTAAGTGAACAACAAGCTTCTGGAAGGTTTGTTGGTTGGATTTTACAGGATGTGTAGATTTCACAAATCTAGGCTCCTCCTAGCAGCTGGCACAATCTTTAAATCTGGTTATTCTCAGTTTCTGGTGGGCAGATATCTTTGGAGCAGTCTAAGGGTTGACAAGGGTTGGATTGGAACTGCCTAGATTGGGATGGGTTTGATTGGGAAGGTTGTGACCCAATCCTAAGTTGGCCAGATTGTGTTGGGTTGGATTGTGATGGGTTGGATTGTGATCCAGCTTCATTATCATTAGGCGGATTTGACAACTCCTTTCCCATTCCTCTAGCCCCAGACCTAACAACACTATAATTTAGCCTGTCCCACTCCTCTAGTCCCACTGTTTGAAAAAGCTCTAGATACCCATCCCTGTGTTTGGCCTCTATGAATCCCCTAACATCTTCCTCAGTATCAATCCTCCTTTCCCCATTAGTCCATGTCTTTCCCTTCTCCTTATACCATATGCTGATTATGTTAGGCACATCCTAATACATCTCTACAAACCCTTGTATACATATATATCTTAAGTATCCTACATTTATAGAAGACAGTGGGACAGCATACTTCTAATAGGTAAACCTAGCTTCATATACCCAATATTCTTTCCCTTTTCTTTGTTTTACAACAAACCCACCAAATAATCTAACCTTAATGTCCACAGTTTCATCTTCACCTTCCATTATTCTACAATAAAACCGACATAAACACACAACACAAGCAATTAAAAATTCATCTACACAGTTGCACAAACAAACAATTACAAACAAATTAAGCATACCACATGACTGTTTACTCACACATCAGTATTTAATTACATTACTAAGGTTAAATTAAATTAATTAAGCACAGCTCGATAATCTAGGGTTTGCTACTAATTTTTTGCCTAAATTGCCCTACATTACATCAATTTATTGCAAATCAACCACCATTATTGGACCACTACTAGTACAAAAGGAGTGTGCATACCTGTCAGCAGAATCTTCCATTTCCACTTCAGCAATGGTATCTTCGAAGAGCTTGACCCAGTTGGAACTCCTCCTCCACTCAACTGCTTCCACGCAAACCAAAAGCCTAGATCTGTGGATAAGTAAGTGAGAGAAAGGAAAAGGGAAACCGACAGAGAGAGAAAGAGAGAATCTTGGTTAAATTTGGTTAAAAAATCCTTCAATGTGTGGTCAATAATGGAGGTTCAGAGCATTCAATGGGAGAAGATAGAGAGATTTAGAGTAGATACGGGGAGAGAGAAAGTTAAGAGAGGTGTTAGTTGCCTAAGGTGGGGCCCACTGTCAACGGCAGTCACAGAAAACGTTAAGTGGTAGTTAATTTTAACAAACTCTATTTTGTCTGGTAGCAAAGTAAAAAAATTTTAAAAATTGGTAGTGAATCTGAAGAGTGCCGTTTTTAGTGGTAGTAAATGTCAAAATTTCCTAAATTTGAGTAACGCTAAAGTTTTGTATCGAACTAATTACTACTCCGGGGTGACAGTGGAATAATATTCAAAAAGGCTGGAATGTGCCGTGGTCATTGCGTACAACTTTACAGACAGCGGCCATTGCTAAGATAAGGTTTTCAACATCACTTTTAGTTTATAATAGGAAAATTTGACAATTACCACCTTCCATTTAGTCCATTTTAGCAATTACCACCTTCTATTTTTTTTTTTTTTTTGAAAATTACCACTTTCTATTTTCAAAAACATCAAAAGTTACCACCTTCTTGCCTCCCAACTACCAAATGACGTCATTTTGGGATCATTCTTTCCCTTTCCTCCCTATTTCCCTCACATTTCTCATTCCTAACTCGATTCTCATCCCCCTTTCACTTTTTTCCCCAAACAATCAAAAACACTTCAATTCACTCCTCTAAATCAAAATTGACGAACAATTATTGGTAATTTAGGGGAAAAAAGTGAAAGGGGAGATGAGGATCCAAATAGGAATGAGAAATTTGAGGGAAATAGGGAGGGAAGGGAAAAAATGGGCCCAAAATGACGTCATGTGGTAGTTGGGGGGCAAGAAGGTGGTAACTTTTGATGTTTTTGAAAGTAGAAGGTGGTAATTTTCAAAAAAAAAAAATAGAAGGTGGTAATTGCTAAAATGGACATAACAGAAGGTGCTAATTGTCAAAATTTCCTTTATAATATTGTTCCGGTTACTTGATATTTTAGGCCATTAATCAGAATGTATCTATGTTCTTCAATCCAGTTTTATTATGACGTTTTATTGTCGAGAGCTTTTGAGTACTTTGCACCATTTGGACCATATGCATATGGAATCATATATCTTGGGGTTTGTAGGTATGTTTCTTCCTTTTCTTAAGTTATACTTGTAATACTAACTCCGTTAATTGTTATGTGTAACAAAGGGACATTATTTGTGCACATAATAATTAACGGAGGTAGTAATATTGTGTACGCCTTGCCCAAATAAGTTTATGTTTCAAGTATTCTTCTAGATGTTTTATACAAGTAGGGATGCATGTTTTTTAATACAACTTGGTGCATTACATGGGCAATACGTCACGTAGCCTGTCCTGACCTGACGTGGCTATGAACCAACTATGCCAGGAGCTCGATCTATCCATCTCTAGTTACATTTAGGCCTTATTTGGTTTGATGTAAAAGGTTTTCATGGAAAATAAATTTTCCATTTTTTTCCATATATTTTCCTTTGTTTGGTTTGTTAAGGGGTGGCAGTGGCGGATCCACGTTGGGTTCAAGTGAGTTCATTGAATCCACTGATTTTTTGGAAAATAAAAAGTTTTTTTTTTCAATTAAAATAAATCGGAAAAAGGAATAAATACAATTTGTATGTACATATGAAATAGAAAGCTCAGCGTAGCTCGCTGGTAATAAGTCAGTGCTTGGTTTGTACGCTTTGGACTCAATGGTTAGCAGTTCGATTCTTGGAAACCCAAATTTTCAATCTTTTTTTAGTTGCTTCAATTACTCTACTAAACCCCAATAAAAATTTATATAATCAAGTGGAATGTTGTTAGGTTTGTCTCAAAAAATACCTTTATCCTACCGTGTTTTTATAAATTTAGCACGTCTTGTATGCGGTCGGCCACACCGTGTGGCCACTTAAAGTAACCCATTTAAAGTTGATTAAGTAATCCCTATAACACTGATCGAGAGTAACTCTATAACAATGACGAAGTAACCCTTTTAACACTGACCAAGTAACCCCCATTACACTATCAAAGTAACCCCTATAGTGATTGGCCACACGGTGTGGCCAGCCACACATAATACTCTGTGTTATAAATTTGTCATAAAGGAGGCTCGGCTCGAGCTCGAAGCTCGACGAGCTTTGAAAACTTGGGCTCGGCTCGAGCTCGAGACTCCAAACCCAAGTTCGGCTCGAAGCTCGGCTCGATTTGAGTTTTTTTTTTCAAAAATATTTAATTCTTTTTATTTAAGTCAATGATTTTATGATAATGCATTTTATTCAAAAGAATAAATAAATTATGATAATGCGTTGACTAATTAAAATATTTGGCATATTTCCGATCATCTAAATGTTAAACAAACTCCAAGAGATACAAACAATTCATATAAAATAAAATATTACAAAATATCTAAAAGTTCCACAAAACCATAATATTACAATTTTTAGTGAAAAAGTTGATGCTCTTGTCTTCTTTCCAAATCTATGTGACTTGTCTTCAGCCATAGTTAGATAAACAAACTAACCTCCAATTCCAGCCATAGTTGAGTAGACGACGGTGAATATATGACGGAGAACACTAATTCGCGGTGGAGCATGAACAGCAGTAGATGTGGACTCATGGATTGTGGAAATCTGGTTGTTTAGAGTTGAGAGTGTTTTGAGGGTAGAGTGTTTTGAGGGGGATGACGGCCGTGAGGTATTGGAGGTTGGAGTTGTGGTTAGGGTTTTAAAAAGTCATGAGAATATATATTTTTTATTTTTTTATTTCTTATTTTTTTTATATTTTTTTTAAATATCAAACTTTTTTTTAATATATATATTTTAATCGAACTGTTCACGAGCTTTCGGCTCGTTAAGGTTTCGAGCCGAACTCGAACTCGAGTCGAGCCTCATCGAACCGAGCTTTGACCGAACCGAGCTCGAACAGTTCACGAATAGCTCAGTCTCATTATCACCCCTACTTGTCACTATTATGACTCACCCAGGACTACTTCACCTACTACAAGCTTTGTAAATTGTACCGTAATACAACAAGAACAGCAGCTCATCTTCATTCTTCAATCATTGAAATCATAATCTTTGAAAAAACAATGCCGAATTTTCTATCTCCTCGTTTCTCCTCTCTTAGGCGCACACTCATGGCGTCCACTCGAATGATTAGCACTGCCACTACTTCACGTCTTAATCCTTCATCATCAAAATATAGTGTCAATTATTCCAACACTATTTTGTCACATCATCACAACCTTAATCTTCCTACAAAACTACCACATTACTTCCGCCTCAGGTTTGACGTTGGTGTTGGTTTATCTTCTTCAATGCGCTCTAACAGCTACTGCACCGCCTCCGAAAACAAAGACGATACGAGTACTAAACCAGACCCAGACCTGGTATATTTTTTGTATGCTAGCTTACTTGCTTAGGGCAATAGCAATAAGAGGTTTGTGGAAACAAATCTTATTGTGAGTTGAAGTTTGTTTTTTAAAGGTTTGTCTACACAAACCGGTTTGAACTTGCTGAGTTGACAAAAAGTTTAACCCTTGGAAAAAATATTGTGGGGCTCATTATATTATATTATTTTATTCAAAAAATAATTAGATTATAACTCTCATAAATTATCATATAAATTTATTTTTTGTATCATAATATTTTTTTAGAGAGAAGGAATTAAATCAAAATGCACCACATCTACTATTTATAATATATTCTAATCAATTTAAATAATATATATACTTCACAATCTAATATAATTTTATTACTGTGTGTAGACCAGTCATTGTCAATCGAATCTGGTCACAAGTCATTTCAAACAAGGATCTTATTTCAGGTTACGGGTCAAGAAATATTTTTCACCAATATTATTATTATTAATCATTACATGTCTACTACATAGTTTAAATTGTCACAAAAACACATCAATTCCTAACTAATTTTGTATCAACGATATATTTTAAAATTTGACATATAGATTAAAAATTTATCTTAAAATTCAATAAACAACCCGGGCATCGCACGGACACAAAACTAGTTATATTATATTAGCATTGAAGATAGTGGGTCCCCTACATAAACCTATAAATAAGTTTATCTATTGTTGATGAAAGGTTTGTTAGGGGAGAGGTTTGTATAATGATGACGTGTTAAGTGAACAAACCTACATAGTAATAATTTCATAGTTTCAATATAATATATAAATATATTTTGTGAAGGTGATTGCAAATTTGCAATTTGGGGTTATTTTACATTTTTACCTTGAGTTCATCTTTTTAATTAAACGAGTCAATTAATATGATACCGAGAGATTTTATTTTGGAATCGATTGTTTTATTTTAGTCTTAATGTTGTGCTAAATTTCTAGGTTGAACATGGCACTAAAGTTGGCAACTTTTTGCAAATTATTAGCAAGACCCGTAATTTTTTCGACTATATATATGTTGGTTATTATTGGCTAGGCTTGCCCTCAAAAGGCCAACCCGAATTTGAACCCGAATTGTAAAAGCGCGGCTCAGCCGGTCCATGATCAATCGATAATCTCATAGTATACCGTAAACGTTAGACCTCAGGTCCTCAGTATTTAATTGTTACGGAGTACAAATTTAAGCTATATAAGTGTAGCAAAATTCCATTAAATATTGGTCACTCTTGTTGCCACTTTTTATCCATTCAATTTACAAGATTGTTGTATAATTTGGCTAGAACTAACTATTTTTGTTAACAGTGGAATGTTCTTAACGACTATAACGTTCTAAAAGGCTGGAATGTACCGTGGTCATTGCTTACAACTATATTGACAGTAGCCATTGCTGATATAACATAGGTTTTCAACATTTTGACTCAAGTAATTTCAGTTACTTCAATTCTAATATTAGGCTATGATTAATCAGTATGTATTTATCTATGTTCTCAATTTCAGTTCTCGTGCACCATTCATTGTAGCAACGAAAGTTTGCAAATACTTTCAAGTCAGTTCTACACTTGGATCTAATGTAAATGGAATCATTCAAGTTGGGACTTCTTGGTATGTAATTCTCTTCCTAAGCTCAAGTTCATGTTCTACAAGATTGTCGTAATGTCTACGGATTTTGTAATAATCGTAACACTTGAACAAGACAGTTTGTCGAAAACAAGTGCACTTATTTCTTTTAATGATTAATTAAGAATTCGTATGCACTAATAATCTCAGATTTCAAGGAACCATTCAATCCACGGAAAGGATGGCTTTTGTGGACTGTTATTTCTTTTGGCTTCAATTCCTTTATGCTCTGACTTTCTTTAGACGCTACAAAGGAACAGACTTAACAGAAACTGTAGAGGTTAGGACTCTTGATACTCGATTATTCGTAGTCCTTACTTAAGGAGATGTCTAGTACTACCTCCGTTAATTATTATTTGCAACTTTGAAATATTTTATATCTCACAAATAATACCTTAAAGTTGCAGATAGCAATTAACGGAGGTAGTATTAGATCTACGAGTATTTGATTTCAGAGCACAATAGCTAAAGAGCCATTTCCATGTATATATGCATGATCAATTAATCACCAATAGTTTTGATATTTGAATTTAGAAACCGCGAGATAAATGGTGGTACTTGTTAATACAATACACAAGTTTCAGGTACATATCTTCACAAGAAATAGTTTCTCCTATTGTTGGTGTTGTATTGAGAGTTGATTAAATACATCTGATACTTGTCATTTGCCAAACTATATCTCAGATATGTGTACTCTTTTCTAACTTGGGCTATTCTGGACTTTTTTTATATGAATTCCGGGCACTTGAAGTCGTCTATAATCGGCCTCTAGTCTTGTGTACTATACCAATCCCCTTCGATGGATATAGACAATGATTTTGTGATATACATTAATTTGACCTAGGGCTGTATGACACTCTTACATCTTCATTTACTAACGATAGAGTAAAACATGATATGAAGGCTGTCAGATTACCTAAAAATCAGGAAATTCAGGTTGTGATGAAATAAATGACAGATCTTTGAAGAGATAAAGTAGCGAGAATATTCGGATGTTAAATTGAGATAAAGTACCAAGATTTCAATTAATGGCTCTTCAATAAAGTATGTAGTAGCAGACTAGCAGCATATGCAATTGATGGCAGGAGTGTGGGTAAATGAGGGAGGTTACACTAAATGTTATCATCAATACAACTGGATTACCTTAACAAATGAAGCATTTTTGTGGATCAAAATCGGAATACCCAACATCAACAAGGCAGAGACCGTCTGGAGGGGCAGGAGGGGCAGTAGCCCGTCTACACGTAGCTTCCATCAGTTTTAGTAAAATATCCTCTTCTGAGCCAGCGGCTGCTTCCCTAACTACAGTTGCAACAAGAACACGAACCATCTGCAGTACACACACAACACATTACTCGATCAATAGGGAAGAATGTCAGCAAGCAGGATTTCCAGATGAGTGTCACTGTCTCATACTAAAGAACAAACAAACGTATCCTTTTTAACAAGAGACGGAAAATTCATGCATTGATAAGATGGGAGTCATGGGACATTGAAATTGCACTATGTAAATCATTATCAAATGATGCAACTGAGGAATATCATATTTGGTGATGGATTTATACTGAAGAAAATGTGTTTTGAATCAATCACATGAGATAAGACTTGAGCAAAACAGGTTTTTCGCAGTAAAACAAACTTCATCTGGAATAAATTGTTACAGAGTTGTAACCCTTCAGGCGCTCATGGTCTCATTATTAAGAATATGATACAGCTTAACTAACAAATGTTCTATATAAGAGTCACATCATTCTCAAACTCTTTCCATTGCTAAATCCTCAAGATATTTTGGGAAAAGTCAATCATAAAGCACTACTACTAAGGAAATTTGAAAACTTTCGACAAACTTTATGCAGGCGAGGGTGCTATTCAGATATTCTCATATCCTAGTTTGAGCTCCTTTCACTGAACCATACGACCACACCCAACAAAAGAACTATGGAGCTCCACTTTTTTAATAACGGGTCTTGCTATGTTACAAGCATGGATGATTTTATAGATTTATGAAGTAATGAAGGAGAAATTAGAAAGCTAGCCATGCTTTAGAAATGAGATTTTTTAAACCTCTGGTTTTTCAGCTCAAAATTTACTTCATATAAATCTTTCTGGTAGTACATTCATTCATGACATGATCATCAAATACAAGGCCCTTCTATGAACTTTTGGATCCTTGCTATGAATCCGATAGATTTCTCATCTGCACCATTACCAGATGGTGCACAAACAGCTCAATAATTTAAGATACTGCAAACTCATGGGTTTTATATGACAAATATTTGTGAACACTTTTACTGTTCCAGGGATTTAGTTAATTGATGACTATGAAATCACCAAAGATAAAGATTTATGAGTATTTACCCTTCTTAAGAAACGGTTGGCAACAAGCTCAATGCACATTACTTTCATACCATCTGCATGATCCTGTCAAGAAGAATGATAGTATAAGTAACATGATATTCAAAATATTGGAACAACTAGTCAGCTGTGTACAATAGAAAATATTAGCATTTACAAAAGAATCTTTTTACATGATCTCAAGCATAATAATGGATAGATGGATACCAAAAGATTTTTTAGCATGTTTTTTTCTAACACTTTAAATCCTTGTAAAGTTTTTTTATTTTTCTTATTACATGTTTAAGCCTTTTGAATGGATGTTATGGATCAGGTAGATTATAAACAGGTCAATAATTGATTGTACAGGTCTGAGTAACCTTTAGGTTAAATGCATATTTTTATTTTGGATCAACAAATGCCCAACCCCAACCAAATTGGAGACTTTAATATTGTCACTTTTATTTTTATTTTTTGAACAGATACACCAGCAGCTTGACAGGTAAAGTTCACGAATTTTATAATTATCAATTTATACTGGTAGACAACCAGGCAACCAGCCTACAATTATCAGCATGTGGAAAAAAAATGGTTCACAAATCACACGTTAACTTGAGTAAAACAAGTTACCACTCACAACGGCAATTTGCCTCCTATAGTTTTATTGGCAATTGGGCAATATTATACATTCCACAGACAATCACCAGAGAGTCAGGACAGACCAACAACCTGCGAGGACAGGGATGATATGACTATACTTCCTATTCTTTTCCCCTTGTGATTCTAGCAGTTACCTTATAAAAAACATCTCACCAAAAACTGACCATCCTCAAATGCACCATGTAACGTTAACTTTCCATGTCAAGTTCATGATCAAAGTACATATCTCACCATAAGAAGAGTATTGACTATTAATAATCACCACAACATGAAAGCGAAGGAAGCAGCCTCAAGTACTCAACCTTCACCAGAACTCTCTTCAAGGGAGAAAGGAAGAAAAACCTCCTATTAGCAAATACAGACAGATACTGCTCAGTCACCAAAGAATTTTCTCTTAGCAGATTTCATGATAGAGATATTGGAACTACTCAGCACATACTAACTTTCAGGCCTGGTCATACACTCATGCTCACATCTTCCTCATCCACCATTACCATTCTATATTTCTTAAGTAATGAAAAATTTTAAAATCTCCCAATGTTTCCTTTCACTTGGATAGCGACTTGGAAAGTTGCGCATCATTCCATAATAATATCCCCTCATTTGAACTACCAGCCATCCTCATACTACATCTTTATTTCATCCTCTTCGTGAAATTTTTCCAATGTCCCAAGTCCACACTCCCCTCTCAACTTGAATTTCACACTTATAAGCCTAGTCTCTCATTCTTAAAGCTATAATTATTTACTAAGCAAACACTACCCCTTAGGAATGACATATTGACATTTGTCAACACCAAAGACACACCTATGCAGCTATGCCATGGTGTTGCCCCCGTTTTTTTCAGAACTTTTAATAAAAGCTTCATGTTCATCTTGTTTTTTACTTCATAACAATTGACCTTTTCTTATTCTATGTCAGCTTATGATGACACCAATACTCATCCTATTTCATTTCTTTGCTCGTGTGTGTAGCACGCAAATCAGGAACATCATACAGCACCAAGACTCTTTCGCCAGTCAGTTTGTCATAATTAAAAGAATGTGGTTTTTCATCAAGCCAAAAAGAATATGAGTTATGATTAAATAAATCGTACAAGTATAGGACTACAAATAGTAAACATTTGATGCTTATTCTAAAAATCAGGCATACAAATATACGATTAGCAAAAGTGCCTCTATACCAGTATGTTAGCATTGGTATATACAATAATAAACCCTCCCACGCGTTACAAAAACAAAGAACATAATTGAAAATAGTAACCTTATTTGAGCAAGGTATTTTAACTTCAGCTGCTCGAGCATGATACACAAAACACTCTGTTGGGGGTCCGCTGAAATATTGTAATGGAAGAATTTAGTATGGCTCATAACACAGTTTTAGTTAATTAACATAAATAATTTACAGATTCACAGGCTAGTCGCATAATGGGGGCCAAAAGGGAAAAAGAAACTTACGTGTTTCTTGAAGCTTTGGTGTCTCGGGCAAACATTTTATAGGAAAGTAACTTTCCTTCTAATTGATGTAAAAGCTGATCAACTCTTCTGACAGAGAAGGATGTTGGTTTCTTTACCCCATCAAGCTCCGTTTTTTCAGTTGAAAGGTCCTTGAAATTCTCCTCATGATCATCTTTAGCAATTTCATTTTTTCCACATCTCTGACTCTTTTCAGACCACAAAATTTCTGTCTCCTCTATTTCACTACTTTGTTCCCTGCGATCTCCTTCCCCCAATGGAAAAATGTAAAGATATCTCCTCCATTTGGCACAAAAATTTGGATGAAAAGCACGCGATACCTTCAACAATAAACTGAGTGGTTCACATTCATGCACAGTCATAATCAGCTAAATTTTCTCAAACAAGAAGGGCATGTATTGAGAAGTTTCTTTAAGGTATTACCTGAGACACAGATACAACTCGGAGTTTCTCGGGTGCTGCTAAGTTAATGGCATGCTTAATGTCCTCAATATTGACATCGTTTCGCCAAGTATCTGGACATGCCATACAAAATGCATCAGTCATAGCCAAGAATCAGAAATAGGAAACTATAGTCACACTTTTGCAGATTATAGTTCATGTTACTCACTTTCATAGTACAATTAAAAAAATAAAAAAAGTATCCCCTCCATCCCACAATAAATTACATTAATCCCTACTTTGGACACCTCCAAAATAAGCTGCACTTTCCTTTAATGATTGTCACTCTACCCACTTTCTCTTACAATCTCTCTACTACCCACTTTCTCTTGTATTTTCTCTACACCCACTTTTTCTTTATTTTTCTCTCTTTACCTTCTTTTATTTCCAATTTTATTAACATTTAACAATACTTTTATACTTGGTTAAAAGCAACCACGCAACTTATTTCAACTTATTTGGAGACAGAGGGAGTATCCACCTCTTCTTTAGGAAACTAGAATATCTTGTCCAGCACAGAATTATAGGAAGAAGCACAGAAACATTGAGATGAAGCAAATGTCTGCAAGCAATGTTTTTTAGATATAAGATTAGAAAAATCCTGCACCACCTAACAGAGTAAATAAGTGTATTTGATAAGCGGAACAGGATTGACCAAAACTGTGTATAATATATTAATCTTTGACAAAACCTATCTGATACTTTAGATCAACCAATTTAATTTCTCACTCCCTTACTCTAGATAATTAAGCTACTAGTCGTGTAATCTCACTAAAAAAACCAAAAAACAAAATACATGATAGGTTTCCAACGCATAATACTCAGGGTGCTGCAACAGAAAGATCAGCCCAACCACCTTAGAAAGAAGTTTTTTTTAAAAAAATAAATAAAATAAATAAATAAATAAACATTGCTCAAACAGACAATGTTCTCCCAATAACAAACACCAGCCCCTGAGAACATGCACTGCATGAAAGGTTTTGGATTGGCCAACCTCCTGTTCAAATTTTATTTTATTTTTCTTATTGTGATCTCACAGTAAAATTTATGCCACCATGGAGCAACAATGAGCAATATCCACTTCAAAGAAGATGTATGCCATAAATATAGTGGAAACAAAGAAAATATTCTACAAGGTGTCTGCAACCTTGTGGCAGTGCCTAGTGTGTTGAGAATACTTCCTTTTTTGTTCTACTCACCTTCCGGTCTTTTTTATATATAATATACTCACTTCTACTACATTACATTTTTGACAAACCCCCTTTACTATCTCAATCCTCCTATCAAACAAAATTTACACCATTTCACTCTCTTACATCCACCAAACTTTTTCAAAATTTCCTTAATCTACATATCAACAGTATCCAAGTATAACAAAAAAACCCGAGACAGTATGTAATTACATAGTCCAAAAACAAAGAACATCTTTCAATCTAAGTCATCAAGGACTTAAGTATTAATACTTAAGCAAGCCAGTTTTATTCTTTTGCTTATTATCATCTAACTTGAACCCATTTTGGTAACCTCACATCATTTATCTTGCGCGTTATCCAGGCACCCCATAATTAAGTAGCACTTTGCTCCAATAATCTTAATAAGATACTCCCTTTGTCCCTTAGGAGCAGGTTTAATTACCAGATGTGGTCACAATCGCGGTAAATTCAGAACTACTTTCAAGGGAAATCCAGATGGTATCTGGCAGTTGTGGCCTATTATCATAGTCGCAATAACCCACAATCCTTTCGCGATTCAGTGATGAGGATAATATTCACTACAATGCTTTACAATGTGGTCGCAATGCAATGATGAGTAACCATACTCAGTTTTTCAAAATATCAAGTAATGACTAAATATGAATAAAATGATAATTTGTCTCCTATATAAAGTTACTTTGGAATGCAGAATTTCTTACAAATAATGTCAAAGACAAATAAAGGGCCAGAAGGTAAAAACAATACTAAAGTTTGAAAGTAGAAAATGATAAGGAAAATTGTCACAATATATTCAAATAATAGTGATCATTATCCAAGTGACGAAGATTATAGATGATACACTTCCTCCATTCTAAAATATTGCACCGTATTGACTTTTACACTATTCACATGCTCTCCTTTGACTATCATTGTGATTTATATGTAATGAGTAATATAGTCATGCTATATCAACATATTGTCAACATGGTGCAATATTTGTGGAACGCAAAAGGTAATTCAAAAAAAAGAAAAAAAGAAAAAAAGAAAAAAAAAAAAAAAAAAAAAAAAAAGCCTACCATTGTAAAAAATACTTGCATGCCAAACACAATTTTCATCAAACATTGATGGATACCTTTGTCTCTTGTAAACAACCATTCAAATGTCAATGTTTCGCTATACAGTTGCACAACTTGGACCTCTTTGAACCTAAGGGAATCTATACCCGCTACCCAGGTGTGATAGTTGCTTCTTAATGTTGTTTGGCCCTTTCTCCTACTTTTAAGGGTGTAAATGAGGCAAGATGAGCTAAGCACTTTAACTTATGCAAGTCCGAACAAAGCTCATAATTTTATTCAAGCTTGATTCGTTTAGGAGGTAATAGTGCTAGCAAATAGCACATTTATAAATCAAGCCATGTTCATAAACAAGTTTTATTATAAAGTAGCTTTTTATATACAAGCTCGGCTCATTATCAATTATATGGTTGTTTAATGTTTATTGAGAGTCACGGCTTGTTTACTTTACTAGATACTTCAAAACAAGGGTGAACTTGTTAACAACTAAAATAACAGATCTAGCAAGACCACACTAAAGATAAACTGTGAGTGCATAGCAATATGAAGATAATGGATACAACAGGAAAGCAATCATAGCCCAAGATTAGCCCAAAAAACTGAATAATGTGTACATCGATGCAACTACCCTAATCTTTACTCAGGTAAGCAGGAAGTTACCAATGAATGGTAGAGATGTCAAGAATCAACTTACAGAATGAGCAAACTTGGTTAAGTGCCGTCACCCCTTTGTCAGTTCGCCCAGCAACAACTACCATCCCTTCAACTGGCAAACCCTTTTTTTTCCTCTGTTGAGCCTTCCTTTCATCCACAAATATCCCAATGGACCTCTCCACCGGTCTGTTTTGAGTAGAGAAGGTAATCAAATGAGAAAGGAAGTGGATCGGACAAGGGAAGCCAAATATTTTATCCGAAAAAGATTATCAAATAAAGTCCTTGAATCTAATCATACATAGTTTGAAACTAAATGCAGAGAGAAAGAGATCAGTCAACCAATCTGCTCATGTAAAGTAGGGAAGAGCTGATTCTCAAAACCGAAAATTTGCATGAAGTAAGAAATAAATAGACATCACATTCAACTGAAGGAGAGGATCACATATTCACATTCCAAATTTCCAAAATTCACCATGCATTCAAACTTTATTAGAAATGAGATCTAGAATTCAACAAACAACATAAATGACACATTCCTTCACTGTCTGGGTCTCAGTTAAAATAAGCAGTACAGAAATGCCAATATCTAACCCATCTAGAAATTAAAGTCACTTCTTCCTACATGTAGTTTGCTTCTCCGTTCTTTTTTTTCCCCAATTGGACCTTAGTAGCTCATAATTTTTGAGAAACTTTGGTCAACCTAATATATTTGTTTATGGAACATAGAACATTCCAAAGTAAAACCAAGTATTCTAGAAAAAATTATACCACCAAGAATGAACTCAACTAGATATCAGAGTTACCAGAGACATAGGTAGGCTTTAAATTTTGAGACAGATTGAATAAAAAGAGTATATGCATGAGAAATCTGAGACATAAAATGAAGAAAGGACAAAACTAATAAATAATATTCTTTTAGGCCGAGGGAGCTGATCTAACGCCAGACGAAATAGAGGAAAAAAATCTGTGAATAAAAATAATACAACACATTCATATTTATGAGAGTCCTGACAAAGTAACAGAAACATACTCCTGAACAGTGTTTAATCCAGGCTGCTTCTGCCAACCATCAAAGTACTCCCCATGATAGGACACTACTATCTTATAAGTCACTCTCGCCCATCGTCCAGAATGATCATCAGGGACATTATTCTCCGGAGCATATTCATCAGAACTCTTCACAATGTCATCCACATCCTTGTCATGATTCAACAAACATATATTAAATATGAGCGCAAAAATAATTAGGAGACTACTGAAACACTTTCCTAAAACAGTATCATCATATTACAGCAAGCGACATCAACAATCAGTGCAATCAACAAAACAAGTCAATATTTAGTCTTAGCACCAGAAGAAAAATCAACTCGAGTCATAACTATGACTGTGGTAGGTCCAGCTAATGATGGTAATGGATGCTAATGAGAATACAAGGCTTGTGCTTGAATATTTTAACTACAAGTTTGAGGTTATCATGGCATTAGTTGAGCAAAAAAGTCATAATGTATTGGAGGTTGATGAAGTTTCACCACTTTGGAAGTTGATGGTAATGAAACTCCATCCGCAAACATATGTTTTCTACACTAATTTTATTTACTACCCAAGACCACCTCTAAAGTGGTGATGCATGGTAGCAAAAACTTAAGGGGAAAAAAAATAAGAGACATTTGGAGGCGAATAAGCTAAAGCATTAACATGGACATTGACATGAGACTTTCTTTAAACTAATACCATATAAATCTATTTCCATTACCACTATACATTACTGCCTAGTGGCTATCATACAAGCTATGGTACATTATATTGAAAACGGTTAGTGAGTGAAATGAACTCAAACTCGTAGTTTCGACTCTTATAATTTTGTTATATGGTTAAGTTGATGACATAAATATTTACAAACACAAAGTTCTTAAACACAAAATAATGCTCACAAATTGTACATCAACACCAAGAACCCTAAAATGATAATTCACAATGACAAATGTGACACATCTTCATTTGATCCTAGGCCGAAAGCCAAGAATGATCAAATCTCACCAACATTATTGCCCCCATTGGCTCTCTATAAACCAAAAAAAATACACACATTTGTACTAGTTCTAAAATTCTCAAATTTCACCATTCCTATAGTATGAAGTTTGAGAAGTTCACAGTTCCATTCTCCTACATGAAGATATTGTAAAGAACGGTCGCCCCAAGACCGAAAATTTCACAATCAAGTTCAAAAATTGAAGCAAATACATAACCAGCAAAATTAATTAAACCATAAACGACCAACCTTGTGTCCAAATAACTCTGCCAAAGAAGAACGCCCATTCACTAAATCCAAATAATAATCGTTTACTGATTTCCATGGCCTTGAATACATATACTGGTAACATTCCCTATATATTTTACAAGAAAACTAATAATTCAACAAAACCCACAAAAATTAACAAAAAATTAATGAAACCCAGATGAAAAATTCAGATTTTTACAAACAAATTGAAGTAAAATTGCAAAATCAACAACATATTCATAAAAAAGAGCTGCAAATAAAATTGGGTTAGTTGGAAATGGGAAAAAAGGGGTTACCTGGCTGTCCATCGCAAGTCCTTGCAAGGGTCAGTGTGAGCGTAGTGATGGTGGACTTTGTTCTCAGCATCAGTCGCCATTTTTAAGCTTCGAGCCTGAACCCAATATTGAGGTTTCAGGCTTTTAGCAATGGCGATTTTGAGCATGTCGCATAATTACACTTTTTAAGTGACTACTACTAGAGTACTAGGAACGTTGGACGCCAAAAGGGCCGTCACACTGAGGATTGAAAGGGGTTGAAACTTGAAAGTGGGCGAACTCGAATATTGATTGACTATCTAAATCCGAACTATACCCGAAATTATATGGTCCGATTAAGGACCACCTTACCCCTTGAAAACAACAAATGTTTCATTGTTTCTAAATGAGAAATTGACGAAGAATTGTGAAAATATCTAAAATTGATGAATGATTATGAAGATTCTAGATTTATGTAATTATGTAAATTAAAGCAAGTATATATGTAGAAGTTTAATTTCTACGCAGTTCTTGATTTTTTCTACTTTCATACATTATATATATATATATATATATATATTATATATATATATATATATATATATATAAAAAGGTGTTGGACATCTACTAAATTAGAGTGGAAATATAATAAAATGGTTTGTATTGTTTTATTATTATTCATCAATAAGTTGAGTATATATACAAAACATACGCTTATAAGATATGATCACCTATATATATGTAATGCTTATAAGATATGATCACTTATATATATGTAAGGTGTTGGATATTTGCTAAATTAGAGTGGAAATATAATATAATGTTTGTATTGCTTTATTATATTATTCATCAATAGGTTGAGTATTTATACAAAACCTACGCTCATAAGAGATATATTCACTAAATATTATCTTAATATAAATAAACTTAAATAAATTATTCTCATAATTAGATATATACGAAAAATATAATACAATATAATAAAAACCAGTGCTGAGGAGTTAAATTTCGTTTTCTAAATGATTTTGATATCGACTCTGAGACCAATCATGTGTATATTGCCGATACAAGTTCTCGTTATCAACGATGGAAATTTCGGTCAATTAATAGAAGTGATCGAAGTGGAAGATTGCTAAGATATGATCCCAACACCAAACGTGTAACTGCTCTACTACGACTCTATGAGGTCTTTCTTTCGCAAATGGGGTTTGCATTGAGCAAGAGCTAAGATTTTATTCTTGTTACAGAAACAACAACATATCAAGTGCAAAAGTATTGGCTTATCGGTTCTAAAGCTGGAACCGGCGAGCTATTAATCTAGCTTTCAGGACGACCAGATAACATCAATCGGAACACAAATGGTGATTTTTGGATTACCCAAATAAAACAATCAAAGTTCACGAGTTCGGAACGATATTAGAAAGTTTAGCTAGAGACATCATTGTTGATACGAGCGACGTAACAGAGTTTCACAGCAACTTGTGGATAAGTTTAGTTATTCAGAATTACATTATATATACTAGCTAAATTTTAGTCATAATTATAATTTTTATGTAATGTTGTGTATTTATTTGTTTAAATAAAAAAAATAAAAATTGCACTACGACGGAAGTTTTTGTTAAAATTTATGAATCCCGCTAGTGAGTTTAATTTTCTAACCCACTAGCAGGGGGAAAATTTTTGTGAACGGTTCTAAGATTTAACTTGACTCTAATACCATGCTAAATTAGAGAGGAAATATAATATAATGATTTGTATTGCATTATTATTATTCATCAATAAGTTGAGTATTTATACAAAATATACGCTCATAAGATAGGAAATAATCTTCCTAAAAGATATACCATATATCCTATCGATGTATTCACTAAATATTTTCTTAACATAAATAAACCTAAACATATTATTCTGATAATAAGATATAAACGGAAAATATATCTGTAGACACCCAAATATGTCTCCCAAAAAACCAAACCCAGTGATGAATACTTTTCACGTCACTTGATTATCAAACGAAGTGAAAGTGTGAAAAATCTTGTGGTGCGGTTGTTTTAATAAAAAAATCTTTCTTCTGTTTTCAAAAGTCTACTCTATTTTATGAAAATAGTCGGTTCAATTTAGCTTCGTCCATGACAAGGTTCCAATAGTGTAGTTGGGTCGAGCTCGCAAAGAGCTTTCCAACGATAAATTATAAGCCCAAATTACGATGATGAATAATGAGGAAGTTATGGCCAAAATACTAAATTGGGTCTGAAACGGTTTATTAGAAAATAAGAATTTGGTTTGAAATAAAACAAGTGTTTTATGATAAATCTGATTTGAAATTGCTAAACACGGAGTTTAATTGCTTAATTATATTAAGAAAAGGATTCCGTACAAAAGCGCGTTTTATCTTTCAGCCAGCGCCAAACGACAAACCTGTCGCTAGACGACAGAGCCTGTCGCCCATGCGTGATGCATGTCGTTTTGCGCTGGGTCTTGTCGTGGAGCCAGTTTTATTCCGATTCAAGTTCTAATTCTTTTCTATCGTTTCCAATAGGGTTGTATTTCCCTTTTTTATTCATTAACAATCATCAATAATTCTCTCATGCAATAGCTTATCCTTTTCCCTCTTTCTAAACCTTCCTTCCTTTTTACAAAATTCCGCATTCATGAGATCTAGACATACCTAGCCAAGTTCGAAGTTGTCTTCGCCATAGACGTGAAAGGTTGATGATTTCCGAGGGTTTGGTCCCAAATCTTATTTCAATTCATTGATTAGATTTATTATTTAATATTTTCCTTAAAATTACTAACGTGTGTATTTTGTTATTAGAAAGAGATACAAGACAACAAAATAAGTTAATTGTTTTAATTTCTAATTTCTTTAGAAAAGCATGCCTAGATTATTTTAATTTATTGCTTTCTAATATCATGTTTAGGTTTCTTCCAATTTTTTCTATCATGTCAGGAATAAAGCTTTGATTTTTATTATTTAGTGACATGCTAGGATTTGTTATTAATCTTGTTAGTCTCATGCCTAGGATATTGCTAATAATATTTTTATGCTTTGATGATATTGAGAATATTATTTTGATGGTGATAATTTGTTATGTTCCTTGATACATTTCTTGTTATTGCTTGATCACGCCCTCTCTTGTAGGATTAAATGGAATTTGTAATTGTAATCACGCTTAATAAGATAATTAATAATCTTTTATGATTATAGTTCAAGTAATCGCCAATAATAGTTTTATTTGTGCATTAATATTCAACCAACATAGATTAAACAGGTTTAGGGTTAATCTAATGATTGTATGTTAATCAGAAAACAAACATTAATATGGGAAGAATAAAGTAGAGGCCTATTTTTAGGGCAGGTTTAATCTCTTTTAGGTTGGATTTGTACCTTCATCTCCAAATATCTAGTCATGGTCCCAAACCACTATGGAGTTAGCGATCTCATGGATCGTGAAGGGATGTAAACTTCACTCTGTGAGTGGTTTACAAGTTTCTAAAACTTGATGGCGACTCTTTTACTCTAGCTCACTTCCCTTTGGACAACACTATGCTTAAGTGTATGATTACATTGGGGCTCAAGTGTGGGATGCTTGAAATATTCCCTACAATATCACACATATTTTCCGACATCTCATATCTCTAAGAACATCACTTGGAAGCTAATATCCAACTATCTACCAACATCATTCTCCAATACTGCGATCCTATTATACATTGTACTAATTTATTTTTCATATAGTGGATTTACTTTTACTGCACATTGTTTCTTTTTCTTTTTTTTTTTGGAAAATTTTCTCTGTTAAATATTGTGTGTGCATTTATTTTTAACTACTTCCTTTGTTTTCTAGATACATCACTTTCCACATTTGAAACTTTTTTAGATGAGTTTACTATTTGTTAATAAATTCTCTCCATTTCTCATATCATATGAGTATAGGCCATTTTTTCTTTCTACTCTATATATCTTCATCTCCCAAAATTGCTTATGAGTCCATAAATTTAAAATTTTTGCATCTAATAAAAAATGGAGGAAGTATTAATAATCCATGCCTTTAATTATATTTTGTTTTTCATACTTTTCAATATCTACATTTAGGATTTTAAATTTTAGTAGTAACCTATTAAAGAAGAGATTATTAAAATCTTTTATAATTAAATAATTCAAATGCCATGTAAGCAAAATTGGCGAATGAGATCTTTAAATTTAAATTAATTAAATACAAAATATTAATTTTGAGATTAGGAATTATATCTAATATTTTAAAATTAATATAATAAAAATTTTAATCACATAAATATGAAAAATACTAGATGAAGCCCGTGCGATGCACAGTTTGTTTGAATTTTTTAAAATATTATATATATATATATATATATATATATATTTATGTGCTAAAATTTGTTATATATTTAGATAAAATTCCTGATATCAAAAGATAATATTTTATATTTAATTAATTTAAATTGGATAATCTTGCTTATGTGTCAGTTAAATTATTTAATTTTAAAAGAAATTAATAATATTGTATTTAATTGGCTACGACTAAAATTTATTATCCTACGTGGTGCGCTGAAAAAATTAAAACTTACGTGACTTTCTAAAAACTCGGGAAAAAACTCCCCTTTATGTGTGTGTGTGTGTGTGTGTGTGTGTATGAATTATAAATTTTTGTTATAGCCAATTAAATAACATATTATTAATTTCTTTTAGAATTAAATAATTCAAATGCCACATAGGCAAAATTGGCAAATGATTTTTTTTAGTTTAAATTAATTAAATATTATACATTATCTTTTAATATTAGGAATTTTACCTAAATATGTAACAAATTTTAGCACATTAATACCAAAAAAAATCTAATAACCGTGCATCACACGGGCTTTCTCGAGTTTTTAGAGAGCCACGTAGAATTTAAATTTTCCAGCGCCATGTAGGGTAATTAATTTTAGTGGTAGAATTAAAAAAATTTAAATGACACGTAAGCAAATTTGCGAATGAGATTTTTCGGTTTAAATTAATTAAAGGAAAAATGAAAAAGAAAAATCCAATCTTTGCACTTTTTCCTTACAAAAATCCAACCTTCATTTTATTCCTTAAAAATCTAACCTTTATACCCCTCCTTCTCCAACAGGTCCATTACCTGTTGATGACCGATTTTGTAAGTGCAACTATTAATAGGTTAATTATTTTTTTAATTATTAAAAACCAAAAATAATTAAAAGAAAAAAATAATAAAAAAAATCAGAAATCCCTTTCCACCACCACCACCTTCCCCTTCCACCACTCCCTCTCCCCCTCCCCCCCTGCGTGCCCACTGAAACCCAACGCACACCACCACCACCACCTTCCCCTACCACCGACACACACACCCAGGCCAGCCACCAACTCCACCGCCCAGCCACCAACTCCAAACCCAAACCCTGCAAACCGCCTAGCCGTCACTACACCCCCCTAAAACCTAACCCCTAAAAACCCACCGTCGATTCCCTGAAACCTAGCCCCTAAAAACCCGAAACCCCAAAAACCCTCCCTAAAACCTAGCCCCTATAAACCTTCCTACCCGAAACCCTCCCTACTTGAAATATCCCCGAAAAACCACCCTTCGCAAGCCCTACCCCTCCACGAATCCAGATGCGCCTCCCAAACCCTCGGATTTATTGGATTCGCAAGCCCCTTGGAGCCGAGGGTAAGGGTTGATCCATGGAGGAAGAGGTGAGAGAGAGATTAAGAGTGAGGGGGGAGGAGAGGTGAAACGGCGGTGATGAGTGGTGGTGGCGGAGGTGGGGTTGGTGGTTTCAATGGTTGAGGTGAAAGGAGTGAGAAGGGAAAATGCAAAAATTAAAAAAAAAATATAAAAAAAAACTTTTTTAACCTGTTTATCAGGTCACGGGTAAAATGGAACTGTTGGAGAAAGAGGGGTTATAAAGGTTGGTTTTTTGAGGAATAAAATGAAGGTTGGGTTTTGTAAGGAAAAAGTGCAAAGGTTGGATTTTTCTTTTCCATTTTTCCTTAATTAAATATAAAATATTATCTTTTGATATCAGGAATTTTATCTAAATATATAATAAATTTTAGCACATATATATATATATATATATATATTAAAATAAATTTAAAATTGAAACAAATCGTGCATCGCATGGGCTTCATCTAGTGTTATACTATTACGTAGTACGTAGGATTGCTATTTTTTTTGAGGCGGGGATATGGCAAGGTTAAACTCACCTAAAACCTAGAGGTGATCAATGGGCGGGCAAGGCCGGGTCGGATCGAGAGCAAATAATTAAGCCCATTTATTGGGCTGGGCTGGACCAGGCTAAACTTCGGGTCGGAATATATGTGCCTAAACCCGCCCAAATTACCCGGGCCATGCGGGATTTTCGGGCCGGGCCAAAAAAATGCATAAAATGGATTTCCCAATCCCGTCCAAAGTTTTTAATTTTTCGGGTCGAGTCTGGCCCAACTCGATTTTGGGCCTGAAAAAACTGCCCAAAACCCGTCGAATCGAGCTGGGCTTGACTTGATCAGGTCTACTAAAATCTGAGGATGTACGGAAGAGAGATAAAGGAGAAGAAAGATACGTAAGTGAGACCACTTTAAAATGTACCATTGAAAGCTTATATGATACTATTGTCTATTTAATGATACTATTTTTGCACGTAGTGAGTACCAATAAATACATATATAGTACCACTATATGCATACATTGTACCGCTGAATGTTTAATGGTACTATTTGGTCATCCAATGGTAGTATTGATCACCCAATGGTACTACTCTAAATTCATAATATGCATTTATGTGTAATTACACCCTTGTCTGCATTTCTCTATGCATAACGAAACTCCATTAGGACAAGCTCCTTATAGGTGAGTTTAATTTGGGGAGGGGATTATGTGGGTCGTGAGGAAGGGAAGGTAGGGATTAAGTGAGTTTAGATATCCATGTGGGAGGCGTGGGCGTAGGGGTGGTTTTAGGTTTGTACTCGCACGGGGTGGGGATGAAGATAAACCTTGGATCTGCCATAAGAAAGTGGATGGAGAATGGAAGATCAAAATATACCCCGTTCTATTTACATACCTATACTTTTATATATTTGTATAACTCCTCCCTTATTATAAGCAATATAATATTTCTTTTATATGTTAGAAATCATGGAAAAGACTTAACTAGTAAAGTTTTTACCTTATATGTTAAAGATTTGGGCCTTATTTGGTAAATAGTTTTTGCTTGGCTTTTTTGTTGGCTTTTCATCTTCGTCAAATAATCAAAAAAATATTTGGCAAATGGCTTTTTTGTTAGCTAAAATACCGGCTTTTCCGCCAAAAATTAAAAAAATATCTTACTAGCTTTTGGCTTTTACCATTAACATTACTTTTCTATCTTTACTTTTAATTAATAATTCACAATTAATAAATAATATAAATAACAATTAATAAATAATAATTAATTATTATTGTTGTTATTGTTATTATTATTATTGTTGTTGTTGTTGTTGTTTTTTTTTTTTGACCAAAATTATTATTGTTATTATTTGCAATGCATATTATAAAGATAATTAAATATATCAATGCCCTTAAAAGTCATTTTTATATAAAACAACTAACAACCAACTTTACGAAACATATTTATTAACAGCCAACAGTAAAACAACCAACATTAAAAACCTTAAGAGAAAGCCAAACAAGTCCTTGATGTGTCAAATATTGCTAAATAATGGTAACCAGGGGTAGAGGTTTCTTTAGGAATTGTTTGTCTCTATTAAATATTCTCAAATTACTCTATTAACACGCATTAGTATTAAGTTGTACTTTATACGGTGTTATCATAATGTTTGTTGGTATCCATAGCATTTAGATAATAGCATGAACCATCTAAACATAATTTTATATCAACGCGTATTATAAAAGTCATTCATAAGTCAAATTATAAAGGTAGAGAAATCCTCCAGATTCCCTTGCCTTCCTAGACTACCAAGTACTTATGTACAAAGGATTAAAAATAGAATGTAAAGGTCGGAGAGATTATTACTAAGGATGTTAGTGGGCGGACCTCAGTAAGAGACTCACCCCACCTTGTCCCATTGGTCCCAATTTCACAGGTAGTAGGATGAGGATGAGAATAAAAACCATATTTACCCTGCTGAGGGGTGGATTTTAAGTTTTACTCACTCCAATCTTGTCCGTGACAATCCTAGGGCCTGTTCTAATTGACTGAAGTGAGCTGAACTGAATTGAACTGAACTTATTAGAGCTGAACTGAACTGGACCGTATTTTATAAGAGAAGGAAATTAGGAGCTGAACTTAACGGAACTGAGCAAACTGAACTTATTAGAGCTAATCTGAACTGAACTTATTACAATTGAACTGAACTAAACTGAACTGAAAATAATCGTATATTACACTTCATTAATATATATATATATATATGATTTTTTTCTCTCTCTTCTCTATCTCCTATTCTCTTTCTAGTTTTCTTCTTCCCACCTAAACACACCTCTTTCATGAACTCTCTTCTATCTCTCTCCAATTTTCATCTTCTCTAGTTAGCCCACTCAAATTAAACAAGTTAAATGGAGCAGCGGTGATAGGGGGTAAGGAAGCTCCCCGTACTCCGTCGCCGAAAAATAAGCTAGAGGTTTTAAGGTCAAATTCAGCCATGAAAACTCTAGATCTAGAGTTTTTATAGCTGAATTTGGCCTTTTTTAGCCATATTTCAAGTGAAATTCGAAGCCAATATTAATTTTGAGGTATTTGTTCGATTTAATATTTTTTTTTTAAAAACAATTTTAATGGTTGTTAGTGGTATGAGAGTTGGTGGTGGTGTGGTGGAGTTTAAGGTTTTGAGGAAGGCGGTTGATAAAGGTTGGTGTTGGTGGTGGTTACGGTGGGTTTGGGTGTGGGTTAATGGTTACTAGGTCGGGGAGTTACTAGTTCGGTCAGGGGTTACTAGGTAGGGGGTTACATAGGGTTATTAGGTCGGTTAGGGGTTACTAGGTTAGGAGTTACTAGGTCGGTTCGGGGTTACTAGGTTAGGGGTTACTTGGGGTTAATAGGTCGATAAGGGGTTACTAGGGATTACTAGGTCGGGGTTACTAAGTCAGTCGGGGGTTACTTGATCAGGGGTTACTAAGTCAGTTAGGGGTTATTTTATTTGGGGGTTATTAGAAAGTTGCTTAAATGGGATTATTTGATGGGGGATTGATATCACCGTGTAACAAAAAACGCGGTGTATACATATATATATATAGTGAGGACATGGAGGCACTATGTATATTGTAGACAAATCTTCTTCCAAATCTTTTTGGGGATTCTACCTTTTTCAATTTCCTTTTTCCTTTTCACACGGTCTTTGGCTTTTTTCAACATGCTTTTGCCCAATTAAAATCTTCAAATAAAAAGAGTAATTTTTTTTAAAAAAAAAAAAAAAAAAGCTTAGCTGGTGACTTACAGTAGCCATGTGATGGTCAAATAATGGTCAATTAAAAAAATGTAGGAATCAGGAAATGTCACGTGGGCCCATCCAATTGAGAGCATGAATCCAAAATACAGATTTAATACTGTACAAAGTATTTTATACACAGGGGTATTTTGGGAACTTAAAAATTGAAATGGCTAAACTAACAAAAAAACCAAAATTACATCAGATTGGGGAGTACAGTGTAGAAGAGTTTTTCTTTGTTTAGTAAAAAAGCACAATTATCAATTTTCATGAGTTCCAAGTACCAACCTTTAATTAATGTGCTTACAAAGCAAGTTATTACTACTACATTTATTTCAACTAGGAGTATTACATTCTTACATTTAATTGGTTTTGAGCAAAAGGTACACATTTAGGTCAGTTCAGTTCAGTTCATCTCAACTCAGTTCAGTTCAGTTCATCTCAACTCAGTTCAGTTCATAATTTCCTTCTCTTATACTGTAAACAATTTAATTCAATTCATCTCAATTCAGTAAATCAAAACAAATCCTAACTCTATGGAGTAATATATTTTATTGTACTCATTTCTCAAAAAAAAAAAAAAACCATTAATTTATGAAATTCTTTCTACCTCTAATTTGATTAGATTTATACGAAATAGTTGTTATAAATTATTTTTAGAATTGTCTCAATACATATTTTTCATAATTGAAAATAAAAAACCCCCAAATAATGTGCGGACAAACCTGAAAAATAGAGATTTATGTCAACTGAAAAATCAATGGTGCATACAATTTTTTAATTTTTATGGGTGAAGTACAATCTCTAGTCTGCCTTTATACAAGTATACAATAAAGTGTGTTTCAAAAAAAAAAAAAAGAAAAAAAAAAGTATACAATAAAGTGGGATAATTCTAAAATTTTACATCATAACAAAATCACTTGTGCATCTGGGAGTATATATAAGTCTTATATGTTTCAGAAATGCAAAGGAGGAAAAAAATACGTAGTAGTAATAATTTTCAAACTTATATTTTTTAAATTTATTTAACATACATTGATATTATTTTAATAAAAGTTACATGATCAATGTGTTTTATCATATTTACAAATCACAAAAACTATCAAAATAATGGAGATTATAAAGTATCAAAACCAAAACGTACTAACTATTTCAATGCAGTTATCATATTCCATTGTTAGGTAATTCATTTTTTCTAATCAATAAGTAATATGCATGGTAACAATTGATTAACAACGTACTTTATCATGATGAGGAGTGAATGAGTCATACATTCACTTGTAATCTAATACTTGTATCAATTTTTTTACCTACTAAATCTACTTTTGAGTTTAGACGAGATCTTAAAGAACTTGCCTGTATTTTTGAAAGTGAAAGGAAAGATATGCCACATTCCATAACAGTACTTCTTTACCAAACTGCTTAAATCTTCATTAGTTAGATAATGGTCGCAATTACTTGTTGAGATTGAACTATAACAAACAATCTTTCTTTACAATACAATTTGAATTTTTATTTTTATGATTATTACGTACTTGTAGTATATAAAACGATTCCGCTTTCACGTATCATTCTGACATAAAATTGTTTTTCAAGGCCAAATTAATAACAACCTTGTTCTGATTTCGATGCTTATTATAATAAATGTTCAAATATGTGTATAAGAGACATTGAAAATACAATGTCGTGATTATAATAGAAATACGGATTTATATTAAAGCACCTTTTAAATTAATTAACAATTAATTATACGGAAAAAAAAAAGGTGTAACAATAGGTAAGACATTGAGGAAGCCTCGTCATCAACATTTGTTCACCTAGTACCATATTCGGCAACTTATTGATTGGAAGTATGAAAGGAATTCCATTCCAGAATATATGCAGTATATATATAGTATTCAAATCTTATTAGATAATGTTCATTTGTTCAAGTGTCCACTAAAAATATCATTACATTAATTATTAGATATTGCCAATATGTTTTTGATCACATAAAAATATTTCAAAACATAGATAAGATCGATGAATGCTATTTAGCTCTTTATAAGACAAACCGAAAAAGTCTATAATTGTGTTTCACTATTTCAATTATTAGAAGGAAAAATAATTATTGGACATTGATCTATGTTATCTTTATTGCAAACAAGTTTGAAACTCCGTGTAGGTAAATAGTCGATTCTAATCTATTTAATTTGTCACTAGTACAATATCACCTTTTTCCCGCATTATTAGTATAATTCGGACTAACGAATTGTAATATAAATTATAACGCTAGAATTAAAGAGTGAATTCATGCATTCACTCACTCGATCACCATTAAATAAATAACCATTTTGATAAGAAGTACGTATAGTCGTATAGTTCGATCATCATTTCCATAATACGATATATATGTTAAACTATAAATGCATCACCTGCCTCACATAATTTAAAATCCTAGATGGATATACATGTAGTAAGGAGTATAATACATTTCCTTGCTATTGTTACTCCCAAAAATAGGAAGGAAAGAGTTGAGATCAATCCAATAAAAAAAACACTCTAATAACATAAAGTACCAAATTGGCATATTACTACATGAAAGTATAAAAATTCATGCTTAACAAGTAAGCAAATCACACACAGATATTTTACTCTGCATGCACAACATAAGATATATTCCTAATAAAACTATCACACTGTTTTGCCTATTTTATTAAAGGATTAAATCAAAATAATTTACTAGCTACTAGAGCAACATATAAAATAAGTTATGTAACAACGAGCTTAGTGCCCCAAAATTACAATGGATGCACACAACAAGTTCTCGTGTTTTTAAAAGGAGTAGTATACATTAGGACATTACAACAATATAATGATCTAATTAATAGTGGAAACTTCTTCAACAACAAATTTGATAAGTTATGTAACAGCAAGCTTAATGCGCTAAAATAAAATCACATTGGCCGCACTTAATTAGATTTTGCATTTTTGAAATGAGTATTTTAGTCAACACTGTGCAACGGTCTAATTTTCGGTTACATACACTACGGGTCTGTTCTAATAGATTGAAATAAACGTATGAGAACATGCCCTACATTAATAGGTTTGAAAATTATTTCATGCGGGTGGGACCTTCTTCAACAACAAATACAGTATGATAAGTTATGCAGCAACAAGCTTAATTAGTGCCTCATAATCACATTTTCTACACTCACCAAGTTCTCGTGTTTTCAAAAGGAGTAATTTAATTAGAACAATCTAATTACTGGTTATATACACATTAATAGGTATGTCTAAAGACTATTTCATGTGGGCGAGAACTTCTTCAACAACAAATATGGATCATTTATGTAACAACATGCTTGATGCCTAAATAGGCCAAAAATCACATTTGATACACTCGTCAAGTTCTCGTGTTTTCAAAACGAGTAGAATTAATTAGGATGCCACAACGGTAGTATACATAATACACATTAATAGACCTGAAGACTAATTCACGTGAGCGAAAACTTTACAGTGGGCGTTATTTATTTATTTTTTTTCTTGTTGAAAACCATGGACGCTAATACGTTATCAATGTTTGTCAACACGAATACTCTCTTTTTCTATAAAAGTTCTTCCTCACCATAACCTAGTTTAGTTTAATATATTATACCCAATTTTTAATAAATTAATGTTAGCTTCACCAATGCTAGTAGAGTTAAGAGTTGTAGTAGTAGTAGCAATAATTCTTACTCAGTTTGCCCCACCAACTTTCTTTGGTCCCCCAATTGCCCAATCCCACCAAGCAAACTTTCTCCCTCCTTTACCCTTTTAGAGAGAGAAACCAAACAAACTCAACTCCCCTTCATTTCTTCCTCCTTTCTTCTTCTTTTACAAACTATTTCTGCAATAAAATCCCACCCAAATAAATAAAAATTAAATCTTTTTAGAGAGAGAAACATAGAAAGAGAAAGAAGGAGACTTTTAGAGAGAGAAAAAATGTCTGGAGTTTGTAGGGGATTTTAGGGGGCATACTTACAGCATATGGTCTCTCATTTGCTTAGCAACTCTCAACTTTTTTAGCTCTCTTTCTCTCTCCTCGTTTTCCGCCATTTTTTTTGGTACAACCCCACTTCACTTTTTTGGGTGTTGCTTCACTTTTCCGGCGACCTCGCCGGAAACCCATTTCACCGGTTGCCGGAGCTCCGATCCTTCTGAGCTTGTTTTCTGTCTACTCGGGGTTTAGATTTATTGTTTTGATATCAATGAAATCTACAACGAATACACCGGCGAATACTGCTTCGCAGACTACTAATAATAGTCCGTCTTCTGAAGGTTTGATCTCTCTTGCTGAATCTGGATGAGTTTTTTTTTTTCTTTTTTTGTAATAAATAAGATTTTAGGAGATTTCTGCATTTTTGTCTTTTGACTGTAATTAATGTATTTTTTTTTTTGTTTGAGTAATTTTGGAGAGATTTTCTGAACTTTGTTCTGTAATGAATTAATCACCCACTTCATCATTTATTATTAGTTACAACGTTTTGATTTTGACGCTTGTCAATTACTGTATAAAAATTGGAATAAATCTAAAATGATCATATGACTGTTTGTAACTCTGTATTAGTCGATTATACCTTTTTATTACTATCATTTATTTATTATTGCATACCAAATGGGTTGTATCGTATAATATAAAATAATCGAACGGGGTGGAGGTGATAATACGTGTGAGGATGTGATTGCAGGAGAGAAGAAGACGATTAATCAGGAGTTATGGCAGGCGTGTGCAGGGCCTTTGGTAAATTTACCGGCCGCTGGGACCCACGTTGTGTATTTTCCACAAGGTCATAGTGAACAGGTTAGTTGCCTTTCTTATACCACCCTTTTTAATGTTCATGCAATTTTTTAGCTAATTATGGTAATTAAGTTATAGTTTGTTGTTATTTTTTGGACTAGTACTAGTATTATTTGGTAAGTAAAATAAAGTTAATGTGGTTTTTATTCTATTTGGGTAACGTTAATGATGTTGAAATGGGGAATGTATTAATATGGTAGTATTTGTTTTTTGTTTCCCTAATTTTGAGGGAAACCTTTGAGTTTGTGTGACTTGCTAGTCTTTTTCTTGTTGCTTTTGTTTGTGGTCCATTTTTTTCTATCTAAACTCTTTTTTTGTAATTATTAGACTTGTTGAATTGTAGAATTTCTTGCTAATTATGGTCTTTAGTGCTATTTTCTTTCTAATCCAACAACCGATACTCTTATGGTAATGTCAGTCCAATGGTTGGAAATAGGTTACTAAATCCGATTAGAATTTACTCCCTTTGTTTCATGATGATTCCGACGGATAACCATGTGGGGAGGGGGGATTCTTATGTTGAACAAGTGAAGTATCCAGTATGTTTTAATGGATATGGATAGGTTTATGGATAGAACATTTTTTGTTTTATTTTAATTTTACCCTTTTTATTTCTTTTGATAAGTGTATGGAGGTAGTCCTAAAGATACACCAAACCTTATTGAGGAAGATATTGATTAAACGCTAACCTCAAAGTTCCCATTTAGTTCATGCTTAATCATAATATTAAGATTGTATTATATACCCCTAAATTCCAAAGAGTGCAAAAAAGTTTAATCACTAGCTTCAAATATAACTTCTCAAAAACTATTAAGTTGAAAATTTATGACAAAATCACACGCCATTAGTGTTATTATACACCATAATGTTTTGTATTTTTAATGATAGCTACTTATACATACTCCTTAGGGCTAATTTTAGCATTATCCTAGAAAACAGAATTTCACCAGACGGTAGGACTGTAATACAAGTAATGGGTTGGTAATATTCTCATCCAAAGTGATGTTGCCATGTTTTTGACTTCATAAGCTGTGGTCCATGGGGAATGACTTTGCAGATCATCTTTTATGGCATGTTTCTCTTTCTCATTTCTTTGTCTTGTTATTCCTCAAACTTGTTTTTTTTTTTTTGGTTTTTTTTTTTCCCCTGGTGGGCAGGAATTTCCCAAAACTATCTGATTTTCTATCTATTTTTGTTTCCTCAGTTAAATTTATTTGAAATTTTCTTGTAATTTAATCATCATAAATCATCACAAACCAACTTATTGCACTTTTTTGAATTTTGATTAGTTGTAGGGTCAAGTTTTCTAAGCCAAGATACTTTAATGTTAATTTGCTGGGAGACCCCTTGTATTAACTTTTTTTTCTTTTCTAGAAAATATGCTAGAGATACATGATATAATCAATATCTGAAATTATATTAGTGGGGAAAACAGTCAAAACACTGTCAGCAGGGGAAGACTGCTACGTGTGTTTTGGGCTATGTTGCTTCAATATGTCGTATTTGTTGATTGATTTATGTCCACATTCAGTCCAATTGGGTAAGATCAATATACAGGATATAGAAGCAGACTAACACAAGTTGAACATAATCCTCATCATCATCGAGAACACCTGAGCTAGACATTGTATACTGCACTTAGTTTTTCCTATTGATGGAAAAATCTCACCTACTGGTTACAGGGTATACTTTGATTAGCTTTTCCTCAGCACGACATCACATGCTATAATTTTGAAATTGAAATGGAGTAATTTTGGGTGCAATGTATCAAGCTCAGTGAAATAGCATACATGAGATTATGGGAGTCTGGCCTATTGTAGCTCACAATGTGTGTTGCCAGGTCTTGAATGGAGACTTCTCTGAGACTTAGATATCATTTTCTTCTATTCTAGTCTTGACCATCTTTTTAACTTCTCTGAGACTCTGATGTTATTTTCTTTTTTAATACTAATACCAGGCATCATATAAAGTTTTCTTCTCAATCTTTCTCACTTCCTGATAAACCTTTAATATTTTTGTAATCTTTCCCTTCCTAGAGTTTGGGTAAAATTGGGGAATTGCTAGTGGAGTAAGAACTATTACCTTATACTGTTAAATTGAAAACCTAGTATTATTATAGCTTCTGCCTGTATAGTTTTTGAGAAACAATTCTTGCTGTCTGCATAATATTCTTGATCTCCTTGATAATTCTGACATGAATCACAAAATGAACAGGTGGCGGCATCTTTGAAGAAGGATGTGGATGGTCAGATACCAAATTATACGAATTTGCCTGCTAAGCTACTATGCCTACTTCATAATGTGACATTGCATGTAAGATTATTTGTCTTGCACGCCGCCTCTGTTTTTCTTGGTCTCTTGCTTTTGAGAAGGATGGACTTTAATTTGATTGACAGATTGAGTACAACAGCTTACTGTTTTCTTTCTGTAGGCAGATCCAGAAACTGATGAAGTATACGCTCAGATGACTCTCCAACCAGTTCCTTCTGTAAGAACCTTGATGGATATTATTACCATGTCTTTGTTTTAAAAGGATCAGTTTAATATTGGCTGTTCTAATTGCTTTATACCTCTTGCTCTTCCAACTGGACCCCTCCCTAACGCTTGTTCGATAAGAGGGAATGGAGAGAAAGGGAAGGTAGGACAAGGTAGGGGAATAAGCTCCCTTATTCTGATAAGAGGTTGTGGGAAGGAAGAGAAGGGATCCAGTTTCCCCCCATTTTTTAATTAACACCATCCCTCCAATATCGGAGAGATTTAAAGGGAAAATGGAGCTGACTTCCCCTCCTTATTCCCTCCTCTTCCTTTCCTGTTTATCTTCCTATCTGCAGTTCCGAACATAGTGTACAGAATATGGCCAAAGAGTACCATTGGGGTGTTGGGGGGGGGGGGATGGGGGACACATCAGGCAAATAATACAATCGTTTTCTTATGTATTTGATCTGTTTTTTTTTTTTTTTCATCAGTTCGATAAGGAAGCTTTGTTGAGGTCTGATCTTTCATTAAAAGCACACAAACCACAGACAGAGTTTTTCTGCAAAACTCTGACTGCCAGTGATACAAGCACCCATGGAGGCTTTTCTGTACCAAGACGAGCAGCAGAAAAGATTTTCCCTCCTCTTGTAAGAAGTCTGTCTCTAGAATTCCTAATCTATGTTTTTGATATTAGAGTTTACGCTCATCATCTGAATGTATAGGATTTCTCCATGCAACCACCTGCTCAAGAACTAGTGGCCAGGGACTTGCATGACAGTGTGTGGACCTTCCGCCACATATATCGAGGTAGGTTCAGATTCTGGTTTTTTTTTTTACAAGTTTACCTTTAATATCAGGGAAAATAATTTCATAAAAAAATCACAAGAGCCTAAAAAAATTTCACATGATAAGAAGGCAGGAAAAGCTTTAGAAATAAAACACATTTGCATGAACACATACAAAATTGTTCAGTTGACAACATTGGTTGTTAATCTCTCTTTCTGATCTTCAACCAGGACAACCAAAACGGCACCTGCTAACAACGGGATGGAGCCTTTTTGTTAGTGGGAAGAGACTTTTTGCTGGTGATTCAGTTTTGTTTATCAGGTATGGACTGTAATCATAAAAAAAATATTAAAATTATTTTAAATTATTAAGCAAGACATATATACTAATGCCAAAAGGGCCCATTTTGTAAGTGGTGATAAATGGTGGTTATAGGAGTGAAGTTGTCTATAAATTTGTAAGAAAATTCAATTTCCATTTCCATGGTAATGCTAATTCACCCCGAATTAACCTTATCTTCTCAAATTACCATTACCATCCGTTTCCTTGGGGGGGAGGTGGTATTGGGTGTTAGTGAACATATATGAAGAAAAACATGAAGTTTGGGGATGCCATTGCATTACTATGAACATTAAGATGTTATGTTGATTTTATAATTACACTTGAAACTCATCCCATTACTGCTATATACAACTATCAAAATTGCTGTAAAATTGTTTACTTTCATGGCGGTCTGTTTCTCTGTTATGAGTTCGTTCTGAGAAGCTATACTAATTATTGTACTGACTTGTGGTTTCTTTGAGCAGAGATGAGAAGCAGCATCTTCTTTTAGGGATTAGGCGAGCTAACCGACAACCAACTAATTTATCGTCATCAGTGCTCTCTAGTGATAGCATGCATATTGGAATCCTTGCAGCTGCTGCCCATGCGGCTGCAAATAATAGTCCGTTTACAGTTTTCTATAATCCAAGGTGGGCGTCATTGCACTCTTCTTAATCACCGCTCTGCATCCTTGGCCTCATTAGATGTTGATGTGTGCAGAGCTAGCCCATCAGAGTTTGTGATCCCACTCGCGAAGTACTACAAGGCTATATATGGTCAACAAGTATCTCCTGGTATGCGATTTAGGATGATGTTTGAAACTGAAGATTCAGGAACTAGAAGGTAATTTTAAATGTTGTGTATGAGACGGTCATATTGTTTCACCTCGCTGTAAACATAGAGAAGAAATCCGTCTCGAAAATGACTGTATTGAAATCATTCTGTTGATGACTCATCTTTCATCATCTGGTATTAAGCAAATTGACTAATTGAGAATTAATCAACCAAATTTGCAGGTATATGGGTACAATCACAGGTATTAGTGATCTAGATCCTGTGCGCTGGAAGAACTCACAGTGGCGTAATTTGCAGGTAAATACTTGCTGCCTGTGTTGCAACTAATTATCCGTGCACCTTATTTTGTGCATTTTCTAATTGTTGATAGATTACTTGATATCTGCACTCAGGTTGGTTGGGATGAGTCAACTGCTGGAGAAAGGCGTAACAGGGTTTCTGTTTGGGAGATTGAACCTGTTACAGCTCCATTTTTCATATGTCCCCCACCATTCCTTAGGCCAAAGCGTCCAAGGCTACCAGGAATGCCAGGTACATATAATTATACTTCTGCAGATTGGGGTATCTATTTCCAAAAAATCACGGTATCTTTATTTCTTCTAATTTTCCTTAGGTCTCCCATGTTAGTATGCTATCTCCCTCACATCATGACAGGATATAACAGCAAGCCTGTTTACTTGAAACTTATCTTACTGGAATGCTTTCATGAGCCTCAAATTACCCTCTGTTTAAGATACAAGATGATTAATATATGGAGATTGCTTCTTATGCTACTCTGATAATTTATTATACTACTGCTGCCCACTGGCATGTGACAAAACCGCTATTTTCCTTTATGAGAAATTTTAATGATACCATACTAATTTACAGTTTTACATTCGTTATTACAACGTGGCTTATGAACCTCTAATTTTCACGGGGTTGGGTGAGTCTATATGATGCCTCACTATTGGAATGAAATGATTGTCCTTCAAAAGTTTTTCTTAGGTCAGCACAAATAGCAACAGAAAGCTTAAATGGGACAAAACATGCCATTGTATCCTAATATGATTACCTTGTTGTGTTAACTGTAATGATCATTTTCTTGTTGCACTGTTTTTCTAAATGGTTCTAATCTAATCTTACTCTGTGGCAGATGATGAATCTGATGTCGACAACCCATTCAAGAGGACAATGCCATGGCTTGGAGATGATCCGCATGCTTTAACAGGCTTGAGCTTGATGCAGTGGATGAACATGCCACAAAATCAATCCTTGGCTAATCCAATGCAGGCAAATTTTTTGAATACTTTACCTGGTACTCTTCAGAGTCTTCCTGGTGCTGACCTGTCCCGTCAATTAGGATTTACTGCACCACTGATGTCTCAGCAAAACAACTTACAGCTCAATGCTCAGAGTCCAGTACAATCAGTTCAGCAGCTTGATCAGCTCCAGAAGTCAGCAGAAGCTTTGAACCCATTGAGCTCTCTAATACAGTCGCAACAACAGTTATGTGATGTTTCTCAGCAATCCTCGATGCATAACTTGATCAACCAATCCCTATCTTCAAACCATGTCCAGTCACAGCTTGTACAGTGTCAGGGTCTTGTACAAAGTCAGAATTCATTTCAACAGCCAACTTCTCTTCAAAGCCATCAGCCCCTGGGAAACCTACCCCCACAGCAGCAGCAGCAGCAAAGTTCGGGACCCAGTCAACAACCAAGCATAAATCAATTGCAACAAGTTACCGACAACCAGCTTCAGCTTCAACTTATGCAAAGGCTTCAGCAGCAACAGCACTCGCTCTTATCTCAGCAGTCTGCATTGCAGCAGATAAATCACGTGAACCAACTCCAAGAACTGCAGAGATCTCAGTCAGATGCATCTCAAAGCTTTTCTAGGGCATTGCCTTCATCACAAATGATGGATATGCCTCAAGCACAAATGAAGCCTCTCCCTCAGCCCCAGGTTATGCCACAGCAGATATCTAGGAGCAGTAGTCTGACAGCATCACACTTCTCTCAAACACCTCAGGTCCCAAAACTCCCACAGCAGCAGTCTGGTGTAATGCCTGAACTGCATGGTCCGGCTGGAGTTGCACTCAATCCTATGTCAAATCATCCTTCCACTGCAGTAAGCAGCAGTTTTGTAGGAGCTGCTGCAGGTGGGCATTCAGTGCTAACTGATGATATTCCATCATGTTCTACATCTCCTTCGACAAACAATGGTCCTATTGTCACTCAGACAGTCATGAACAATAGAAGTCACCGAAATTATGCCTTGGGAGAAGGAATAAATCAGTCTAATCTTTTGAGTTCCAATAGTTTAGAGACTATGGCAGCTCATAACTCTTTTCAAGAGTTGCATCAAAAAGCTGCTGTCAAGCCTTCTGTCAACATTACTAAAGTTGAAAGCCAGGGACATTTAACCCGGCAAACATATCAGAGTATCCCTATGGATTATCTAGATACATCCTCTGCAACATCAGCCTCTCTCTCTCAGAATGATATTGTAATTCAGAACAATCCATTAGCTAATCCACAATCAAGTTTGTTAGGAGATACAGGTCACGATGTGGAGGTACAAGCTGATGTTAGAAACAACTTTCATGCCGGGGCAAGTATTAATGGCCAGCTGGGGACATCCTTGGTCTCAGATACTATGCTGACAAAAAATTTACCAAGGTCTGATAAGGATTTCTCCAATAACGTCTCTTCTGGTTGTATGCTTAGTACTTATGAAAACTCGAAGGATGCTCAGCAGGAACTGTCATCCTCAATGGTTACTCAGTCATTTGGAGTACCAGATGTCGCATTCAATTCAATTGATTCTGCATTAAGTGATGGTAGTTTTATGAATAGAGGAGCATGGGCCCCACCCCAACCATATCAGAGACTGCGAACCTACACAAAGGTAAAACTCTTAGAACTTTTCTCATGCTCTGGCTTAAAATAAGAATTTCAATGAGTGACTTGGTTGTTTATCTGAAGGTTTACAAGCGTGGAGCTGTTGGTAGATCTATAGATGTTACTCGTTACTCGGGTTATGAGGAGCTCAAGCAGGATCTGGCTCGGATGTTTGGCATAGAGGGACAGATGGAAGACCGGGGAAGAGTTGGCTGGAAACTTGTATATGTGGACCATGAGAACGATGTCTTGCTAGTGGGTGATGATCCCTGGGAGTAAGTCTTCGCATAATTAAATTACAATTAATTTGCTTCCCTTATCATTATTATCACGATCATCTATTCTGCTTAGAGTTCATATTCTGTCTGTTTCAATTGCAGTGACTTCGTGAATTGTGTTCGGTGTGTAAAAATCCTCTCCCCTCAAGAAGTCCAACAAATGAGCCTTGACGAAGATTTTGGAAATGCTTCTCTACAAAATCAAACCTGTAGTAGTTCTGATGGTGGAAATGTATGAATTTTAGAGTCATGCTTCTACCAGTTATTGTGTGCAGAAGACTAAAATGAGAGGATAGAGTTAGCCCCTGGCATATACTTGTGCTGATTTTTATGCATTGCTGCAAGCTGCTGTGATGCAAGCCGAGTTTTCGCCTTTGATATAGAAAGTTAGAAATCATTTCCCTCATTTTTGGGCAAGCCTTGTGGTATCCATTATAAATGGCTAGTAGGACAGGGAGCTCAGAAAGTTGGCAACCAGACCATCCTATGATTTCAATGGTATTCTGGCAAGCCTTCAAAATTGTAATGATGTATGTTCTAGATCAATGTAAATCTCTCTTAATTTATAAAATCAACGTTCTCGGTTCAAGTCTCTTCGAAAAGTTTGGCTTGAAAATTTTGTAGCTAATTCATTCAACCAAGTGCATTGACAATTTTCATTCTAATCAAAGTTATCTAATGACAAGCAATTTCAACTGCATCACGCTTCTAAGAGGAGTATGACAAGACCAACATATCCTCATTCCATGAAGAGATTTTGAATATGATGAAAAATAGAGAGCAAAATCAGATTTCTATTTCATTGATTGGGAAAAATGAACTGTCTTACAAGTTGTGTTCTATTACAAGTATTTATACAAAACATCTGAAAATATCTTGTAACAAACTATTCTGACATAAGGAATCTAATAACAGAATTCTGTTACACCAAAATCTAGAAGAAACTAGAAACTTCTAGAAACTAAGCTTAGCAGCAAACTTGATCTTCAGCTCCTTTATTGCTTCAGCTTTCCTCGAGCTCCCTTTACTTGTGCAGCCTCACATTTTGTTATAACAGAATCAGTAACCTGATTAGTATGATCATCAATACCCCCCCTCAAGCTAGGTGTGGGTGAATAAAACATACCTAGCTTGGACAATAGCTTGGACAGTTGAGCAGCAGGAAGAATCTTTGTCAAAATGTCAGCTAACTAACCATCAGAAGGAACATAAGACAACTCAATCAATCCTTCCAACACCTTGTCTCTGGTAAAATGGCAATCAATTTCAATATGCTTTGTCCTTTCATGCATAACAGGATTCTTAGCCAAATGAATTGCTGACTGATAATCACAATTCAAATTGACCGGTGTGAGATTAGTAACTCCCAGATCAATAAACAATCTCACAAGCCAAACAATTTCCGAGGCTGCAGCAGCGATTGCCCTGTACTCAGCTTCAGTTGAGGATTTAGAAACAATTGATTGTTTCTTAGATTTCCATGAAATGAGACTGTTTCCAAGCATCATCAGATAACCAGTAATAGACCTTCTACTGTCTATACAAGCTCCCCAATCTGAGTTTGAATAAGCTTGAAGAGTGACTTGTTTAGCAGCCTGTAAAAATAAGCCTTGACCAATTGTTCCAGCCACATACCTCAAAAGATGCTGCAAAGCCTTAACATGTGCCAACCTTGGACATTGCATGAACTGGCTGAGAGTCTGGACTGCAAAAGATATATCAGGCCTAGTGTGTGAGAGAAAATTCAGTTTACCAACTAGACTTCTATAGTGTTCTGGATCCTGGTACAAATCTCCTTCAGTTGCTGAAAGTTTCACACTAATAGGAAGAGAGGTCTTTGTTGATCTTGAAACATCCATTTCACATATCTCCAGCAACTCTCTAGTGAATTTTCTCTGACTCAGAATGATGCCAGTAGACAATCTTGAAACCTCAATTCCCAGGAAGTAGCTCAGTTCTCCCAAATCCGTTATACTGAATGTGTCATGTAAATGAGACTTCAAATCAATCAAAATATCTTGATTTGACCCAGTTAAGATTATGTCATCAACATAAACAACAGCAATGCATATATCATCTCCCTCCTTAAGAATGAACAAGAATAATCATTCTTGTTCTGAATAAACCCCTTCTTCTGCAGTTCTGAAGTTAACATAGCAAACCACTGTCTACTTGCTTGCTTTAACCCATACAGATATTTCACAAGTTTGCACACCTTACTCTCTGGATTTGGAATCCCTTATGACATCTTCATATAAACTTCTTCATCAAGTGAACCATGTAAAAAAGCATTGTTTATGTCTAATTGAAACAATGACCATTGGTTCCCAGCAACAACAGCTAGCAAACACCTTATGGTAGCCATCTTCACAACCGGTGAGAAAGTCTCATCATAATCCAGACCATACTTTTGTGTAAAACCTTTAGCCACAAGCCTAGCTTTATATCTCTCTAGTGTTCCATCCTTTTTAAGCTTCACTTTAAAAACCCATTTGCACCCTATAGCCTACCCTTAGGTAAAGTTGTAACAACCCAAGTATTGTTTGCAGACAGGGCTTCTAACTCTCTATTCATTGCCTGAACCCATTCTGGGTGCTGTGCTGCCTTAAAATAGGTAGCTGGTTCTGTGATGCCAAAAACTTGAGCAATAAAAGACTTCAGAGGTATAGGGAACTCATCATATGTTATGAAATTGCACCAATGAGAGGGAGCATACTCAACTGTACAAACATAGTTAATCATCCAGGCTGGCTTTTTGGAGGGTCTAGAAGACTGTCTGTTAGGCTGGACTTGTGTTTGTGGGTTAGGTGCTGTAACTGGTGGAATATTTAGGGAATGTGTTTGGGTGATAGGTATAGGTTGTGTTTGGATGTTTTGAGGGGTTTCTATTTGAGAAGGGATATGCTGATCTGGGAACAGGATAAATAATTCTGGAATATCAGGCTCAATATCAAAAGTGAAAGCAGTTTCAGCTGGAAGAAAAATGGGATCTGGTTTATGAGTAGGAGAGGTAATGTGGAAAGGAAAATTTCTCTCATGGAAGATGACATCCCTAGACACAAAAATTTTGTTTGTTTCTATTAGATTCAACAACTTATATGCTTTCTGTCCAGTTGGATAACCAAGCAATACACAGGGTGCTGATCTAGGGTCAAACTTGGTCCTGTTACTCTTCAAAGTAGCAACATAACACATGCATCCAAACACCCTTAGATGGTCAATGTTAGCTGGAAAACCATTAACCTTTTCATAAGGTGAGACATAGCCAAGGCATGATAAAGGCATCTTGTTAATCAAGTGAGTTGCAGAAAGCAAATACTCACCCCAATATTTTGCTGGAACTTTAGACTGAAAGAATAAAGCTCTAGCTGTCTCCAATAAGTGTCTATGTTTCCTCTCAACTACCCCATTTTGCTGAGGAGTATCTACACATCTTCTCTAATGAAAAATCCCAAACTTCTCATAAATTAATGACATTCTCCCTTCACACAACTCTTTTGCATTATCAGTTCTAAGACTCTTCACAACAATACCAAACTGAGTCTAAATATAAGTAACTAAAAACTCCAAAATTTCAACACAATCAGATTGATTCTTCATAAGAAATGTCCAGGTATGTCTTGACATATCATCAACAACAGTCAAGAAGTAAGAACAATTATCATGTGTTTGGAGTTTATATGGACCCCAAGTGTCTACATGTAAAAGATCAAAACACTTTACACTCTTAGTACTCTCCTTAGGAAAATATTTTCTAACTTGTCTAGCTTTTGGACAAATTTGACAAATGCTGTCAGTACAAGCCTTATTAGAAAATTTTGAATCTACATGACTCAACTTACTAAAAGGTAAATGTCCTAATCTCAAATGCAAAAGCTTAGCCTCATCTGCAATAGCCAGATTTATTGAAGAAATACTACTCTCATCCTTCTTCAATTCTCCTTTTGAGACTGCATACATCCCTGAATCCAGATTACCAAGAACTAGAGAATTTTTCTTGGAGTGATCCTGGATTAAACACTTGTCATGTGTAAAGATAATATCACAATCCATGTCTCTACAGATTCTATGTGTAGAAATCAAATTAAAATGCAACTCAAGAACATGCAGAACATCCTTAAGCACAATTCCATTCTCAAATGTAACTGTTCCTATATGCTTTACCTCTACCTTTTTTCCATTAGCAACAGTTATTGAGCTTGGATATTTGTTAAACACTTCATATGAATCAAATAAACTCAAATTTGAGCATATGTGATCCGTTGCTCCACTATCAATAATCTATTTTGAATTTAGACAAGTAATTAAGCAATTACCTGCCATATTAGCCATTCCACTGAACTGCTTGGAACTCTCTTGCTTGTCCTGCTGCAATAGACTCACCAGGATGCAATAGACTCACCAGGATCCATATTAGGCAATGGATTCATCATCAAGATATTTGTTCTCACTCCAGCATGCTTAGTGTCAAGCTTCATAAGAAACCGGATCAACCTCTCATCTTGCTGAGACTTCAGAAATTTCTGAGTTAAGTTGCAGGTGCATCTGGTGCAATTACAAGTAGGAATAGGATTTGCTGCACTAATTTGATCCCAAATTCCTTTAATCTTGGTGAAAAATACAACAATTGAATCTGAACCTCGTTCTAATTGGCTCAAGGTTTGCTGCAATGAATAAATCTGTGGCCCAGAAACAACAGAATATCTATCCTCAAGATCCTTCCAGATCCCAGATGCAGTAGAAAAGAAGATCACACTCTTTGCCAAAGTATTATCGAGAGATCTCAAAATATATGAAATAATCATATTGTTGCATCTACTCCATGCATTAAACAAAGGATCTGCATCACCTGGTATTGGCAAGCTACCATCAATGAAAGACATCTTGTTCTTCATAGAAAGAGCTAATACCATTCCTCTCTTCCAATCTTGATAGTTTTCTCCATTAAACTTCTCTGAAACAAGTGAAACAGTTGGATTTTCACTCGGATGAATGTAGTAAACTGATCTAGGATCTTGAGTCGGATTTTGAATACCTGAATGATTTTTTTGTCCAGCCATCTTCTTAGCAAATTGAGCTCAGAAAACTCGAGATTATCAACAAAATGTACTGAATTAATCGAAAGAAATATGAAAAATCTGATGAAAGATCAAATCAGAAATCTGGAAATAATTAATGAAACAGTAATGTTCTTAGTATTCAATGTATGATTGAATGAAAATTTGCGGAAAAAATTAGCAGGATCTCAAGATCTCTGCTCTGATACCATGAAGAGATTTTGAATATGATGAAAAATAGAGAGCAAAATCAGATTTCTATTTCATTGATTGGGAAAAATGAACTGTGTCTTACAAGTTGTATTCTATTACAAGTATTTATACAAAATATCTGAAAATATCTTGTAACAAACTATTCTGACATAAGGAATCTAATAACAGAATTCTGTTACACCAAAATCTAGAAGAAACTAGAAACTTCTAGAAACTAAGCTTAGCAGCAAACTTGATCTTCAGCTCCTTTATTGCTTTAGCTTTCCTCGAGTTCCCTTTACTTGTGCAGCCTCACATTATGTTATAACAGAATCAATAACCTGATCAGTATGATCATCAATATTCCACATCTCCACATTTTACATCTGACGAACTGTGTGAACGTTGTGCTCACCTTTCGGCGACGCATACTAAAAGTCACACTCATAAAGTCCTAATTGAAGGTAACCTGCAATGCTAAAACTTTAATTCACTGCAATCACCATTTATTCATATCATTCATTAAAGGAAGACGATTTTATCTATCTACAAGCCAAAGGAACGCAGTTTTATCTATTATATACATGACCAAAATTTATATGAAGTAGATTTACAACCACACGGACCTTAATCAATGCCCTAGATCAAAAGTCATTTGCTTTCTGTTCTAAAGTTTCAAGCAAATAAAGGAATTATATTATGCTTGATTTTGATCAACAAAGCCTAAGTATAAATGTCGGCGAACAACTAGTGTGATAATTCAAGAAGATCATGGGTTTATGTTAGATACTTTAAGCAAAAACAATATGGGTGGATGCAACAACTAGTGTCAATGAAACATAAGAACCAATTTTTTGTTCATAATTGTATTACCTATGCTAATTAAAAACAACCTAAAATAAATTATAATCCCACAATTTTGTTTTACTAAGAAAGCCACCTTAATAGACAATTATCATCTAATCAAGGAGCCACCAACAAAATTGTATTCAATAATAGTAATAGCTAGAAATGGAAAAAACTTAATTACCTTCTAGCAACGTAGCAATACCCATCTTGATTAAAAGCTAAATATCAAGAAGTACAAGTTTTGTATAGTGCTTTTGTTGATTGCGGTTGAGATGAAGCTCAATCATCTTTCAAAACGTTTCGAGGTAATTAGTATACATGAAACCGTAATGACACATATCGAATACATCTAGTGGTGGGAAGAGACTGTTCAGAGCGGCATTCACTAGTAGAAAAATGGACATTGGCGCTGATCAATGGCCACTAGTTTTTGAGGGAAAACTGGGTGGGGAAAATAAGGGGAAAACTGGGCGGGATTTTGAGGGAAGATTATTGCCACAGGAAAGAGTACCTTGTGCCCGAGTTCCCGCCCGACCGGGCGCGAGAGATGGCCATAATGGAAAAAAGGCGGGATTTTTAGGGGTGTTGTTCAGCGGAGTTTCTTAATTTTAATTAGGAGTAATTATTTTTGTATAAATACGATTTTAATGCTTTTGTTTAGTACTTCTTCTCTTAGACTTTCTCTCTCTACTTAGTCTTAGATTATTTTCTCTCTCTATAACTTTGTTCTCTACTTTGTTCTTAATTCAACTCCTTAATTCCAATTACCACTACAAGAAAAAGCCCATTTTTTACCGATGGGAAATACCGATGGCCGGTAAAATCCATCGGTAAAATTATAAATTACCGATGGTTTTATCAATCCATCGGTATTTTTAGAAATACCGATGGTCTAGACATCGGTATTTTTTTTTCCGATGGCTTTTTTCCATCGGTAAAATCTTATTTTTTATAAAATAATAAAAAAAATTTACCGATGGTAAAAAGCCATCGGTCTTAAAAAATTACCGATGGCTAAAAGTCATCGGTAAATATTTACAAAAAAAAAAAAAAAAAAGTCAGTGTTAAAACTCTAGCAACTCCTTCCTTATTCTTTTCCTTATCTCCTCAATTTTGCCTCTAATAACACTGCTCTCCCTCTCTCCTCCTCTATCTACATCTTTCTCTCCTCTCTCCTCCACGATACTCTCTTTCTCTCTCCTCCATGATACTCTTTTTCTCCTTTCTTTTGGTCGCCCTATTCTCTCTCCTCCCTCTTTGGTTTTTTTTTTCTCAATTTAGTTGATAGTTCAGGGGTAATTCGACAGTGTTCATGGGTATTTCGTGGGTAATTCGGCGTTGTTGCGGTCTTTATGGTCAAATTCGACCATAAAAATTCCAGATCTGGAGTTTTTATGGTCGAATATGACCATTTAAACACAACAAAAAACCAGTGAATTGCGACCGCCAGCACCGGTCGCAATTTTTGAGGAAAGCGGTCGCTATTCACAATTGCGACCGCCACCGGTCGCAACTGCGCGGCCGTAATTTTAATGGTCACAAAAAAAAATTGCGGCCACTTGACGGTTGCAGATTAAATTGCGACCGTTTTTCGTATTTTCAACGACCGTTTTTTAAACTAACGTAATTTGTTAATTGCGACAGGCAAAGCGGTCGTAATTGCTGAAAATTACGACCGGCTAAGGCGGTCTCCAAACTCGGGGATCTGCGACAGGCATTGACGGTCGCAATTTTCAGTAAATTACGACCGCCTGTGACGGTCGCAAATTCCTGTGATCTGCGACAGGCCCTGACGGTCGCAAAAACACGGGATCTGCGACATGCTCTGACGGTCGCAATTTTCAGTAAATTACGACCGCCTAAGACGGTCGCAAATTCCTGTGATCTGCGACAGGCCTTGACGGTCGCAAAAACATGGGATCTGCGACATGTTAGATAAACGGTTGCAATTCCTCATAGAATTGCAACAGGGCAATTTATTATTATAATACAATTTCAAATAATTACAATTTGCATTATCGATGCCATCCTAACCTGAACCTATAACCTGTTATCATGTGATTTAATTTCAAAATTAATATAAAATAAAAATAAAATGCATAATTCATATAGATAATTATATTAATAATTAAAAAGTCCAACTTCGAACAATACATACAATAATAATGTTCAAGTTAATAGTAATAGTAATTAGTTAGTAGTAGTTTTATAAGCTTAACTTTAAAACTAAGTTAGGTCTATATGAATAAGTAATGGCCTATGTTCCTTCAAAAAATAGATAAGGCCAACATGTAACAATATAATACCAATTTCAGGCCTATATTCCTCAAAAAATAACGAAATGGCCTATATCCCCCCCCCCCAAAAAAACCTAAGGTCTATATTCCCCAAAAAAAACCTAAGGCCTATATTCCCCCCCAAAAAAGTACTAAGGCCTATATCAACAATACTAATGTAAGAGCTTTATGAACAAAAACTACGACACCGGAGTCTGGTGACCAAGCCCAACACCACTCATGTCCGGGTAATCTTCCCTACGAAACTAAAATGGAGGACCACCTGAACAGTTAGAGAACAAGTTCTGCAACATTGTCTCCATCATTCGCTTACTCTCAATTGCTGCCTCCTCCCGCTCCTTCTTCAATGCCTCCTGCAATTGCGTTGCAAACTGTGCCTCCATCTGTGCCTGCATTTGCACTTTTGCCTCCTCTATTCGCTCGGCAACCTCGGCTTGCACACGTTCCTCCAACTGTGAAGCTATAGAAGGATTGTACGATTGCGAGCCTTTCTCGGAAGAGGGGGTGTAAAACAAACTAGCACTTTCACCTAGGCCCTTCACTACACCCTTTTTCCTACCACCAACGACCTCCCAGTATAGCTGGTTAAGGTCCGGTTGTGACCCTTCTTGAGTGGAAGACTCGTCAATCTTCTTTTGGTAGGCTTCCTGAAATCAAACAAAACAAATTATGCATGTTAAACATGTTTATAGGTTCAAATTGCGAAAACTTACACATTTTCATGCATATTCAAGGCTATAGGTTCATGAGTAGGATAAAATGGCATAAATGACCTTCTAACTTACCCATTTTCTTTGTTTGTGCTACATTCTAAGATTTTATCAATCAAACAACTCATATTTAGCATATTAAACATGTTTATAGGTTCAAATTGCAAAAACTTACACATTTTCATGCATATTCAAGGCTATAGGTTCATGAGTAGGATAAAATGGCTTAAATGACCTTCTAACTTACCCATTTTCTTAGTTTTTGATATATTATAAGAATTTATCAGTCAAACAACTCGTATTTAGCATATTAAACATGTTTATAGGTTCAAATTGCAAAAACTTACACATTTTCATGCATATTCATGGCTATAGGTTTGTGACTAGGCTAAAATGGCTTAAATGACCTTCTAACTTACTCATTTTCTTTGTTTTTGCTAAATTCTAAGATTTTATCAATCAAACAACTCATATTTAGCATATTAAACATGTTTATAGGTTCAAATTGCAAAAACTTACACATTTTCATGCATATTCATGGCTATAGGTTCATGACTAGGCTAAAATGGCATAAATGACCTTCTAACTTACCCATTTTCTTTTTTTTTGCTATATTATAAGAATTTATCAATCAAACAACTCATATTTAGCATATTAAACATGTTTATAGGTTCAAATTGCAAAAACTTACACATTTTCATGCATATTCATGGCTATAGGTTCATGACTAGGCTAAAATGGCTTAAATGACCTTCTAACTTACCCATTTTCTTTGTTTTTGCTACATTCTAAGATTTTATCAATCAAAAAACTCATATTTAGCATATTAAACATGTTTATAGGTTCAAATTGCAAAAATGTACACATTTTCATGCATATTCATGGCTATAGGTTCATGACTAGGCTAAAATGGCATAAATGACCTTCTAACTTACCCATTTTCATTGTTTTTGCTACATTATAAGACTTTATCAATAAAAAAACTCATATTTAGCATATTAAACATATTTATAGGTTCAAATTGCAAAAACTTACACATTTTCATATATATTCATGGCTATAGGTTCATGACTAGGCTAAAATGGCATTCTAACTTAGCCATATTCTTTGTTTTTGCTATATTTTAAGAAGTTATCAATCAAACAACTCTATTTAGCATAGTAAACATGTTTATAGGTTAAAATTGCAAAAACTTACACATTTTCAAGCTTATTCATGGCTATAGGTTTATGAGTAGGCTAAAATGGCATAAATGACCTTCTAACTTACCAATTTTCTTTGTTTTTGCTATATTCTAAGATTTTATCAATCAAACAACTCATATTTAGTATATTAAACATATTTATAGGTTCAAATTGCAAAAACTTACACATTTTCATGCATATTCAAGGCTATAGGTTCATGAGTAGGATAAAATGGCTTAAATGACCTTCTAACTTACCCATTTTCTTTGTTTTTGCTATATTATAAGAATTTATCAATCAAACAACTCGTATTGAGCATAGTAAACATGTTTATAGGTTCAAATTGCAAAAACTTACACATTTTCATGCATATTCATGGCTATAGGTTCATGACTAGGGTAAAATGGCTTAAATGACATTCTAACTTACCCATTTTCTTTGTTTTCCCTATATTCTAAGATTTTATCAATCAAACAACTCGTATTTAGCATATTAAACATGTTTATAGGTTCAAATTGCAAAAACTTACACATTTTCATGCATATTCAAGGCTATAGGTTCATGAGTAGGATAAAATGGCTTAAATGACCTTCTAACTTACCCATTTTCTTTGTTTTTGCTATATTATAAGAATTTTTCAATCAAATAACTCGTATTTAGCATATTAAACATGTTTATAGGTTCAAATTGAAAAAACTTACCCATTTTCATGCATATTCATGGTTATAGGTTCGTGACTAGGCTAAAATGGCATAATTGACCTTCTAACTTACCCATTTTCTTTGTTTTTGCTACATTCTAAGATTTTATCAATCAAACAACTCATATTTAGCATATTAAACATGTTTATAGGTTCAAATTGGTTAATCATAGACATTTTTAAGCATTTACAAGGTTATAGGTTCCTCAAATTTCAAATCACAAGTATAAGTGCCTATGTTTTGCATGCTTCCTTAAAAAATAATTTCATTAGTTTCCAAAGTTAGATGTGTTACCGAGATTTTTTGTGCCCTCTTGTTAGCTGCAACTTTTCCTTTTCCTAGAACTTTCTTATGTGTCTTTAGGAACACCTCCGGAGCAGTTGGAAGCACTCCACCGGCTTTCTGAGCCTGCACAAATCAAATAACTCCATAAATGCTTAGTGTATGTAACTACTAAAACATATCAGTATCAGTATCAGAACCTTGGAAGTGTGACGTCTCATTTGGATTAGACAGGGAGCCGCCCCTCCTGTTCTTCTTCGCTTTTTCTGACCTCTCCAGAAATACCGGATCCTTTCTTTTCGCCATAATTCGCTCAAACATAGCCTCTCCCATCCGTCTGGGAACTGACTTGTTTCTGACCGAAACATTGTATGTAATCTCTTTCAGCCTCTTATGTGCCTTCTTTTCATACTCCTTCTTCACGAGGGCATCAAGATCAACATTCCAAAGGTATTGTTTCTGCAAACAAGAAAAATAAAATGTATAATAATTTATTGTAATAAGTAACCAAAAAACAACAAAGTTAGATGAGTAAACTAAACTTGTGGGTTTTATAATACCGTAAACGAGTTCCACCAGTGGGTCTTAGTATCCTTGTCAACCATTTCATAGTTAAGCCATGGTTCGCGCCAATGTGCTTGAAAAATATTTGTAATGGAGGTGCTCACGGTGTTATCATCGAACCTTTGTACCAATAAGCAAACAAATGAAGTCATTATATACAAATCTAACCAAGATTGTTCAAGTTGGAATGCAAATTAAGATAACCATGAGTAACTTACCATAACCCCGTCAGGTGCAAAGTCCTTCTCGCAATGGGGGTAAGAACCTCACCCATGGGAGAGTTACTGTCTTTCGTCTCAGGAACCATTTTTAACCAAAAATTAGGCGAAAAGGCTATTTATACTATTTAAAAAAAATATTCAACTATGTAGCCTGATATTAAAGTAATTACAATGAGATAAACCCATGTATTAATACACATTTACGATAAAGTAGCTTATTTGGAATGCACATTTACCATGTCTAATTCTTAACTAGTCATTATGAATCTTGCATATTAGATAAAATCATGTACAAATTCAACCATAAATCTCAAAGCAAACAAAGTTACATGGCTTATTTAATCGATTCAAGACAAAAATTTCATTACATCCAAACAATTTAATGTGATAGTGGCTTCTTTTCTAATCAAATTGCCACCCCAAACAGTATAATTAAAACCAAACTTGAAATCCACTTCGACATTAGTTCCTTTCTACTCAAATTACACCAAAGCAAATCAATTCAATTTTAACACAATCACATTAATCATCAGACTACACCACAATATATGTAATCCCCCGTATTTTTAAATATATTATAAATGAAATTATATTTTATTTATAATATTTATTTGTATTTTTCCGGAATTTAATTTCAAAAGTTTCAATTTTTAATTTGGGTCGAAAATTATTTTGGTACAAATTTCTTATACATACATTCATTCTATAATTTATGTCCAAACAATCAAAGCCTAACCCACTTTACTTTCCTAATTGGCCCATTAATTTTATGAGGCCCAATCTTACTATTTACCCTACACCACTCTCTCTCCTATAAATACCCCATACATCCCCAAAATTTTTCCCACACAAAAGGTTAGTATTATTTACTTACTCCTTTATTTTATTTTTCTTTTCTTTTTCCTTTTATTTCTTTTCTTTTTCTTTCCTTTTTCTTTTTCTTTCCTTTCTTTTTTTCCCCCTTATTCCTCCTTCCTACGTGAGCCATGATCACTGCTTCCCCCTGCTGCCGCCGCCCGCCGGTGGCGACCCACCAAGCGGCCCACCGTGGCCCACTCCCCTTTCCTCCTCCTTTGTTTTTTTTAGTTTTGCTTAGAATTGATTTAATTGTTTTGGGGTTTTGATTTTGTAGTATAAAGATTATATTTTTAGTATCAAAATCATGTTTTTGATAGCTTAAACCTATAATTTCAGATTTTAATTGTGTTATATATTTTCAGATTTTATAATTTATAAACCTAGGGTTTTAATTTATTTAAATTGGGATTTTAGGGTTCTTATGACTAATTAAATTGGGGCTTTTGTTCCTATTGGATTTCTATTGATTAATTAAGCATAAAAACATGTTTTTAAGGAAGTTTTAAGAACTTTTAATCTAATTTATATTGCTGGAAATTTGGTTAAGTATTAATTTATTGTTATTGGTTGTTTTCTAGGAAGTGATTATTTCTTAGGAGACTTTTAAGTGATTAAAAGTGGCACAAAGGATTGTTTATACGAGGTACGTACATGTCTACTTCGTTGTAAGTAGTATCATGTTTAGGTACCAAAGAAAAGAACTTAGTTTCATGATTAGAGAACACTTGGATGAAAATTGTTTGGTTATACATTTAATTAATTTATGTGCTTATGTTTATGAGACATGTTTTGGTGAATTAATTATGTTAGTATGGAATTATGGATGCAAACATGTTGAATTATATTGGATTAATTGTTTGTATGGAATGTTGATACAAGCATAATTTTATTGGATTGGTTTGTTAACCACATTTGGATTATTAAAGGATTGGAATTGAATGGTTTAATTAAGTGGAATGGATTTATTAATTATTCCACAAGGTTGTTATTTATTTATTACTCGAGCATGACTTGTTAGTATGTTGAGTAAAAGTGGATTAAGCCGAAATGGCTAGGTGGGTTGACTATGTTCAACAATTTGGATAATTTGGAAGTTTAATGGAATTAAAGGTCAATTTGTGATGTGATCACCATTGTCCTAAATAAGATTAAAAGTAAATTGATGTATGATTTTTATGTATGGTCTATTTGATTGAGTCGGCTATTAATTAAAATTGTAATCACGTAAAGTGAAACATGGATGAGCAATAAAACTCTGGAAAGCGTGCACTTCTGGAGTATTGACAATTATGGGTTGGGGTACACGGTGGTAGCCCATGGCTTTCCGAGGCTTGTTTGATCAACATGTCCTATTTTCTTTTGGTATTTACATTTTATTTTACAATGAAAGTTAGATGGGATCCTAGACTAACTTTGTGAGAATGGAGTCGCGCCCATTCTTGCATCGCGCTAAACTTTTATTTTAAATGGTCATTTGGGACCAAAATGATTTTATGGATTGGACAACCTCGTATATTGCTTACTCCAAATTAAATTAATTAAATTAAATTAATTAAATTAAATATAAAGATTCAAGTGTTTGGAATTGATTAGCAAGTATGTTTAGTCGAGTGAATTGTTTAAGTGTGGAGTCTTGATTAATGAATTCGTGTTGTATGTTTATTTACTTTAATTAATTGAGCATGCTAGGTTTTGTGCGTTGTAGCTTGTATGTACTCAGCTTTGCTGATTGCGTGCTTTTGTGTGTTTTCTTTTAGTCATGGCCTTCGCCTTTCAATGACCCTGTGATGATCCGATTATTACACTTGTATTATTGGGGAGCAGTATTGCACAGTTTAGCTTGATGATATGAAGTTCGGGGATTTGACATACGCATTGTCAAGGGATTGGTGTGATTGAGAGTATTCGTTCTTTGTGTTGAACTGATTTATGTTTTACTATTTTAATTATGTTTTGGGATTTTTAATATTGGTTTGGTTTTAATAAGGGCCTTTATGGTTCCAATTTGTAAGCTTTGACTTATTGATTTTCTAAAATATATTATTTTAAGATTTAAGTTGGATTTCCGCTGCAATACTTTGATAAAGCCTTAACGTTTTAACACGTGGCGGTAGCATGTCAATGGTTATCCACTATTTTATTTAAAGTAAGTGGTTTGTAAAAGGGAGAATTATTGGGGTGTTACAATCTATCAACAACAACATCAATGGACTTCAACATTTCATCATCAAAATATAAACAATTATAAATGAAAGAAAAATTAAAATTGGTTACCATTTAACTCAAATTAAATCAAATAAGACTTCAGAATAACCATATTAACCCTTATTCAATCAAAAAATGAATCAAACCCAATTCCATAAATAAACTGCTTCATTAATCAATCCACAATAAGGTAATTAGTTCAGGAAAAGAAAGAGAGAGAGAGAGAAAAGGCCATAAACATTAAATAAATTTTTTTAAAAAAATTAAAAAAAAAAATTTGCATGACTTACCTGATTACAGTCGACAGACGACGGAGGAAGCTAAGATAGAAGGAGGAAACCGGCGAATTTTCGCCCTGCAAACGTTGATTTGTGACCCAATTTTAGGGTTTTTGCCCAAATTAACAAAAATTCAAAACAAAATTAACTAAATAATGAAACCCATCGAATTAACTTGATACAATTGTCGGAAAGCAAAGGAGAGACGGCCTGGAGGGGAATCCGGCGACGGTGGTCTGCGTGGGGGTTGAATTGAGACCCAAAGTTAGGGTTTTCGAACAAATTAACTAAACTAATAAAATCAAAAACAAAAAAAAATAAAACGCCATACCTGTGTCTTGCGTTGCTGGCCGGAGACAGGCGTCGGTGGGAGTAACGGCGGAGCAGCGACCGTCGTGGTGTTCTCCCTCTTCCCCCTTCTTCTCTGCTTCAAACTTCCCCTTCTTAAAATATGAAAGCCCGACTTTGTTTTATTTTAGGATTTAGCGAAACAAAAAAAAAGATTTAAAATGTTACGACCGTCTCTACGACCGTTTAGACCGGTCGTAATTATTTAAAAAAAAATTAATTCTAATAATTTTAACGACCGTTATAACGGCCGCAATTTATTCAAAAACGGTCGCAATTAATTAAAATTACGACAGGCTAATAAACGGTCGTAAATAATACTAATTGCGACCGTTTTTTGGCCCATCGCAAGAAAACACTCGTAATATCACCGAATTTTAGTAGTGAAACCTAAGTAGGTGAAATTGAACCATGAAAATCAAAGGTATGTTTAGTTTTGGTTGATTTCGTGTTGATTTTTGCTTTACTTACTTGATTTTGGCTCATTTTAGTTGATTTTGAGGGTTGTATTGTTGAAATGGTTTTATGGGTTAATTTTTGTGTATAATTTATTGTGGTTTTTGCTAATTTTTTGAGATTATGTGAAATTTGACCAATTTTGCTTTAGGTCTGTAGTACTCCGTAATTTTGAGTGTATTTTTTTTTTCCCTTTAATTTTCGTGGTTGTTTGGTTAAATCTTATTCTTGGGTATATGTTTGATTTTTGTTAATTTTCTGTTGTTTTTGTATTGATTTTTTTTTGTTCTTTATGTATTGTTGATTTTTATTTTTTTATTTTTATTTTTGTTGTTGTTGTTGTTGGTTTTGTTGTGGGTTGCGGTGGTTGGTGGTATGTGTTGTGGGTGGTGGTAGCTGTTTCACTATGGTGGCAGTAAGTGATTTAGGGTGGAAGGTGGTTTATGGTGGTGGTGGTTTTAGGTGGAAGGTGGTTTTGGGTTGGGGAATAGGTCGGGTTAAGGGTAGAGGGTAGGGGTTTTCATTTTTTTATTTTAAATTACCGAGGGCAAAATGCCATCGGTAATTGAAAAATATCGATGGCTTTTGACCATCGGAAAAAAATACCGATGGATTTTGCTATCGGTATTTAAAAAGGTACTGGTGGTTTGTAGCCATCGGTATTAAATTTACCGATGGCTTTTCAATCAGTAATTTTGATTTTTCCGATATATTGTCATCCGATGGCCAAATACCGATGGCAGCCATAGGTAAACAAGTTACTGATGGTTTTTTTTATAGTTTTACCAATGGATTTTTTCCATCGGAAAATGGCTCATTTCTAGTAGTGTAATTTGGTATCGATTTCTTCTTCTTTAATCTCAGTTATTTATTTTATTTCTTTCATCATGTCTTATTTAATTGCTTTGATTAGTTTAGTTTTAATTATGTCTGAGTAGTTTTCTTTTTAGGGTTTGTGGGGATCCATAAATAATATGAAGGGGTAATTTATTGTTGTTAACTATCAATGCTTGATTAATTTCCTATTGATTGATTTAATGCTCTGCAACTAGATTAGCGCTGGTCTTTTAAATATTAATTCGAGAGATGAGAATTGATATTTAGGGTTAGTTTCAATAAACATGTTAATTTATAAATGGTTAAGTTGAGATTCGAGAGTTGAGATTTAACACCGGTAGATTAATTCTGTGATTGTAATAAGTAGCGAGAGCCCTTTATGATCTGATTAATTGATGCATTTATTGGTGAACCTATGCCCTAGGTCTTTTATTCCTTGAATTTCTTCCTACTTTTATTCCTTCCCACTTTTACTCCTAGTAGTTTAGTTCCACTTTTTAATAACAAATTGGTTACTTAATAATTTAGGTTGCTTTAATTAATTAGGAATAGAAAGACCAGTTTCCCTGTGGATTCGACCCTACTTCCCTATCTGCATTAGTTACAGGATTTAGGAATTACTTTTGATTGGGTGATACGACTTTAGCTTGTCAGTGACTTTGCAAGGGGGATTGAAAAATGAGAATGTTCTTTTTGTACCTCATCAATTAAATTGCAATTTAATTTCTACGACACAATTATGTGATGAATCTAACTGCACTCTACAATTTACCAACAAAATTTGTGTTATACAGGACCTAACGACGAGGAAGGTGATTGGAGCGGGTGAACGAGTGGATGGACTATATTATTTCCGAGGTGTTCCAAGAGTGAAGGCTTTGAAGATGGACAGTGATCGTTCGACGGAGTTGTGGCATCAACGATTGGGGCACCCTTCAGAAAAAATTCTACAATCCCTTCCATTTGTAAGTATTTCTAGTAGGAGTCTTAAAAATAAATCATGTGATGTATGCCCTCGGGCAAAACAACATAGGTGTAGTTTTCCTAATAGCAAAAATAGAGCTAGTCGTATGTTTGAACTTGTTCATGTTGATTTATGGGGACCTTACAAGGTTGCTTTGACTTGTGGTTCTCATTATTTCTTGATTATAGTAGATGATTTTTCCAGAGGAGTATGGACGTATTTATTGCGTAATAAAGCTGAGGTTGAATTGATGTTTCTTAACTTTGTTGCTTTGGTTAAATGTCAATTTGAGCATGAGATTAAACTTGTTCGTAGTGATAATGGCACATAATTTAATTCCTTGCGTGACTATTTTTTTTGCTAATGGGATTATATTTGAGACTTCTTGTGTGGGGACTCCTCAACAAAATGGTCGTGTTGAGCGTAAGCATCAACATATTCTTAATGTGGCATGTGCTTTGAGATTTCAAGCAAATTTACCTCTTCAGTTTTGGGGGGAGTGTATGCAAGCGGCTTGTCATTTGATAAATCGTACACCATCACTCCGTATGAGATTTTGTTTGATAAGAGACCTTCATATGAATATAATAAGGTGTTTGGGTGCTTGTGCTACGCTCACAATTAACGTAGCAAAGGAGACAAGTTTGCTAGTAGAAGCTGAAAATGTGTGTTCTTGGGTTATCCCTTTGGGAAAAATGGATGGATGTTGTATGACTTGGAGACAAAGGAAAGATTTATTTCGCGTGATGTGAAATTTTTTGAGGAGGAATTCCCTTTTCAAACTCTACCAGTTGATGGAAACAGGGTTGTTAGATGCAAAACCTGCAGATTTTCCCATGGAGCAAAACCATAGGCTATCTTTGGCAGATGGGGATTTATTTGATGATGTAGAGAGGTATAGACGTCTTATAGGACGTTTGATTTATTTAGCTGTCACTAGGCTAGACTTGGCCTATTCTGTGCATATTTTATCTCAATTTATGCAGAGCCCGAGGGTAGAGCACTGGGATGATGCCTTGCGAGTTGTGCGATATCTGAAGAAGAGTCCAAGTCAGGGTATCCTGCTAAGGTCTAATAGTGCTCTACAGTTGGAAGGATGGTGTGATTTGAATTGGGCGAGTTGTCCATTATCTCGACGTTCGTTGACATGTTGGTTTGTGTTTCTTGATCTATCTCCCATGTCATGGAAGACCAAGAAACAACCCACAATAGCTATGAGCTCCGCCAAGGCAGAGTACAGATCTATGTACGCTTGCACTCGTGAGTTGAAGTGGCTAAAGAGGATTATGAGAGATTTAGGTGTGCGACATAAGAGTGGAATGCACCTCTATTGTGACAGTCAGTCAACATTATACATTGCGTAGAATCCAGTGTTTCATGAGCGGACGAATTATATTGAAGATGATTGTCATTTTGTAAGAGATGCTATTACAGAAGGTCTCATAAAACCGTCATATGTGCCTACGACGCTCCACTTGACTGACATTTTCACAAAGGATTTTAGGAAAAGTCAAGTTTGATTTTTTAATCCGCAAGTTGGCATCTATGAGCTGTATGCTCCAACTTGAGGGGGAGGGGGGGTATTGGAGATATTCTAGGATATTATTGTGATATATTTAGGTAGCATATCTTATGAAAAGATATGATAGAATATTGTGGAAAGTTTAGGTTGTTATCCTAGCTTATATACACTATATTGTGACCTTGAGGTGAATGAGAATTACGGTGAATATATTTGATGAATTGTGATCAATTTAACACATCCACTTTACACTTTGTGTGGATTCAGAGAAATGGAGCCGATTTGATTCATTATCAAATTAGGCTCACTATTTTAGGGAGAAAAGGTCCAATTTCATAGTTCTATCCTACCAGTAACGACAAATTTTATACAATTATAAAATTAGGGTGGAAAAATCACATAATTAGCCTTAGTAATTATAACTAGTCTTTTATACGGAGTAGTTTGCTTACATACATAACCAAAACTTGGTTCGTGCAGTCGGGTGTAGTCGGATGCACGATCCGCATGGTGTATCCGCTCCAAAATACAAAAAGGCGGAATGTAAATGCAGGTATATACTAATGTACATGGGCATATAAAAGAACATTATGTTCATTTATAATGTACATGGACATATATGTTTCAAAAAAAAAAAATGTACAAGGGCATATACATAAAAGAACATAGTGTTCATTTATAATGTACATGAGTTTTTTATGCAACAATTTTGTATATATATTTTTTTTATGAAAGAAATTTTGTATAAGGAAATAGATAGTACTATATTTTTTTTTACCATACATTAATTACAAATCATTTCAATTTTTTTTTTTTAAACCAAAAGTTCACTTTCTCTCTCCAAACAAAAACTTCAAACCCACTTAAATTCCTCAAACCTCAAGCAAACTTTCAATAAATTCGAAATTTTGAGTCCAAAATTGTTCAAAATGACATATAAAAACGAAAGATAAGACCGAATTCGACATTCATACTTGTTTATTTGACATTCATACTTGTTTATTTGAGTTTGAGTGTTTGTTTTTTATGAATTTGATTGAAAATTGTAATATTTGATTTTATTGGGCATTAAATTGTGATTTTGATGTAATTTTGTTGTTGCAATCAGAAATAAAATGAAGTTCTTGAAGAAGAACTACTAATTAATACATTTTAGAAGAAGAAAAGCAAGTAAATAGACAAATTTAGAAAAAGTTGTAGATCCAAATAATACAATGTACGCACATTAAAATACAATAAAATGTTCTTTTTCCATATATTTACATGATCCAAATAATACAATGTACATTAAACATGTTACCAACCTTATAACATATATGTTCATAAGAATATAATGCAATATATATTATAATACAGTAAAATGTACTTTTTCATATACATATATGATCATTTATACCAAATGTACATTTTCTATTTGAATAAATGTTCCTTAATATTATCATGTTCTTTACTAATATTACAAATATTCTTTAGATTTACAAAACAAACATATAAAATTGGATGTTCTTTATAAAATAGCTATTATTTTTTTACAAAACAACTATATGTCTTAACTGAACAATTAAATGTTCATTTCGCCTTTTTTTTAAAGAAAACCGATGCATCCGCCTCCACAAAAAAATTTCAATACACAACACTATAACAGAGATAACTAAGAAGCTGATATACTACTTCCGTTTCATATTATTTGCAACGATATGATTAAACATTTTTCCTTTTTAATTTATATCAAATAATTACAAATAATATGAAATAGAGATAGTAGATTAAAAAAAAATGATAAATAGCTGATGTATGACACGATTCAATCACATCATCCTTGATAAATTGAATTGATTAATTAATCACCACTTCAAAAGGATCAAGGAGTACAACAAATTTTGTCAACTGACATATTAAACCAAAATCAAGAAAAACCACACTACAGTAAATAATAACCCACACATCATTTCAGCAATCATTATATCATAGAAATATACAAATATCATAGACGTAGTAGAATTGTTAAGATAAGATTAGGAAATATTGTATAATATCTTTAGATTTCCTAGTTATGTTAATATTTTATCTTATTCCTAATTATGTTAGGGTTAGGAATATCTTGTGTAACTATATATATTCTTGAGATGTTAATGAGAAGGCTAAGAATTACACATTAATTTGACATGGTATCAAGAGCTTAGGTTTAGGGTTCCAAAAGAAAAAAAAACAAAAACAAATCACAAAATTTTTTTTCAACGCTTGAGATTATCAGCGTGAGATTTGTGTGTTAATCATGACAAAAGACAGTGATGATTCACCTCCACCACAAATTGACCTTGAGTATCACCTTGGATCAAGTGATCACCCTGGGATCGTGATAACTCCGATCAAGCTAAAGGGGGCAGTGAACTATGACGAATGGGCAAAGGCAATTCGAAGGTCTCTAATTGCAAAGTGGAAATTTGGGTTTATTGATGGTTCGATTATGGAACCTTTGACAGATCCTAAGAAGAAAAAGTATTGGGTTGCGGTGCACTCGATGTTAGTTTCGTGGATCACCAACACTCTTGATCTGAGGACAATCTGCGTTCAACCATAGAGGATTTTGATATTGCAAGCGAGCTATGGATACACTTGAAGCAGAGATATTGTGTTGTGAGTGGCACGAGAATTTGTCACCTTAAGCAATCGCTTGGGGCGTGTAAACAAGAGGTACAAGAGACTGTGACAGATTATTTTGGTCGATTGTCCAAAATTTGGAAGGAATTGGTGCAGCATTGTAGGGTGCCGAAGTGTTCTTGCAGGAAATGTACGTGTCACATTTCCCAACAAGTTGGTGATATTCGCAAGGAAGATTATCTTCACTATTTCTTGATTGGCCTTGATGATCCTTATGAAGCAATTAGAGCACAACTCTTGGCTCAAATACCTTTTCCAACGGTGGATAATGCATACCAAACGGTAATTAATACCGAGAGGTTGCGTGTGAAAGATGGAAAGAAGGAGAATGTTGTGGCCTTTAAAGTTTATACGAGGTCGACGCAAACTTATGGTGAAAGTGAGAAATTGACCTGTGATCATTGTGGTAAGGATGATCATGTGAAAGAAAAATGTTATGAATTGATTGGTTATCCTGATTGGTGGGATGATAGGAGACGAGGAGGAAGAGGACAAGGAAAAGGTGGTCGTGGAGGTCGCGGAGGCCGATGTGGACGTGGAGGCAGCACAGGTAACAATAGTAATGTGCGTGCCAATGCTGTGCAAGGTGGGGTGGCTAGTGCAACTACCTCTCATTCGAATCAGCAGTCTACACAAGGTCTAGCAGGGGTCTCTTCCGAACAAGCTCAACAAATCCTTGATTTTTTAAAATCAAGATCGAAACTTGAAGGTAAAACTTGTATGCCGTGGATTGTAGACACAGGAGCTTCAAATCACGTTACAAATGATTTGTCAATCATGGAAAATATCAAGACAATTCAAAATTGTCCGGTTGGGTTACCGGATGGTCAAACTGTAAATGCGATTCAACTTGGTTCGGTCACATTGGAGGGTGGTTTGAAAATTGATAATGTGTTATTTGTTCCCCAATTGAATTGTAATTTAATTTCTGTAACACAATTGAGTGATGAACTGAGTTGCTCAATTCAATTTACTAACAAAATTTGTGTTATTCAGGACCAGTTGAAGAGGACGGTGATTGGCGTGGGTGAACGTCAAGATGGACTTTATTTTTTCCGTGGTGTTCCGCGAATCAGAGTGCTAACAGTGGATTGTGTGGTCGACTTGTGGCATCAACGTATGAGGCATCCGTCGGAGAAGATATTAAAGTTGCTTCCTCAGGTGAGTAACTCTAGTAGAAAAAGTAATAATGTTTGTGATGTATGTCCTCGTGCAAAGCAAACAAGAGATAGTTTTCCCATTAGTAATAGCAAAGCAAGTAGTATGTTTGAGTTAGTTCATATTGATCTATGGGGACCGTATAAGACGGTCTCGAGTTGTGGATCAAAGATGTTTTTGACAATTGTGGATGATTATTCTCGTAGTGTTTGGATTTATTTTGTTAGCAATAAAACAGAAGTTGAATTGATGTTCCTTAATTTTGTTGCTTTGATAGAGATATAAAATTTGTTCGTAGTGATAATGGAACCGAGTTTAATCATTTACAAGATTATTTTATGAAGAATGGGATAATTTTTGAGTCTTCTTGTGTTGGTACTCCTCAACAAAATGGGAGAGTAGAAAGGAAACATCAACATATTTTGAATGTGGCTCGAGCTTTGCGATTCCAAGGAAAATTACCTATAAAATTTTGGGGGGAGTGTGTTCGAACTGCTTGTTATTTAATAAATCGTACTCCAAGTCCGATACTTCAAAATAAAACCCCATATGAGATGTTGTTTGGTAAAATGCCATTATATGAGTGTATTCGAGTGTTTGGGTGCTTGGCATATGCTCATAATCAACGGAGTAAGAGAGATAAATTTGAATCACGAAGTCGAAAATGTGTGTTTGTAGGTTATCCTATTGGAAAGAAAGGTTGGAGATTATTTGACTTGGAGACACGGGAATTTTTTGTATCGCATGATGTTAAATTCCATGAGCATGGTTTCCCGTATGTTGGTGATGTGAGGGAAAAAATAGCAGTTGAGGATAATGAAATTGGTGGATGTGATGAGGAAATCGACATGTGGCAAAGGGGTGATTTTTTTGGTGTATATAGTGGGAATACTGAGGACATGGGCGTGGGATCAACACCCATCGTCCATCCAGCGCCCACTGGCAGAGAAGAGCACTAGCTACCCATACAATCTACTGGGCCCGCTGGGTTTCCAGCGCCTGCTGGGCAGGACGACCACCAGCCAGCAGTGGATTCAGCTGGGCACGCTGGAAATCCAGCACTTGCTGGTCAGGGGAGACAACAGCAGCAGCGTAGAGCTGCGGACAGTGCACAACAGCCCCAGACCACTGAGACAGCCCGACAACATCAATTGGCAGCATGGATGGCTGTCTGAAGTGATGCAGCACTTGATTTGGGTGATTCGTTGCAAGGTAATGAGACTACAAGTGAAGAGTTAGGCCGCGGAAAACGAAAAAAATTTCCCTCAACGAAGTTACGGGATTGCGTGACCCACACAATACGGAAAAATAAAGATTCATGTTCACCGCCATCATCATTCTCTTCAGGTAATCCCTACCCTATAACATATTTTGTTAATTATGACCGTCTTTCGTCGAAGCATAGACATTATATTGCAGCTTTGACAGAAGCTAGAGTTCCTAGATCGTTCAAAGAAGCGATGAAGCACGAGGGGTGGAAAGAGGCTATGGCAGCCGAAATTAAAGCACTTGAAGAACAAGGTACATGGACCCTTGAGACGCTTCCGGTGGGGAAGAAAGCCCTTGGAAGTAAGTGGGTGTATGCAGAAAAACGAGATGAAGATGGCAAACTTCTTCGTCTAAAAGCAAGACTCGTATGTCTTGGAAATCATCAAGAAGAAGGGATTGATTATAATGAAACTTTTTCTCCAGTGGATAAAATGACAACAGTTCGTACCTTTCTGGCAGTTGCGGCCGTGAAGAATTGGGAGGTTCATCAGATGGATGTGCATAATGCCTTCTTACATGGAGACTTGGACGAAGAAATTTACATGAAAATTCCACCGGGGTTCAAAAAGAATAACTCAGACAAAGTTTTGCAGAATGAAAAAGTCGGTGTATGGTTTGAAGCAGGCTCCTAGATGTTGGTTTGAAAAATTGACCACGGCTTTGAAGAAATATGGATTTAAACAGTCGTACTCAGACTATTCCTTATTCACTCTTTTGAAGGGTGGAACGCAGTTGAATGTCTTGATTTATGTGGATGATATGATAATTGCAGGGAATAATACATCTGCCTTGGAAAGTTTTAAAGAATACTTGAGTAAATGTTTTAAAATGAAAGATTTGGGTGCTTTGAATATTTTTTGGGGCTAGAAGTGGCACGGAGTAAACATGGTTTCTATGTGTGTCAACGTAAGTATGCTTTGGATATAATTTCTGAGACAGGGTTGCTAGGAGCAAAGCCGGAAGATTTTCCGATGGTGCAAAATCATAGACTTGCTCTAGCAGAAGGGAAGGAGTTCGCGAATCCTGAACAATATAGGCGGTTGATTGGTCGTCTCATTTACTTGGCAGTCACAAGACCGGATTTAGCTTATTCGGTACATATTTTGTCGCAATTTATGCAATGCCTGAAAGAGGAACATTGGGAGGCAGCTTTTAGAGTAGTCAGATATTTGAAGAAATGTCCGGGTCAAGGTATTCTGTTGAGATCTGATAGCAGTCTCCAGTTGGAAGGTTGGTGAGACTCGGATTGGGAAAGTTGTCCTTTGTCTCGTAGATCATTGACTAGTTGGTTTGTACTACTTGGATTATCTCCTGTATCTTGGAAGACTAAAAAGCAACCAACAGTAGCTACAAGTTCCACAGACGCCGAGTACAGGTCAATGACTATGTTGACATGTGAGTTGAAACACTTGAAGCAATTACTTCGTTTCTTGGGTGTAGAACATAAACAAGGTATGAACATGTATTTTGATAGTCAATCGGCACTTCATATTGCTAACAATCCAGTGTTCCATGAGAGAACAAAACACATTGAGGTAGATTGTCATTTTATTAGAGATGCCATTAAAGAAGGAGTGATTAAGCCATCGTATGTTTCCACGAAGATTCAATTGGCGGATATTTTTACAAAAGCCTTAGGAAAGACGCAATTTGAGTTTTTACTTGGCAAGATGGGCATTCGAGATCTACATGCTCCACCTTGAGGGGGGATGTTAAGATAATATTAGGAAATATTGTATAATATCTTTATATTTCCTAGTTATGTTAATATTTTATCTTATTCCTAATTATGTTAGGGTTAGGAATATCTTGTGTAACTATATATATTCTTGAGATGTTAATGAGAAGGCTAAGAATTACACATTAATTTGACAAGAATAGAAATATAGTACGATTTTCATCATAAATTTTTGTTAAGTTGACACATTGGCCACTGCAATATCAAGTAATCAAGCAGACTCCCTCCGTTCATTGTCAACTTCGTCGACTTCATCTTCACCGGTTAATTCTTCAAGAGATTTACCCTTAGATTCCGGAACCATTAGTGTACAAAGCATGCCCAAGAAGTTGACGACACCGAGCACGATAAGAGAGTTACTCTTGCCAATACCAGCTGGATAACCAGGAGATCTCTTAGACGGATCCTTCTCTTGTGAGGCATACACAAATCCGAAGGCTCCTACTATGGCCCCGGCTTTTCCAGTTGCCACGGATATACCATGACAAGTTGGCCTCAACCTAGCCGGGTATACCTCGGCTGGTACAACAAAGGTTGTGGCATTAGGACCAAAGTTGGCGAAGAAAAAGGTGAGCCCATACATAATAATAAACCCTATACGATTCTCCTTTTGTTGCCAGTATGTGTAGGGGAAGGCAATGGCAAGGATGTTTCTACAATGGTCCCTTTTATTTGGACTACCACTATACTTAATTATCATTGGATGATTTTTTATTTTTTTTAAAGCTTGGTCAAACCTTAATTTTAGTATTTTTCCTTTTTTAATTCTTTTTTATATTTTCCAAAATTTAATTATTGTATTTCCAAAAAACATTTTATAATTTTCGAAATTTATTTATTATAATCAGCTTTTAATTAAATAAAAAATAAGATTAAATTAATAAAAACAAAATCAAAAAAAATTTCATAAACGTTCTTCGAAGTTCATCATTGTTCATCATCGACAATCTTCAACGTCCTTCAAATTTGTTCAACAATCGATGGATTTCTCAATAAATTAAGATCTACAGTCGTGCATCGATGAAGAAAACCGATAGGGAAGATCTATATTCATGCGTGGATGAAGAAAACGAAATAAGATCTACAGTCCCGATTCATATCGGCGTTAATTGTAGAAAATTATATTTCACTTGTACAATATCAATCAGCGAATGCAAAAACACCGAATTTATGTACTCAATCACATAAAAAAAATTTGATTTATTTCGGTGATCTAGGTTATTCAAGAAAACCAGTTAAGAAACCATATCGTTTTTCTTTGAAACGCCGTTTGATCCAAAAAATTTGGAGACCGAATTACAAATCGTATTTATGAGTAAGGAATTTACCTACTTACGTATAAGACATTACCTATTATATAGGGCTTAAATATTAAACGGTTATCCCCTAACGTTATGTTGGACATTACTAATTAATTAAAATTAATGTACAAAAATTAAATTCAATCTAATTTAATTATTAAGTATAAAAAAATGGAATCAATATCTTTTATGATATCTTTTAACATTAGATTTGATAAGAAACTGTGTCAATGTTTCTTCGAAACCTTGTTTGACCCAAAAAAATAGAAATCGGAATACAGATCTTGTTTGTTTTTAAGGAATTTACCAAAATACGGATTAGACATTACCTATTGGAAACATCTTAATTATTAAATGCTTATGAACATACGTTATGTTGGACATTTACTTTAATGCATTGTACAACCATTGCAAAATATTTTATGCTAAATATGTACAAAGATATAAATTAATCTAATTTAACTATATATATATATATATATGTATATATATATCAATATCTTTTAGGATATCTTTTAACTTTAGAAATTAAATATTATTTAAGAAACATTTTAAATCACCAATTATAATAAGGATAGTTTCCTAATTTCTTATCTTATTATTATTGTATAAAATTTTTTTAAATCAGTATATTTTTAAATTTGAAAAGATTGTATTCAAATGTTAAAAAAAAAAAATTATGCGTGCACATCTTCCTCTTTGTATTGCTTAGATTTGATATGAATACACTTAATGTTAGAATATGTTATATTTTGCCTTAAATAATATATTTTGAATATATATTCTATTTTATATTGTATCTTTGTATCTATAGCTAGTATATATTTAGGCTCCTTTTTGTAAGCTTTTAGTTTCAATATTTGTGTAACTGATCTACTAATTCCTAACATTCAGTTGTTACACTCACGCATATGATTAGCAAAATCTTTGGCTGACTATTAGCTTGTATTTTGTTATGATAATAAACAGCAACAAAGTTTCATGAAAAGACTCGAAAAGTAAATTCCTTCACTTTTACTCATATGTTATGATCATAAGATTATTGATTAGAATACATATTTTATTAGAGTGTATATATCATATTTGTTAAGCTATAAATATATATACTAAATAATACACGAGTATAATAAGATAATAGCTTAGGCCCGTGCCATGCACAGTACGTTAAATAAGGTTTAAATTTCAATCTACGTTTTTTGGGATAAAAAAGGGAGTACAATAAAAAAATAAAATAAAAAAACTGTTGGTTAGTCTCTCTAAAAGTATTTAATCTAATATTGAAGTATATACATACATAAAGTAAACTACAATAGTAAATATATATTAATTATCATTTATACCAAACCTGGTTAACATGATATCGTGGTTGTCCAGTGAAGACCACATTCATATTTACTACTCTGTACCAATAAAGAACATGTAGTGAATTATAAATCAGTAATTGGTAATGTCCAAAACAACCTAATGTCATATGTTGTTAATAATTACAATATTAAAAACAGGTAATGTCCTATCCTTTTTTGGGTTAAACATTTACACAAACAAGATTTTAAATTCGTTTTCCGTGTTTTTTTTGGATCAAACAAGGTTTCGACCAAAGAATGATGCGGTATTTTTTTCAGATAATCATGATAAACCCCGATTACCGTAAAACTTAAAAATTATGATTTCGATTACATAAAGTCATCGTTTTGGCAAACTTTGATTGATATTGTACAATCCAAACCTATTATTTAGGGATTTCAATCGCTGCCCAAAATCGCAACGATCCCAATTTTTTTGTAAATTAAAATTTCGGATTTTCTTTTTAGATCGAGCCATATTGTAAATCGCTTTCGATGCGCAAGTGAATGATAATGGACATAGATTATGTGTTCATGTTTAATCTCTCCATGGATGAAAAAAGTTGAAGAACATTGATGAACTATGAAGAACATGATGAACAATTTTTTGATTTTGAATTTTTTTTTTAATTTAATCATTTTTTTTGATTTGATCTTATTTTTTTATTAATTAAAATCTGATTTTAATAAATAAATTTCGAAAATATACTAAAATGATTTTTCTAAATTTTTTAATTATATTTTGTAAAATAAAAAATGAATTAAAAAGGAAAATTTAACATAAGTGGACAAACCTTTGCCCGTTTCTCCAATATTGGACCAACCTTTAAATCTTCCCATATTAAACTTAAAAATGTAACTTTTCTCCCGAAATGGACTGAACAGGTAACGTAACCTATTGTAACCGGTTTAGAGATGACGTGGCACTTACCGTTGGGTTTGTTTTTTTATTTTTAATTATTTTGATTTAAATAGCAACGACCTCTTGTATTGTTGAACAAAATTGCTCGATTAAAAATCTTCGAAAATCAATTCCTTGAATTAGTCATCAATGGAGAGGTCAAAGCATCAATTTGCAACATCAGGGTCTTCTTCTTCATCAAGGGGAGGGTCAATTGGCAGGATTAAATGTAATTATGGAAGAGATGCGGTTGTGAGATCGGTGAAGAATGGTCCAAATGTGGGGTTGAAGTTCCATGGCTGTCCATTATGGCCTGTAAGAACTTAATTGGGGCATTAGCAATCTGGTTTATCCAATTTAATTTCATTGTATTATGCTTTAATTAACTAATTGTGGTGTAATGTGCAGGATACGGATTGTGGGTTCTTTAAGTGGATAGGTGGTGTGAGGGATGAAGTTGATGATCTACGGTTTCAATTGTTTGAAAAAGAAACAACCATTGCTGAATTAGAGATGCACAAGCAGATGCTGGAAGATAAGGTGAAGAGGGTTCAGCTTAAAAAAGAGAACTTGGAAGAAGATCTTTAAGAATTGAAGGGGGAAACCAGCCAATTGAGAATTGAGTTGATGAAGAGTGCAAGGAATGAGAGGAATTTTTTCTTTGGCTTTGATTTTGTCTTGGGTTTTGTATGGGATAGTGATTATGTCAATGATGTAGGAGGAACATGAATTTGCAGTGTTGTTGTTTGTTTGTAGTTGTTATTTGGTGATGTTAAGAATGCTATTGCAATAAAAAAAAAAGAGTTCTATTTTGCCATACTATTTTGTTTGTGATATTTGTGCAATAACTGAAAACAAACACAAATGTGGGCAATCAAATGCTAAAATAATAGGCTTCCAAAATAATAAGTCAAAGCTGATTCAAAGTACATCAACTTGATTTAGTTCACAATTGCTTAAAAAAAAACACCAAATTGTTCATCAAAAGACATTGTTCACTAATCAAAAGCAACATCAAGAAACATGCTCTTGCCAAAATAAGGGTGCATTACAGCAGCTTGTAGTGCCATACATCAGATGTGGCTTGTTTGAGTGGGGATATCAACCTGGCTGACTTGTGAAGGACCCTGGTGTACATCAGATTGAGAAGGACCCTGGTTATGTACAGAACCATCTGCACCAAACAGGACTCCCACACCAACTGGTAGCCTTCCACCTCTTGAGCCCCTGCCACCCCTTGAGCCCCTGCCTCCCCTTGAGCCTCTGCCTCCTCTTGATCCCCTTCCTAGTCCTGTTGTAGATGCACTGCTGCTCTCTCCACCAGAAGCTGAACCAGTCCTCCCTCCTCTAGAACCCCTCCCTCCTCTAATCATTCTCCCACCCCTCCCAAGTTGGCTTGGATGTGCTGTAGCCTCATGATGTGATTGAGCAGCAGCAGCAGGTGTTTGTTGTTGTTGAGGTGTAGCTGCAGTTGCTTGCTTCTTGGTGGGAGGCTGAGTGGCAGTGGAAGTTGGTTGAGCACACTTCCTTTTGTTGTAGCCCTTCTGATGACAATTACTGCATGTCATCTCCATCCCTATTCTAGTGAGGTGACCTGGCTTAGATGGATTTTCAGATGGGTCTTTGATCCTGTTTTTCCTGGGTCTGCCAGGCCCTATCTTAATAAGGGGAGGGTCCATAACACACTGAACTGCAGGTCAGTGTCTCTCCCCTTCACAAGGTGGAATTTATCCTGCATTAAAAAAAAAATATAAATAAAAATTAGACTTACATAGGTATAACATAAAGTCAGTGTTAGACTAGCATTAAGCTTCATACCTGCATATGTTTGCAAATACACCTCCTTCCAGTAACAGCTATCAACATAAGACTCAGCTTCTTGATGCAAGAAAAAAATGCAAGCCACTGCATGACAACATGGTATTCCAACCATGTCCTACTTTCTACATGTGCAAGTTTTTGCTTCTAAATTAACAACCACAGAATCCAACTTGTAGCTGACATTAAACAATGTCTCTGATGAAGGCATAACATCACAATATGCAGCCTTATTCTTCACCTTTTCCAACTTTGTCTGGATGTTTGGACACAGAAAGGAGTTGCATTTCTGCCTTTCCAGCCTTTTCAGCACAAGCCTCTGCATCAAGTTGGCCCTTATCTCTTCAAGCATGTAAATCAGATGCTTTGTTCTTGCATTGATGATGTAGCCATTGAAGGTTTCTGCCATATTGCTTGTGATTGCATCTATTTTGACTTTTGTATCTAAGTGGGATCTACAGAACAATTTTGGATTGTATGCTGTAAAAGCATTTGCTGCATCAGGGTCCAGCTTCCTCAGTGCTTCAAGGTTTTCATTGTAATCTGTCATGTTGTATGACTTGGCTATTTTCTAAAACATCAGTTTCAGTTCATCCCCTTTGTAAGTCTTGTGCTAGTGAGCATATATGTGCCTAGCACAATGCCTGTGTTCTGCCTTAGGGAGAACATTTTTCACAGCATTTAAAATTTCCTAGTAGACATCAAACATCACACATTATCACATCCACACATATCAAAAAAAGAATACATAAAAAAAGGTACAAAAACTCACCATATGTTCAGCAGATATGATGCACACACCATCACCATCCCCTAGGCCAAGATTGCTCTTCAGATACTCAAAAAACCACTCCCATGATAAGTTGTTCTCCCCTTCTGCAACTACCCAAGCTGTAGGGTACATTTGCTCATTCCCATCCCTACCAACAGCTGACAGTAACTGCCCCCCTACAAAAGTTTTCAAAAAAACACCCATCCACACATATCACCTTCCTGCAGCCATCTACCCAACCCTTTTTCAGACCTTCAATACAAGTAAACAGCCTCTGAAATATGGGTGGTGCAGGCTGCTTGCTGAGTTTTGCTACTATCACCAACTCAACAGAGCTACCAGGGTTGCTACCCTTCAAAGCTGCTATGTAACCTCCAACCTTAGCATAATGGTCATGCATTGACCCATGAAGAATTCTGTGAGCTGCATACTTCACCTTGTATGCAAATTCTCTTTGAACAACTACCTTAAAGGCCCTTCTGATAGTTTCAACTATCTCTTTTGCTGGCCAATGGGGTCTGTTCTTGAAAACCTCTAAAATTGCTTAGCTACCCATTTAGACTTTAACGGTCTATTCCTTTTCATGTTCCTGTGACAAGTGTGCTCCAACTGCACTGTCTTTACAATAAAGGTTTCCCTCCTACTCTCCTAAGCACCATACAAATAGAAAGCACAACCCTCCACACACTTCACACCTAATCTTTGATTTACTTTGATGTTGCTTATATCATAATACAAATCCCTTCCTTGTAAAATAGCATACTTATATTGTAAAATAGCATACTTAGATACAACATCCCTGAAAGCCTCCCTGGATGAAAACCTCTGCCCCACCTTCCAACTGAAAACACTGAAATCAGTGTCTGCACTCACTGAATTCACTTCATTGTCAGAATAAACCTTTCTCAACCCACTCTCTAATGGCTCCCCTGGTTCCAAATACAGCAAAGACTCTACATTTTCAACCCCACACTGTTTTGCATAATCCTCTAACCACCACCAACAAAACTGATTAGGATCAATACTAAAAGTCCTACCCATTCCACCCTCATACACTAAAGTACCATTACGCGAGGTTTTAAAACGCCCCCCCATACCAGTACTTAAGAGTTACAGCATCAAAAGGATCATCCATCTAGCATTAAACATAAATTTACCATCTTTCAGACACAAATATAACAACAATAGCAATAACAATCACATACGCAACTAAACCTAACTACAAAACACAACCAAAAGAGTGTAATTTCAATGCAAAAAAATCAACAAAATTCGCAATTTAGCCCACAATTTTGCACAATTCAACATAATTAAACTAATTTAGGGTTTTCCGAATACGTACCATTGATAAATCGAGGAAGCGAGCACCGAAAGACCTTCCCCAGCTGCTTCAAATTCACTTCAATGGTTACACGAATCCAGTACAATTGCAGAGCCAATTTAGGAAAAAAAAAATTGGGGACCAGCAATTAGCAGAAAGGGAAAGGAGAGTACGGATTGAAAGCGAAAGAGAAAGTGAAATTTGGGTAATTAAAAAGAAGAGGTGAGGGGTGCTTTTTTGAGCATTAATGGCTTATTCGACACAGTTGGTTAAAGACAGTAATGGCGCTTCAATTAATTTGGGAGGGAAACTAACTTCCCAAAGGTCAACATGCGTTCTGTTGACTTTGCAAACCGGTTCCCAGTCACCACAGTCTATTTTGGGAGAAAAGTTACATTTTTAAGTTTAATATGGGAAGATTTAAAGGTTGGTTCAATATTGGAGAACCGGACAAAGGTTTGTCCACTAATGTTAAATTTTCCAATTAAAAAAGGAAAATACCAAATTTAAGGTTTGACCAAGGTAAAAAAATAAATAAAAAATCAACCAATGATAATTAAGAATAGTGGTGGTCCAAATTAAAGGGACCATAGTAGAATTTTTGCAATGGCAAACATGAAGACTGTCATGAAAAAGAATCCCATCATTTGGATCCACCAACGTCCTATTATGTCTATGAAAGCAACAGAGAACCAGTATCCAGGGACGGTTCCACAAAGAGCAATCAACGTCTGGGCTCTTGCTACATATACACCTCCCTAATTCCGCTCATATCAGATGCTGGTGGGATCCACCCGATGGAGGAGAAAAGATCTTTTTGGACAAGATTTTGACTATAAAAAGCAACATCGAGTAAGAACCAAGTACTAGTAGTTCCTAGGAGGCGGACACCGTATTGACGAGCAAATTCTTTTGTGAATAAATAGCCCAAAGTTATTTCTATCACTCTTTGCAATGTGTTCAATTTTCTCCTCCTCGGCTTCTATGTCAACCTTGAGGACTTTAGACATGTCTGCAGCAGCTTGCTTAGCATTATTAGCCACAAGGTCCGTGTACCTAGCAGTCTCAGGCATCTGCATACGCCAATAGTATGTTGTGGCAGCAGGAATGACTCCGAACATCAAGACAATACGCCAAATATAGTCACTCTCTCGCGGTAGGGAGGCAATAGGGTCCACTTTATAAGCGGGAGGCTTAAACTTGGCCTTGAATGCAGATGAAACTATTAAGGATATAATTCCATCGGCCAAGATACCAAAACCTTGCATAACAAAGACAGCGGCAATGAAACTTCCACGAGTCTTCTTGTTAGCATACTCAGACATGATGGTGGCAGAAAGAGGGTAATCTCCTCCAACACCAAACCCGAGCCAGAAGCGAAAAAAGCAAAGGGTGGTCATGACACCCTTGGCAGTGCTCCCAAACGAGAGACCAGAGCCAATGGACATACAAACCATCAACACTAGGGTGATACCATACACCTTCTTCCTCCCCATCCTGTCTCCGAGCCAACCGAAAAAGAGTTGACCGGCAAGAGTCCCACAAAGGGCAACTCCACTTACAGCAGCAGAGACATTAATAGGCAATGCTCTCGGCTTATTCGATCCAGGTACATCGTAGTAAATGTGACTGAGAAGCTTTGTCAGCAAGGAGATGCAAAACAAGTCATATGCATATGTAAAGAATCCCATACCGGCAATCACAATTGCTGTGAAATGGTACCATTGTGTTTTTTGCTACATCTAGTGCATTAAGCACATCTAGTGTGTTTTGTTTCGCCATGATGAAAATTCTCTTCTTCTTCTCCTCTAATTTTTTTTTTTTATTTTTCATAAACGTCCTGCATGCAAATTAAATGCTGATATTAGATTTAATTTACACAAGTACAGCTCAAAATTTACACAAGTAGTAATGGTATGGTATGCATATATGAATAAATAATTAAACCATCGTTTTTCCATGAATTGTGCATTTAATTAAGAAGAACATGCATGTATGCATATGTTATAGTTATGAAATTGGTCTAGATGTCGAAGGTTCAAATGGTTATTCCTTTTCAAAATCTTTCACTATATATGGTAACAAAAATTCTCCTCTTTTCTATATATTTTTTATACAATTTTTTATCTAATTGAAATTTCCCATGCATGCTCATAATTTCCCATGGACTATATTTAAATTAATGTAAATATTGGAATCACTATTTTATTTAAAAAAAGATCGAACCGAGTAATATACGGAGTAACAATCTTTTGATAATTATATTTGAATAAATTTACGATGAGTATAATACGAAGATTATGATTGCATGCATATCAGCATTTTACATATAACACCACATCGAATAAAACATGTAGTCTAATTTGATCATAATTTATTACTTCCCACGTCAATTATTCCAAAAAGTAAGAATAAATCATCAACAATAAGTTATTGTAAATCTATCAGGTATACATAGCTACAAGTGTTACATTACTTGTTAGATACATATATCAACTTCTATGTGTACTATACATTGAAACAAATATAGCAAAATGCATGATTAAGCAATGGAAATTTATATGAGCCATTTGTATTAAAAACGAGGAGATAGCTAGAGAGTAACCTGGTTACGGAAGGGTTTGAGCATGCACACCGAAGAACAAAAATTAAAACAATTAATTGAAGATAGTGTATAGAATATGGTGAATGTTGTAGTAGTAGTATTGTAGTAACTAGGAAAAGAACAAGTATTTATATAAGTATCATAGAAAACATGTTTAACATTCTTCCGGAATAAACTCCAGAATTTCATAAGCATATTGTTGTACTCTATGTTTTGATGATGACCCAAACAAACTTAACTAATGTTTTTATTAAGTTCCTGTACGTAGATGAATGAAGTTCCCAAGAAGGAACATAAAAGAATATGTGTTACAGACTTGGCAAAAACAAGCGAAAGAAAATCAAGTAAATATTTATCATGTTCCTTTTGGGAACAAAGGTTTATCTAGTTCCCTTTGGGAACAAGTGTGTGTCATGTTCCTTAAGGGAACAAGCTTTGTTCATTATTCATGATCCTGAGTGGGAACTTGGAACGAAGCAAATTGAAGCTACAGAGTTGGAGCTTCAACCAAGAGAAGACATGAAAACTAAATTTATTATAGGATTTATGTAAGTGTTGGGAACTTATAGTGATTTGGAACTCAGAAGGAACATACTTGGTTTTTAAGAAAAAATATGAACGTATATTTTAAACTCTTTGAAAATATATTAAAATTATTTTTTCTTGAAAAGCTAAAGATTTTGATGTGATAAAATCTATTTTGGTAAAAAGATTATTTATTTTTGTAAAATAAATTTTAGATATTATCTTTATTAAAATTTCTTTTTCTCCAAGTTAGTTTTACACGTTTTAATCTTTTTTGACTTAGTCTTAGGAATACCATTAAAGATATTTCTATCACTTGGTCATCACGTTCCCATGTTTTCCTCAACAATCAGTTATGGATTCATGTCCTATGATCATGGGAACATGACTGATGTGGGGAGAGTGGGAAGTCGTTTAGAGTTTATAAGTACTCTATAAATAGAGAGTTGTAAACTTTGAACAACTCACCAGACTTAACTTGAAAAACATTCTTGAAATATCTTTGAGCTTTCTTTTAGAGTCTGAGTTCCTATTGCATAAGTTTTTCCTACACACTAGATTACAGAGTTGTATTTTGGGTTTTTGGGAAAAGGGTTGAGTGAACTCTTGTTGTAGTTAGGCTTTGAGTTGAGCCTAAGAGTGTAAGAGAGAGCTTCAGAGTCGAAGCTTGTGAGTACAGTTGTTTGAGGGAACAACTGTGTGAACTTGAGTATATTGAGAAACTCAAGTAGAGGTCCTTATAAGTTGTAACAGAGTCGTTGCCCTATAGTGAAAGAGTTTAGTAAAATCCATAGTGGTCGTGGTTTTTCTTCTTGATTGGGCCCAAGAAGTTTCCACATAAAAATCCTCTCTTGCATTTTCGTGTTCCTTGTAGCTTTCATTTAAAATTCCGCTTTAATTTTGCTATAAGTTCTTGTCTACAATTCACCCCCCCTCTTGTAGAAGTTCATCTGGTTAACACATATACTCTTAATAAACTAGTCAATTGTATTCTATATTGAGTTTATTACATGTTTGCATGATGAAATTGTCTACATAATCTACAACTGTTAAGTTGTTCGTTAGTCCTTTTCTCTATTACTAAACATTTTAATTTGCAATTGTTAGTTGAGACGATTAATACAAGAGGGGGGGGGGGTGAATTGTATAGAGTTCCTAATGACTACTTTTTTAATAAAAAATGTGTATAGGAACTTAATAAAACACACAGATTTTACGAGGAAACCTTCCAGGGCCCAACTGTAAGTAAAACCTCGACCCTACCTTAGGGATTTCAAACACAAAAAACTTCACTATAATAGGGCAAACACCAAGTTACAACCTATTAGCACGGACCTTCATTTCACAAGTTCCTCACTGGACTTGCTACTTGATAGGACCCTATCCTACCCAATCTAAGCACCACACTTAGATTCACTCGTACCACCAAAGTACTACACGTACTGCCAAAAGTACTAAATACCCGTACCACCCCAGTACAAAACTCACAGCCTCACCAAGAAGCTAACGCAAAACTGTATGTAACACAAACTATAAATTTCACCCAAATAACCCAACCAATACAAATATAAGACGCCTATTATGATAGGTAAGCAATGCACGAAATCCGAAACTAATATGATAAGTTAGAAGCTTGGTAAACTTACTTAATTAAAGCACTGTGATTTCTCCACGCATAAACTCACAAAAACCTAAATCATTTTGCTCTATACTATTTATACAAGTAACACTTGTATAGAAAGTAGGTTTTCTAAAAAGATAAATATGTTAACTTAACTTATCTTTTAAACACGGTTTTAGCAAATCAAGTGGAATAAAATCTTTTCCGAAAATAAGTATAAAAAGATATTTATTAAAAAGACTTATCTTTTTAACAAATCAACTTTAAAGAAATTAATCTTTTTAGAAAATCTTTTCCTAAAATCTATCTTTTATAATTTTCCATATTTATTTTATTTACCAAGCAAACTTATCACGTTTCTAATAAATTTCGTGCACTAACCTACTTACCATACTAACAATAATTTCTAAGATAAAACCTTAACTATTATTGCTGCGCCGCACTTTGATCAGGTAAATTACTTGGGCTCTAAGCATATCAAGTTCCACCTAAGAACTTAACTGCTAGTCTTCAAGTTCATGTTAGGGAACGTTCCTGTTAGGGAACTTAGTTCTTGTTAGAGAAATCTTCCTCTGATTTGTTTAACTTATTCAAATAAAGATCTTCATCAAGTCTTCTTAGTTTCAGATGGTTCTTCAATCACCAAGATCAATCCGCACCTTGACTAATCACACACTAGAAAATCTTTATTAGTTGAGTTTGCTTTTAGTTCAAGTTTCTCATCATCAAAACCATTATGCTTCAACAACAACATAACTGTCATGTTACTCAGTTTTTGAACAAATGAAGAATATAATGGTATCTTTTGTTAAACTAATGAATTGATAATACTAGGTTTCAAATATCATGCATTATCCTTGATCTTTGTACGGAATAATTGTATCTAGCACTGTCAAAACGGTTTGACAGTTCGGGTTTGGTTCGGTTTGAAATCGGTTCGGTATTAAATCGGGTCGGTTTGAAATCGGTTTAAGTGTCTCGCGAGTCGGTTTCAGTTAGGTTTAAATAGTTATTGGTTCGATTCGGTTTCGGTTTATTCTTGAGCCGTTTTAATTCGAATTGGGTTGTAAACGGTTCGGTGCAGCCGGGTTGCGGTTTGTTAACAGTTCGGTGTAAATGGTTTTTATACCGGTTCAAACAGTTTGGGTTGGAAACGATTTCGAGTTAGAATCGGTTCGGTTCTTTTTCGGTTCAGTTTTATTTTGGTTCGGTTTGTTAACGGGTTCGCCTTTTACACTGTTTAATGTTATTCGGATCAGTTCAATTTCACGTTTGCTAAATTATGGTTCAAAATGGTTTTTTATTTCAAAAAGTCGGTTTTTAATCGTGTTGTTTGGATTCGGGGAGTTAAATGATTTTGATTTGAAATTTCATAGTAATTGCTAACCTTTTGCTATTTAACAAGTTTTATATCAAGCCGAGACTTCATCACTTCATATTTAGGCATTAGGTATTATATTATATACAAATTCTCATCGATTTCAAAAATACATATCATGTTATTTCAAGTTTAGTCGTACTGATCTTACTAGTTTATTACGAAGTAACGTAGATTATAAAAGTTTAGTGTATTAATGAATTATTATTGTTTTACCATCACATTATTAGCTGCTTCTTATTCAATTCAATCATCTAATTGATGTGTCATAATCATGATTTGATGAGTTATTGTGACATCGAAATTACAGTTTGATTCATAGACAGTTCGGTTTGTAAGTGGTTCGGTTTATAAACGGTTCGGTGCAAACGAGTTGCAGTTTGTTAATGGTTCGGTGTAAACGGTTTTTACCTCGGTTCAAACGGTTTTGGGTTGGAAACAATTTCGGGTTAGAAACAGTTCGGTTCTTTTTCGGTTCGGTTTAATTTCAGTTCGGTTTAGAACTTGTTCGGTTTGTTAACGGGTTTGGTTCTTATACGGTTTGACATTATTCGGATCGGTTTGGTTTCTGTTTACTTAAGTACGGTTCGGGTCGGTTTTCGGTTTTACAAAATCGGTTTTTAATCGGTTCGGTTCTCATTTGGGTCGGTTGGTTTCAGACAATTAAACGGTTTCGGTTTGAAATTTGACAGCACTAATTGTATCATATGATAATGATTGTGTACGGACTAATGATTAATAAAATTAATTGTTGAATCTTCTAGGTGCTTGAAGTGTATGACGGCAATTTCTTTGTACGACAATTTTAATTATACATGGGGAGTACTCTGTACTTGATTAGAGCAGACGGTAGAAATTTGGTAAGAGGTACTCCCTCCGTTTTTAAATACTTGCTCCATTTCTATTTTTTGCTCTATTCATATGTCCTATTTTGACTAATGTTTGTGATTTATGCATAAGAAAAAGGAAAAATTAGAAAAAATAATCCCAACTTTCATCAATTTTTGTACAATAATCCCAAGTTTGGATTATTCTGGAATAATCCGAACTTTGGGAGGTCTTCTTTTTCTTCAATCCCAAATACCGATTACCGGTTGAAAGGGTGATTTGTTTATTTTTTTTATTATAGTGACACGTGTCATGAATCAATTGGCTACAAATATAAAAAAAAACAAAAAAAAAAAATTAAAAAACAAAACCCACCAGCCAAAGCCCTAACCACCTAGCCAATCTGGCAACCGCCCATGCCAGCCACCTAACTCGCCGGACCTTCGGCCTTCCCCTACCCCTAGAGTCGTCGCTTCGAGCCAAACCACCATCCCCTCCCCCGAAACTCCCATGCCACCAATCAAACCCCCGAAAACCACCAACCCACTCTCGAAAACCCCAAAAACCACCCATCCTAACTCTCGAAATTCCCTCAAAGACACCAGCCCACTCCCGAAAACTACCAAAAACCACCCCTTCGCTGCTGATTCCCCCTCCCCCTTGCGCCGCTGATTCCCTCTCCCTCTCTTTTTCGTTTTCCGGCGACACTCGAAACCCTCACCTACCCCAGAAAACAGACATCCCTCATCCCGAAACCCCTAACCCAACCCCACCCGTTTTCGAATTAGCGGCGAAGGGGATTTGTGAATTAGCGGCGCGTATGGAGGGGATTTAGCGGCGAAGAGGGAGGGCAATTAGCACGCGCAGGGGGAGGGGGTACTATCGGCGCAGGGCGAGGGGGAATAAACGGCGTAGGGTGCGCGGTGAGTTTTGGGGTGAAATTGGGAGGGTTTTGTTGGTGGTTGCGTGGAGGTTTCAGGGAGGGGGATGGTGGTTTAGATGGTAGCGGTTGCAGCGGCGACTTAGGTGTTGCGTGGGGTCCCACGAGGTGGTGGCTAGGCTGGCGGCGACTAGGGCAGTGGTTGCGTGGGGTCCGACGAGGCCGGGCAGCTTGGGCTGGGTGGTTTTTCTAAAAAAAAATTGATTTTTTTTTTAGTTTTTTTTAACATTTTTGGACCAATTGGAACTCGACACGTGTCAAGTGACCTGATGTAATAGGTCATTGACTTTTGTTGACCGGTTAGGGATTGAAGAAAAAGAAGACCCCACAAAATTCGGATTATTCTGGTATAATCTAAACTTGGGATTATTCTACCAACATTGATGAAAGTTGGGATTATTATTTCTAATTTTTCCTAAGAAAAAAAATAGTCTTGTGGGTATTTGTTGGAATAATCTCAATGAATAGATTATTAATTTTCAATTGTTAGAATTTATACTTATTGATAATTAAAGATATTAGTGATCAAAGATTAACATTGGCATGCGTGTTCAAGAGAAATTGAGCAAATATTTAAAAACGGAGGGAGTAGTATTTTACAGCATTTTAGCTTTTATTAATTAGTTAGGTATTTTCTTACAACGTTTTTTTTTTAATTAGGTTGGTAGTTTCTCAAAAATATGTGTTAAATTAGACAGTTTCTAACAAAAAATAAAAAATGAAAAAAAATCCATTTTTCTATCGGGTTTTCTCTATTATTGTGAAGAGAAGCTCTTAAATTGTCAACCTGTGGATGTAGGTTAAATGTGATCGGACCACATAAATCCTTGTTTTATTGTTTTTTTTTTTAAATTTTGTTGTTCTTATCGATAACCATATACTAAAAGATTTATCAACAATGATACGTGTCATCTCCTAGTATGTCTTTTAGATTTTTTTTTTTTTTTTTGTGTGTGTTTTTTTTTTTTAGAAAAACTTGTAGGAAACAAATTCTGTACATAAATAAAAGAATAAAAAAGATTTGATGTATCCCTACACAATATATATTGATGCCATAAACTTAAGTTAGGAAAAAAAAAATCAAAATCTTAACATAATTAATGACATACATAGTAGTATAAACTACTCTTCCATATTACAACAAGAATTATTTTTATTAAGACTTTCGTAAGCTTGCTAAGAAAAAAAATGAAAATAATATTTTAAGTCAGTTTGAAAAAAAGTATACTGCATAAGAGATACGGAGTAATGAAACATAATGATTTTACGGGTAAAAAAAAAAAACTATTTAAGGGTTAAATACATATTGTTAAGATATTGATCATTTGGTTAATAGAAACAATGATATAAGTTTGTTGGTGAATTATACGGTACATAAATTTACATATGTGCGTATATTAAAATATCTATTTTTACTAATATAGACTCTTCATAATAAATTCATGATACGAAGTAGTAACCCATGTAGTTTTATTTATTTATTATTTTTATATAATTAACTAATTAAGTATAGTGTTGATTAAATAATAGATATTGAAAATTACCGTGCATGGCACGGAACCTAACCTAATTAATTAACTAGTTTTGGCCCGGGCGATGCCCGAATGGTTGATAAAATGTTAAGATAACAATTTTACTTTAATGTTAATTACGGTAAAATAATTCGTTCTGACAATGTAGGATATTAATATAATAATATTTTTTGTAGTTTTATTTGTAAATAGATATCTTTGCTATTATTGACTTGAAATTATTCTTAATGAACTTAAATTATTGTTTTTACATAACTAAAAGTATTTTTACCAAACTAAAATTAATTTGACTGATTAAAACTTATTTTTACTGATTCTCTAATATTTTTTTAATATAAATTCAATAACAATGTATTTTGTATGCGGCTAACCACACCATCTAGCCGGACAAAGTAACACTTATAAAATTGAACGAGTAACCCCTGTAATACTAACTAAGTAACCTCTAACATTGACTTAGTAACCATTATCTATAACACTAAGTGAGTAACCACTATAATACTGACCAAGTAACCCCCATAACACTAACGAAGTAACTCTTGTATTAGTTTGTGACATAGTTTGGCCATCTACGTACAAAAGTTTGTGATTAAATATATTATAAATAGATCTTATTTTACAGTATTTTTTAAAACGAATTTAATGATGGAAATAGAATTGAATTTTAGGATATTTATCAAAAGTTATGATTAATTTTGTATATATGTGAAATGTTAGAATTCTATCGATAAACAATTATATCTTTAAACATCTATCTGAAAATCGCTAACTATCATATGTATCACAATAATACATATTCATCTCCTACGTGGTGTGACACTTGGCAAAAACCTGGAATGTCAAGTGTCGCTGTCTCATGAATTGGCTGCGAGCGGCTTTGTTCTTAATTAAACATGTATTACACCACCTATTAGCAAGCGGGTTATCTCCCGCAACCATACAAGGACAAAATAATTTTATTTTTAGCAAAACTAATCTAATTTGGGTAAAAAATAATTCAATTTCATATAAAAAACATATTTTAAATTAAATAAAATCATTTTAATCTTAGTAAAAATTAAGGGTAGAGAACCAGACTTTACAACTTTTTAGGTCAAATTACTACATTTTATGAAGTAATAATATATTACTACCATCCCATAGTCCTAATTCCTTTCTATATATTTTTTTTAGCCTCTCCTCCCTTATTTCTCTATAAATTAACTTTGCTACTTTTTTTTCTTAAAATTTTTTAATAACCCAACTACCTTACAAACTTGTTATAGAGTATTTTGTTAAGATTAATCGGATGAAAACCATGCGTATGATGTACTTATATATGTATATATATATGTATGTATATATATATATGTATATATATATATGTATATATATATGTATGTATGTATATATATATATATATATATATATATATAATATATATATATATATATATATATATATATATATATATATATATATATATATAATATCAAACCGAAACCGTTTAACTGTCCGAAACAAACCGACCCAGATGAGAACCGAACCGATTAAAAACCGTTTTTTTTAAACCGAAAATCGACCCGAACCGTATGTGAATGAACCCGAAACCGAACCGATCCGAACAACGTCACACCGTATAAGAACCAAACCCGTTACTGAACCAAACCAATTTTAAACCGAATTGAAATAAAACCGAACCAAAAAAGAACCGAACTGTTTCTAACTCGAAATCGCTTTTAACCCAAAACCGTTTGCACCGGGATAAAAACCGTTTACACCGAACAGTTAACAACCCGCGACCTGTTTGCACCGAACTGTATAAACCGAACCGCTTGCAAACCGAATCGTTTATGAACTGGACCACTTATAAATGAATCGGCTTACTATAAAGAGAATATTAAAATGAAGTTAAAAGGTATATTAAATGAAATTTAATTATGCACACATGTTTACTACCGATCGAGTATTATTATTTTTCCCAACTTATTTTTAATGTAATTATATTGATTGAGCAAAATAATCTTACTTTTTATAATACAAAGAACCATTAAGAATTTGAAAATTTTTCTTAGTACAAAAATTCTTCCTGCCAAATTAATATTAGTTGAAAATCTATCATAGTATAAAATATCTTCTTGCCAAATTATTATCATAGTATAAAATATCTTCTGACCCAAACCGTAATTTAGTAAACTCGAAATGGAACCGATCCAAATAACGTTAAACCGTTGAAGAACTAAACCAGTTATAAACTGAACCGAAAAAGAACCGAACCAGTTATGAACTAAATAGAATAAAAACCGAACTAGTTATAAACTGAATCGAAAAAGAACCGAACTATTTCTAACCCGAAACTGTTTTCAACCCGAAACTGTTTGAACCGGGATAAAAACCGTTTACACCGAACTGTTAACAAACCGCAACCCGTCTACACCAAACCGTATACTACCCGAACTGTTTACAACCCGAACTGAATTAAAACCGCTCAAGAATAAACCAAAACCGAATCGAACTGATAACTATTTAAACCGAACTGAAACCAATCCGCGAGACACTTAAAGCGATTTCAAACCAACCCGATTTCAAACCGAACCAAACCCGAACTGTCAAACCGTTTTGACAGTACTATATATATATATATATATGTAGTCTCTTAATCTCTATAATTACTTAATAAAAATCCTATTAGAAAAAAAATAAGTTTTAGTTTTTTAGTTGTATAAAATTTGATAAAAAAAATGTTGTCTAAATATTTTGAGTTATTTTATGTAAAAGGAATGGCATAACTATTTTCTTATATATTCCATTATTTAGATAAAATATCCAATATTAAGAAATTGGTTTTAAAAATTTATTTAAATTCTCAATTCTCATTCTTTGTTTTGTTATTTATGTGGTGATTGAATTTTTTTAGTTCAAATTTCGATGGTATTACTCTTTTCTAAACTAATGTTGGTTATTTATATTTTTCATGTTTTTCATTCATACAGTATTTATACAAAATAATCTTTAAAAATTTAAAGATAATTTTACTTTTATTTAGTTAACATTTCAAATTGGTGTGATAAAAAATCAAAATTTTAATTGTTTTCTTTAGTTTTTGTTTGAGTTGTTTATTATCCGTGAGGTTGAGTGACAATAATCCAAAAGTTATGCATGGTTAACAGAATTAGGGTTTGTTTCCTAGATTAATTTGCACCATTAACTTCCTATAATAAGAACTAAAATGTGTGTTACAATTACGTCAAGAAGTTGAGCCATTAAAATTTTAATCGATCTTTGTCATTGTATAAGATACAATCGAAGTTTTTGTTAGGTTTTTTTTAAAAATATATATATATATATATATATATTTTAGTTTTATTATCCTAATGGAATATAGTTGTCTTATAAATAAAATTTATTAGAAATCAAAAAGAAGTCATATAATCTATCAATTTTATCTTATAAAAATAAACTTAATAATAAGTTGTTATTTTCTCTTATATTTGGTTCCATTCTTGTCACTCGATTTTGCTTTCCAAAATCTCGCTCTATGGTCACTTTCTATTCTTTTTTACATACCCTTAGAAAAAAAATGTAGAATCTAACAAGGTTAGGTCTTGTGCTATGCAAGATAATTTTACGTTATATAATTATAAAAATTGTTTATGTAATAAAACTAACATGGACAATGTACGCCTATAATATATTTATTTTGTTCTTAATTTGCAATTGATAATGAGATAAATAACGGAATATAATGTAAAAATCGATTAGACAAATGACTAAAAACAGTACACTAAAACTAAATCTTAAACATCTAAGTGTTCAAAAATTTTGATGATATATAACTTAATGGAAAAATTGAAAAGAATAATCTCACCTTTGACACATCTGCTCAAAATAATCCTAGCTTTGCGTATTTCAGAAATAATCCCACCTTAACACCCCATGTGCTCAAAATGAGCTTTTTTTTACCTACAACCGTTTCAACAGGTAAATATTTTGTTTTTTTTTAAAAATAAAACCAAGAAAAAAAAAATCCCAAACACCCTAACCCAGCCCCACCCCATTATTGGCACCGCCCGTCCCCCACCATTTTCCACCTTACCCCCTTCATTCAACCACCATGACCATCACCACTATACTGACCACCTTTCCCACCATCACCACCAAACTGACCACCAAAGATGCAAGCCCAGCTAGCCCCGTCACCTGAGCCACCTGAGATGCAGCCCTGTCCCGTCACCTAAGCCAAGCCCACATAAATCTCACCAAAGCAGTGCGGAGAGAGATTGAAAAGAGATCTGATCAATCGCCATTAATTCTGTTTTGTCAAGCTATGAGGTTTCGACCTCAAATCCCCAGCCCAAATTGTCGGAGAAGGGGCTGCCTATGTCCAAATCCCCTCTTAATCTTTGAATCAAAACACACCTGAATCGAATAGATTGGGAAACAATTGGCGACACCAGTCCAATAGGGGAGGGAATCGAGGAAGGGGAACGGGGAAGGGGGAACGGGGAAGGAGAGGGAATCGGAGAAGGGGAGGGAACAAAGGAGGGCGGCTGGTCCGGATGTTCTAGCGGCGACTGATTTGTCTGTTTCGGCGTCAGAGGTTGTGATGGTGGTGATAAAGGGGTGGGAAGGGGGTTATGATGGTGGTGATAAAGGGGTGGTGGCAGGGGGTTGTGATGGTGATGATGGTGGCGATGAAGGGGGTGGTCGTGGGGCTGAGAGATTTTTTTATTTTTAATTGTTTTAAAATTAGGACCAATTAGAAGGTGACAAGTGTCAAGTCACCTTCTAAAAAAGATTACCAATTTCATAAACCGGTAAAAGGTTCATTTTGGGAAGATGTGTTTACAAGGTGGGATTATTTCTGGAATTCAAAAAGGTGGGATTATTTTGAGCAGATTGGCAAAAGGTGTGATTATTCTTTTCAATTTTTTCTAACTTAATTAGTATCATTTTCCTTTTTATTAACCAAATACCACGTAAACCATGTATGACACCCTATAGACATGAATAATAACCCTGATTTAACGATAATAACCCCAAAGTATTATTATATCAAATATTATATTGAAGATACAAAAAAAAATAAAATAAAATAAAAAAATAAAATAAAATAAAACAAAAAAAAAACTAAATTATAATCAATCAAATTGTCTTATATATGATTACATATATAGTTAAGTATTTATAATATTATTGGTTCAAAAAAAAAGTGTTTAAATATTACGTTATGTTGTTATATTCTATCCCTTCGTTTTTATGTTCTTCGTATTAGAATTGGGCAAAAAACCAAATAAAGAAAAAAAATTAGTTCTGATTAAAATATTGAGAAGCTAAATATTGCACCACCGAAACATAAATTAATTATGCATTTTATACATGTTTATTATAGTGAAAAATATAAATAAATACTCTGTAAGACGTGAATAGTCAGAAATTTTAAAATAATAAATAAGAACATTTTGAAATTTCTTAATAGAAAATATTGGAAGAATAAAATCAACAAATATTATTATTTGGGAAATTTTACACAGTAACCCTCAGGTGTTCACTTTTCCACGTTTTGCCACCTCCTTTTAAAAATTCCACACTATAACCTCAAGATCCATTTATTGATTACGCTGTAATCTTGACGTTAAGTCGTTAACCCTCCATTACATGTTGCCGCTAGTGGGGCCCACTTTACACCTATTTAATTTTTCCCCTCGATATTCTTGATGAAATAACGCTTCGTTAATGATTTTAGGGGTAATTGATTTTAGTCCTTAAGAATCCAAATTGAGCTCAGATTTTGCAAAAAAATAACGTAAAAGCCCTGTTTTGTGAATTCTAAATTTAACTACGGGAATCCGAATTCACAAAAAGGAGCTTTTATGTTATTATTTTGCAAAATCCGAACTCAATTTGCTTTCTTAAGAAATAAATGACCCTTAAAACCTTTAAGGGGGTATTTTTTAGCACGAAAATCAAGAAAAAAATAGGTGTAAAGTGGGCTCCACTAACGGAAACATGTAACAGAGGGTTATTAATGGCAAGGTTACAGCATAGTCAATAAATGGACCTTGAGGTTGCAGTGTGGAACTTTTAAAAGGAGGGGGCACAACATGGAAAACTGAATACGTGAGGGTTATTGTGTAGAATTTCCCTTATTATTTTAATGTAGTACCAACCATCATACACAAAAAGTGAGCTTATATGAAGTGACTTAAGGTACGATGATTCATTTTTTTTTCCATTTTTTTAGAGTTCAAGAATATATATCTATAATTGTAACACCCCCTAATCTCCCTCTACAAAAATACTAATATAATAAGTATAATTATAATATAGAGATAGACTTAGACATATTACTGTCATGTGATAATATATGGCTATTTCAAAACTTCACTTAATCTTGTAGCGGAAAACACAACTCTTCTTTATTGAATACTTAAAATAGTAACCATCACTAGTAGAAAAAGGCTCATTTGTGTCACTCATTTATAGTGTATTTGCGTCGCTTCTATGAGCGACGCAACTGCTCGCGACGCAAATGATTTAAAAGTCATTTGCGTCGCTCCTAGGCGCGACGCAAATAAGAGTCATTTGTGTCGCTCCTTTATAAAGGAGTGACGCAAATGACTCTTATTTGCGTCGCTCCTTTATAAAGAAGCGACGCAAATGACTCTTCTGATAAACTTCTTTTTTGTTATTTGCGTCACTCCTTTATAAAGGAGCGATGCAAATGACTCTTCTGGTAAACTTCTTGTTTGTTATTTGCGTCACTTGTTTATATAGGAGTGACGCAAATGACTGACTAGACAATACAAAATTGATGTATTTGCATCACTTGTTTGTTTAATGAGTGACGCAAATGAGGTGATTTTTTTTTTTTATAATTATAATAATTGCCTTGTATATGTTTGTAGTACCTGTTTTCCTTACTAGTGGTATAAAGTAATATGCTAACGCTATATAATTGAAATTAAAATGCAATATTATTGAATAATGAAAATGTAAATTTCGGCAGAGTCTCCTTTGTAATTTGGCCTACCCATAAAATTGGGAATGACGGCATTATATTAACAACCTGTCCAATAATTTACATCTCAATATCATAGACATTATACTCATCATCCCAACACCAATTAACCAAAATCATTCATTTCAAGCCTATAATCCAAAACAAGAGTCCAACATGCGCTAAGTGTAAATCTAAAGTTCAACATTACATATAAAATACTCTGCCCAAATATCTCGAATCTCATTTATCTCCTCCTCGGTGTGCGGTGCAGTTCTTGAAAAATCCTATCAACACAACAAATATACAAGAGGAAAGTTTTAATTCAAGATTGTAGCTAACATCAAATTGTATTTATCAAACAAAAATGAAATATTTGACAACTCATACCTGAATAATATTCTCACTGCTATGGTGATGTTCAAGTATTTCGTACATATAACGCATGACGTAGTAGCCACACTCACGTCCACCCAATTGTTGAGGACACTACATGTAATATATTTATAAGTTGAATTAAATTGCTATACTTAAATTATTAAGAAACTAAAAGTTAGGGTAAGAAATTAAGGTAACCTGTCCCAAATGCCATGTCAATTTAATTCCCCTAGATTTTCCACTTAATGCTTTAAAACTTTGAAAAGCACTACACATTTGAAACAAATAACATATATATTACCCTTACACACATAAAATCATGACATTAATAACAAACTAGACTTACTTTGTCATTGCAAACTTAATTACTAAATTTCGCTTCTGCCTCAAAGAATCAAAGATGATGACTTCACGCTTAGCCATGCATAAGACCAAAAGAACCCAATGATTCCTACATAATAAATTAGACACACATTTGTAAAAGAGTAAAATAATATCAACAATTTGCAAAGTTCAAATAAATACAAGTTCAAAGTTTATACTTTTCATGGTATGGGCATAAGATGAACTGCTTAGATTTTTGTTTTTCCATCACATGTGTCATGTATAGTAGGATACGATCAACATCACTATGCAAATAGGTTTCTGAAATCATTTCCGGACACATGAATCCAATGGAAGCCACTTCCTACGTATCGAGTAAGTCACTCAAGGCCCTACATATATATCATGTAATAACATTATAAATGGTAATAAATAAGTATATATGGGAAGAGTGAAATTTGAATATCTTACATCATAAAAACTTGCAAAACTGAAATATTCAGCCAAGCTCCTTAGCCGGAGACCCTTTCTTACACAACTCACCAGTATCATTCATCTTTTAACGAGAAACTCCACACCTTGGACCCTCATGCAAATCAGCATACTCATTTCGATACAACACACAGTCATTGGGACAAGCATGTATCTTCTCATACTCCATACCCAAGGGGCACATAAGTTTCTTGGCCTCATAGGTGGAGTTTGGAAGTTCATTCCCGTCGGGAAACATTTCTACTAAGGCTTCTAACAACTGCGTAAAACCCTTATCGGTCAAACAATTGCTCGCCTTTAAGTTGAATAACTTCATAATAGCACCAAGTTTAGTGAACTTTGTACAACTAGGATATAACGGGGTTTCTACAGCTCTCAAAATACTATCATATGTCAGGGGACACTCTGTGAAATGGTCTTCAACATCATGCATCATTTCATCTATTTTGTCCTTCTCCACTTAACTCTCACTTTCAACACCAATATCATCAGCTATATCGATATCCTCACCTTGGTGTTCATTATCATGATCACAATGATTCTCATCTTCCCTTGGATAATAACTAGAACTTGCCTCATTATATATGCTCTCACCATGCCATGTCCACCTCGTGTAGTTTTCTTTTAACCCACAACGAATTAGATGATCTTTAATATCAACTATATCACGATATCCCCTCAAATTATTACAGTCACAACAAGGACAAAGAATAATCTTTGATTTATTCTCTGTTTGGTGTTTTAAGGCAATAGTGCTAAACCCTTAAATTCCTCGTAAAAAACTTGTACAATTTCGTTTACCATACATCCAACTTCGATCCATTTTCAACCACTGAATAACAAAATTAATTTTAAGATAATGTGTATATTTTGTAACATATATAGCTCCTTAACCATAAACAAGAATATAAGGCATCAAACATTTTCATTCAAAGTTTATATCATGTAAATGCAACTCCGGATGATCCAATAAGGTCCTTATCACTCCAACCTAACCCATTCTTGAATGTCCTATCTCACTAATAACTACTTGTAAAGTTTGGTTCTAAAGAAAATACGGCAGCATTTCCCTATAGTTCTCCAAGCACACAATGTAGATAATCGGCTATCAACATATGTACCCAGAGAACAATCGGGAAATAGTGAGCCATGATCTTCTTAGACCCAAAACAATTCAAGTAGTTATCACCTAAATGAGATAGAACATTCAAGAACAGTCCCAAACCGGGGACTATTCAAGACTTTCTCCTAATAAGTAAGCCCTGAACGGGTATCTAAGCCAATGATGCAAGTATTATAGCAATTCCAATCAATTATATCACAATTAAAAATCTCATACAATTCACAATCAATATACCAACAAGAACAAATAAGTTAATATTGCAAAGAATGGTTCAGATACATATACCACAAGTGAAGACAATCTCGTATGCGTACTACCGCCTTAATCGTTTGTCCACAACCAGAACCTCGAGCAACTTGTGGAATTCACTTCCGCATAATTAAGAATCTGCCTTAAAAAATTACATATATTAAACCAACATAGTTGATTCAACTTAATCTGCCATGTGACATAAAAGTTGTTATTCGGCATTGCTTATTAGCCAATCATGGTGTAAAGCTTGAAGACCTGAAACGAGTGTTAAGCCATCCGCAGGTATTTAGATCTTATACTAATCCATGTCTTTATTGCCATCAAAGTTATATTGCCATCAAATTCCAATGAATAAAAAACCTTATAGCAGCTATATATAAATGAATGTAACAACATTGCTAAAATTTGAGGTGATGATTTTAGTTAAAAGGTTAAAATTTCCACGTTTGTTATGAGTTGAAATTTGTGAAATCGTGACATCCAATCCATAAGTTCAATTAATAAAATTCCCTATATATATATATATATATATATATATATATATATATATATATATATATATATATATATATATATATATATATATATATATATATATATATATATATATATATATATATATATATATATATATATATATATCATCACCTCAAATTTTAGCTCTTCCATCTATTAATTTGTATATGGTAATCAAGATTTAGGATCTAATCTCATCTATGTAAGTAATGTTGTTACATTCATTTATATATAGCTTCCAACAAAAAAGTAAAAGACCATACACATTTATTTTTAAATTTAGATCAAGATAGCATCTATCTTTATGTGCTTCATATATGTTTTCATTGATGCTAGGCCGCTAGGGTGCAAAAGCTTATTTTGAGCACATTCCATGAACATTATTGTGTCATAGATTTTACATGTACTTTGTAATTTATTTAGCAGCATTTTTACAGCAAATTAAAGATAATACAGTTGAAAAACAAGGGTCAATGTTACTGAATTTAATGGCCAGGATGACGATCGACAACACTTGGCTTATCTATTTTTGCAAAACCGCTCACATAGTCATACTATGCACTCGATTTCAGTTATATATTTGAAATCAATAATATATTGCAAACTAGCAGCTCAAAAATCAGCAGCTCAAAGATGCAACCAGTTATATATTCAACTAAAATCTGCCATATATATTTTCTAATTAATGAACTAACACTAAATCTGAAATTAAACTAAGTCATTGTTCAAGTTAAATGCTACATTCTATCTACCATGAAAAGATTGAACATAAATAGAAGCAATCTTACCTTAGGTGAAATTGACTTCACAAATTCAACAATGTCAAGCCGAAATCCCCCCTCGAATTATTGTTGCTGTAATTTCTTGACTGAAATTCGAACAATTTCTATTTATGACTGAAATGGGGGATTTCGAACCCTTAAACCCAGAAAAGACGTAATTCGAACAATTATTGTTGCTGTAATTTCTTGACTGAAACTATTGTTGTTGTAATTTCTTGACTGAAATTCGAACAAAAATTATTTATGACTAAAATGGGACGAATTTCTTAGGGTATATTGCGTCCTGGCCAAAAACCCTAGAAACCCCCCCTCGAAATCCCCTAATCGAACTTGAAGACCGAAATTGAATTTTTTGGGGTTTCTAGGGTTTGAATTCGTATGCTTTTGAGTTGATTTTTTGCTCGAAATGGGGGATTTTTGGTCGGAAACAATCAATTTTTCTGGGTTTAAGGGTTCGAATTTCTTAGGGTTTTTGTTCTAAATTTTTGCTCGAAATTGCTGGGATTTGCTGCCGATTATGGGTCTTCAACTTGACTGTGATTTTAGATGTTAAATTTGCTGGGGAATCGCAGTTTTTTGGCCTAATTTATTGGATTTCACAGACGAATTTGTGGGTGTTTTGCTATAGAAATTCATTGGAATTGAAGAACTCTTGTTTTTTTTCTTTTTGTTTAGTGAATGTAGGCGTATGTGATGAAAAACTAAAGTCAAAAAACACAAAATAACCTAAAACCAAAAGAGTTATTTGCGTCACTTTATTATAAAAAAGCGACGCAAATAACCTTGTTTATAATGTTGTACACAGCTCATATGCGTCGCTCATTTAGTAAAAGAGTGACGCAATTTACTCAATCACTTATTTGCGTCGCTTGTTAACAAATGAGTGACGCAAATAAGTTTATTAATTGCGTCGCTTTAATAAATAAGAGCGACGCAAATGATAGAAAGCTGAAATGCACTTGAGTTTTGCATCGCTTCTTGAATAATATGCGACGCAAATAACTTAAAAGGATGGTAAAAATAAACATTTGCTTCGCTCCTTAGAATGAGTGACGCAAATATGGCGACGCAAATGTAAATTTTTCTACTAGTGCATTATTATGAATACTCATATTGAAATAAAAAAACAAACATCCCTAACTTGGTGAAAGAAATCTCAAGACTCTCATATGCACAATCAAGACTCTTCCTTAAAATTAATCATTGCTTACCAATAAGGTAAATAGGACGAACCAAAACAAATAGGAAATACGGCTTAGCAAGATATGCTACGTACATTAAGTGCAAGATAAGTAAACTCAATTTACGAGCAAACATGCTTTAAAAACCATTCATAAAATTGCAATAATACTTTAATAATTTAATCCTCACAATTCCAAATCAATTCTCAAAATTCTAAAATAATTCCAGTAACTTAATTAAATAGTTCAAATAAGGTTTCAAATAATGAAAATCAATTTCTTGTAACCCGATTCCTCTCCTAAGTGTGTACACCCCGCAAGTTAGTATCTTGATATAAAAAGACTATTCTTGAGGAAAGACCTGGTCATATAAAGTCTAAAGACTTATCAACTAAATCCGCATAGTGTGATTAATTTAATCATGCTTGTAGAGCTTTAATAATAATTCAATAGTTCCTCATAGACCTCATCTTTAATTAAATCGATAAACCAATTCTTTTCAATAATAAATTCCATACTTTTATGTCAATTCTTTTAAACACGATAAATCATTCAAATATGATATTAAAACCAATTTCTAAAATATATTTAATAAAACATTTATTCCTCAAACTTATTTGTTTCATAAAATATATTTTTCAATTTAATTCAAATTCATTAAAATCACATAAAATATGTTAATCAAATCAAGCACTTTAACAAAGTATCTAGCCAGCTAAACGTATCTTGAATACTTGCTTAGCAACACACAAAGAACTCAAGTACTCTTGTCAAGAACACCCTCCAATAATTAGATATAACCTTAATTAATATATATAAGGTCATCAATGTTTAAAATAATTAAAATAAACTCCCAATTCTATGTACATGAACCATTATTTTTTTTTTTTGAAAATAAACCTTAAATATTTTTTATAACAACAAAAACAACAACAAACAAACAAACAAACAAACAAACAAACAACAACAACAACAACAAAACAACAACAAACAACAACAACAACAACACCAAACAACATCAACAACAACAACAAACAACAACAACAACAACAACAACAACAACAACAACAACAACCAAAACAACAACAACAACAAAACAACAACAACAACAACAACAACAACAACAACAACAACAACAACAACAACAACAACAACAACAGTAGTAGTAGTAGTAGTAGTAGTAATAGTAAAATTAATTAGAAGAAGAGATAAGGAGGGATTGAAAATCAAAAGAAGAAGGAAAAAAGGGGGATGGCTGGGCAGCAGCACCCTGGCTGGTGGCTATTGGTCAGTGGTGGCTAATGGTGGAGGGTGACAGGCGGTGGTGGTGCACAAAAATTGAGAGAAAGGCGGGGGAAAACGGTGGAGAAATAAGGGGAATAAAGAGAGCTTTGTGAGGTTTTGATGTGAGTTTTTGCGCTATTATAAAGGGGTATTTATAGGCTCAAGTATGTAAGAATTAAGTGCCTGTTCATATTTATTTATTTATTTTCAGTTCAGTTCAGTTCAGCTCCAATAAGTTCAGTTCAGTTCAGTTTAGCTCCAATCAGTTCAGTTCAGTTCAGTTCAGCTCTTAATTTCCCTCTCTCATAAAATATTCATTTCAGCTTAGTTCAGTTCAGTTAAGTTCCAATCAGTTCAGTTCAGTTCAGTTCAGTTCAGCTCCAATCAGTTCAGTTCAGCTCAGTTCAATAAATGAACAGGCCCTAAGGCAGTAATTTGTATAGAGAATTAAGACAATTTTGGTTTATGGAATTACTTGAAAAAGTGAGTTTAATTTTTGGTGATTAAGTAAATAAGGAATTATGGTAAGTTGTTGATCATGAAATAAAAGTTGGCAAGTAAGCTTGCTTGGAGGATAATCAAAAGGGATTTAAAGTAAGGTAATGCATGGTCATATATATTTGCAAGATTAGAATAAGAGAATTTAGGGAAAGAAGAAGATTTAAGGAAGATAATTAAATCACAAAATTTAGCAAAATAATTAATCTTGTTTAACATAGTTGACCAAAAATCCTGAGCTTATTTTGGCTTAATTTTTTCTAACCTCTTATGCTAATTGAGATCAATTTTTATTAATATTAAAGACCCAAAAATTATTATGTAAATAATTCATTTTGTAGAGGAAAATTTATCAAGAATAAGCTAACCTTTGCATAATTAACTCAAAATAAGTCAACTTTTCAATTAACTCAAAATAAGTTGATGTTTTAAGGTATTTTATTTTAATAGGTCCAATGACCTATAACCTACTGTAATACCCATATATTTTATGATTTAATGAAAGATAAAATTTGAGTTGTACTTTTTATTTGATAAATTTGTCAAACTATAAAATCCTACTTTTTCGTTGAAATCTTTATATGATAAATTAGATTTTTATATGTATATATAAATATTTAACTTTATTAAAAAAAAAGGGTTGCCGTTTTATTTTGATTACTATGCGTAAGTTAATTGATGTGCAAACAGTGAGATCATTGCCTCTTGATTCTTCTTATTTGATGTGCAACAAACCCTTATTATCACTCAACATCATTCCTTCCAAGAAAGACACATACCTTACACTAAAAAACCAAATTGATCATTAGCCTACCAATTAATATTTAGCCTTCCTTCCAAGTTTTATAATGACAAGTTGAAGTAGCCTTTTTGATATACATGTCAAACAATTTCGTGAGGGCGGTATCGTACATGCTTTAGAATTTAGATACTTCGTTTATGGTTGTTTATGATCGAAAAGGTAATCACACTATAAATATTCTTGGAGTCGTATGTTTATATTTTTGTCTAGTAATCACACAAATCTTATCTCTTGATCTTGTTTGATTATAAATTGTTGTATTAATTGTACTCCGTATTTTTATGTGTAAATTTTATAATTTGTGAATTATATATGATCATGATTTATATGTATATGATTAGTGTGTGATATTATATGATTCTAATTGCCGTATTATTTTTGTGCTATTGATTGATTGTGTTATTTTTCTAGGGGTTTTAATGTTGTTTCTATAGGGAGTATTGTTTTATTGAGGTTTTAGGGTTATTTATGCAGATAGAGTATTATTTTTTGGGTTGTGAGTTAATTATTTTTTTTGGTGCTAGTATTGTTCCCGTAAGAGTTGAGATGTTTTTGAATTGAATTGTTATGCTATTTGGGAACATGTGCCAATATTGAGAATTTATTATCATGTAAAAGATTATTTTATCAACGTCTGAGATCAAAAGGTTGAGAATGATTATTTTGTTATTGGTTTGAGGCTCGGTGTTATAGACCTAGTCCTTGGTATGTTGGTAATGAGATAATGGTCATGAGTTAAGAATGAGGTACAATCTTTATTATCTATTTTTCTATGGTCCCCTACAGTGGGAATTGACCCGTATGTGGTCTAGTTTAAGGTGTTTTCTAGTTATTGGAGTATTCAATTTTTTATACTTGTTGGTTTTATTCAAATTACCCATGTCCAAGGCTAGGTATAGGACAACGAGCATGTCACACTTATGGGATACAAAGTTGAGTAAAGAATGGTATTATTATTATTCGAGGTTGAGTTGATAAAGGTTACTTTTCAGAGTACAATGTGTAATGTAGTTTCGAACTACATTAATTGATCTAGTAATGTTAGTTATTATATTATTTTGATATGTGGTGATTACTCAGCTTTTTGCTGACTTGTGTGTTATTTTGTTTTGCTACTTGTGTTTGCGGCCATGTCTTTTTCTTATGGTGGCCCTGCGACGATCTATTCTGGAATTTGTCCTTAATGGTGAGCAGTCAAGTTTGTATAAGCAGGTTTGATCAAGTACGTGATCGTAGCTAAAGGGAGCTCAAGTGATCGATTAGAATGCTATAACGATTTGTAAAGTTGTAAATAGCTCACCTAGATTATTGGGTTGTATTTATTAGGATTTTTGTAAGCCTTAACGCTCGACAAGTTGTTGATTGTGGCGGTAATACCTCCGATTAGGAGTATACTTCTGCAATTTTATTTAAAGATTGTTTATTTTTCCTTTAATTCTTATTTATTTTCAGTTAGTAAATCGGGGGTGTTACACCTACTAAATAAGTTAATTTTTTAATTAAAAAATATTTATTAAATGTTAATTATAATTACATTGAATAAAAAAATTAAAAATCCCAGCCATCCCATCCCTCACACAGGCACACACTGCCAGCCCCTTTCCCCACCTACTCCCCTCTTCCACCCTCTGCCACCGCTGGCGACCACCTCCATCCCCCGTCGTCGGCGATAGTCCCACTCATTCCTTTCTCCTTTATCGCTTCCCCCACCCTACCTCGACAATAGGACCTCCCCTCTGTCCCCCTATCGACGGAAACATCCTTTCTCCCTTGTCCATCAATCCTACGTCGACCCCTCTTCCCCAGCCAAATACCGCCGCCCCCAAACCTTTAAACCAACCCCGAAACCAACCCAGTTGACCTCGTTGAAGCTGTCGGAACCGCTGAGAATTGGAACGAAGAAATTTACATAAATCAGATTCCGGTGAGACTCAATGAATGATTTCATCACCAAACTTTGTGCGATGATTTCCCGGCGAACTAGAGAGCGAAAGAGGAGAGAAAGAGGGCTGGATGTCGGGGTAAGGGTTTGGGGAAACAGGAAAGGGGAAAAGGACAGATGGGGGCTTCGTGGGTGAGGGAAAGTAAGTCGCCGGGGTAGGGGTGATCTCCAAGCTCGGCCACTCCGGCCAGCGTCAGTGGCTGGGGAGCCGGTGGGGAGGGTGGCTCAGCTAGGATTTATTGTTTAGGTTTTTTTTTTTTTAATTTTGATATTTTTGTTAATTGAAAAAAAACAACAATTAATCAAAAATAAATCTTAATTAATTTTTTTAAAAATAGAGCCAACCACATAATGACATGTGGCATAATTTACCAAAACAACCAGTTACCCCACAATTCAACAGGTCATGACTCGTTTTGAGAATATAATAGATAAAGATCAACTTATTTTTAGTTAATCATAAGGTTGACTTATTTTGAGCTAACTGAACAAAGGTTGGCTTATTTTTAACAAATTTTTCTTTTGTAGAAAATAATTAATTAGAAAGTCCTTACTTTAAACTAGCTTGAATAACTTAGTAAAATCAAATTTTCTATACTTAGAAAATCCAAAAATCCCTAAAAGAATGACCCTTTTGGCCGAATTTTAGTCAAAAAATGTTCATCCCTTTTGCATTAAAATGCCCTCCAATTTGTAATAATATTTGTGCAAAATTAGCTTCCCCCATATAAATTTTATTTTTTTTCAAGTACTTTTATTACCTTTTCTCTCTACTTTTTTATATTCCCAAGTAAATTTACTTTTTCAATGTACTTTTATTAGGTCCCCAATACACTAGTACTTTCCACTTAAGTTTCTTAATACCCGCGAAAAACCCAAAAGGATCGTTCTTTTAGTGACTGAAAGAAATGGTAGAAGTACACTAAATGTACATGGAAAAACAAAAAGTAGAGAGAGAAATTAAAGTAGTAAAAGTACGAATGATAATGTAAATGAGTATATCAGTTAAATTCCCATAGGTAAGCTAACTTTTACACAAGTATTTTTGCAAAATTAATAAAGGGTAATTTAGAAAGATCACCTCATAATAAAGACAAGAAAAAAAAGTGAGGGTCAAAGGGTGATTTCATGACACCCATAAATGGCAAATTAAAAATTGTGGCTGCTATATTACTTTTGATGTAGATAATCCTGGGCACCGTGCCGTGCCGGGCCGCCGCGGGCCGTGCCTGGCGGGCCGCGGGCTGGTTCGTGCCGTGCCGGTCGTGCCGGCGGGCCCAGGATTTCGTGCCGTGCCGTGCCGGCCATTTTCACAGGCCAGCCCACGGCACGGCACGGCCCTCGTGCCTGGCGGGCTCGTGCCGTGCCGGCCACGTGCCGGGCTGCGGGCTGGCCCGCGCGGGCTGGTGCAGTTTTCAATTTTTTTTTTTTTTTTTTTTTTTTTTTAATGACAACATTATTAATTAATAAGTTTATAATGTATATAAGTTATAAAATTATAATTATAAGTTTTATAAGGTAACTTATAAGTTTATAACTTATAAGTTATAAGTTATTAAGTTATGAATTTTATAATTATAAGTTGAATATTTATGTTTTATAATTTGTATATTCAATATTTATATTTATATATTTACTTTATACTATTACTTTAAAATTTAATGTTTATGATTTATTAGTAATTGGTATAATTTTATTTTTTTTTTAATATGAATTTACAAATTGTAACAAAACGGGGAAAAAAGGCAAATTGGACTTTGGATGTGAATAATGCGTACTTTATATTATTATTACTTGAGTTGAGAAAATTGTACAATGATAAAAATCATACAATGATGGTATTAAACAAAAATTGGAAAATGATAAAATTGATATTTTTAAAATCGTACAATATACAATAATTGTCTATTCTTCTTCTCCTTCTTCTTGCTCGTCTTCGTCTTCGTCTTCGCCTTCGCCTTCAAGGTCATCGGCTAGTTGCATAGATTGGGAACTAGCCGAACCCGAACCGGAAGCGGAGGTTCCTTCTTCGTTGTCGTTGTGGTCGTAAGAACGGTCTTGTGAGCGATTTTCCGCATCCAACCAATCTTTGAAACACACGCACATTTCTAGTGTTTCGGGTTTTAGACTTGTTCTTCTATCGTCTAAAACCCTTCCGGATGCGCTGAAAGCTCGTTCGGAGGCGACGGAGGAAACTTGGATAGCAAGAATGTCTCGTGCCATTGCCGCCAAAGTTGGATGCTTCGAGCTTTGTTGTTTCCACCATGCAAGGAGGTCGAGGCTGTTTATCTCATCGTCGTCCATGCCTTTGGTGAAGTCGTAACTCAGGTACATCTGCAACTCCGAGACGTCGCTTTGCGTTCTCCTGATTGATGAATCACCTGAAAACCTTGAAATCAAGTTAGTAGCTTGTGAAAATAAATGTTTGGCCTTCTTACTTACGTTTTTAGATGGTTGGGAAGGCCCTGAGCGAGGAACGGTGCCATATTTGGCTTCATAGACTCTATATAAAGCAAAAAACTGATCCTTCACATTAGTCTTATAGTTTTCTACATCATCGTCAAGAAACATGCATTGAAAGTAAATGTCAACTAACATAAATGTGTTTTCATACTTTTGCCTAGGATCTAATATGGAAGCAAAAATATAAATCAAAGGAATCTGACTATAATATTTACGCCACTTTTTTTCCATTGCTGGAAGATACTGATCATAATCACTTTGATCGCGATGATCAGCGAAAAGTTGGGCGAGTAAGCATGCATTAGAAAGAAAGTTTTGAGCACAAGGATTGTAAACAGTAGAAAAACAATACGTCATGTTATATAATAACTGTAAAAATTGCATATATCTTTCACAGTTATTCCAATCATCAACATACAAAGCATTTTGTGGAAATTTTTGGTTGTAAAATAATGTTAACGGGCCCTTGTACTCAATTGCCTTTGTTAACATGTCATAGGTGGAATTCCACCTAGTTGGGCAATCGGTTCTAATTTTTATTACCCTTATCTTTTGTTGTTTTAGAAAACTCTTCCATTCTTGGTATCTCATGTTAGAGCTATTAATAGACATAATAGCATCTCTGATTTTGCTGTAGTATGGGCCAATTGCCCGAACTCCATCCTGTACACATAAGTTAAGTACATGGCAAACACATCTAGTATGAAGAGCTTCACCGTCTAATAGTACATCGGTTAAGTTTTGTTTGATAAGATTAGCTGTGTATGTCATAGAGGTTGCATTATCAAAAGTCATAGACATCATTTTATCTCGAAGGTTGTATTCGTCTATTGCTTGCATTAAATGGTGAGCAATGTTAATGCCGGTGTGTGGGTATTCCAGCATTTTGAAATGTATTATTCTTTTTTGTAACATCCATTGATCATCTACCCAATGGCAAGTCACACATAAATAGTGATATTTATAACCACTATCCCAAGAATCGGCTGTTAAAGATACTCTACAGTTAAGGTTACTCAATTCGGCTTGTAACCGGACTTTGTACTCTAGGAAATTTTTCATTGCTGCGGAACGAACGGTTTTCCTAGAGATTCTTTTATGTTGGGGTTGTAGTGCTTTGTTAATGTAGGTGTTGAATGCGTCACTTTCCGAGAAAAGAAAAGGTTGTTCGGCGTGTACTATCATTTTTCCTAGTTCATCCCTATCCCTCTCATAGTTGTATGTAAAGCCGTATGGATGGAATTGGGAAATTTTGGGCTGGGTTGGATCACTAGCTGGTTTTGCACAAGCTTTCATGTGTCTAGATAAGTGTCCCGTCCCGTTTTTGGTAACTGCCGTGAATACACTATTACATGTTTTACATTTTGCCCATTGTTCACCATCTTTACTTAGGACAAAATAACGCCATACCTCACTCCTTCGGTTTTTCAAAAGTAGCATCTCAGTTTCGGTTAACCATTCATGATGTGTGTATTGGTTAGTAGGGGGACTAGTGGGAGTGGCAGTAGAAGGGGTAGTAGAACCGGAGGGAATTCGGGTACTTTCTTGGCTACCTTGGCTAGAACAATAGTTTTGTTGATTACCGATATAATTAGGTGGAAATTGGTATGGTGGTAGTGGAAATTGGTTTAGTGGTGGTGCTGGAAATCCCGACGTATTATATGGCTCATAGCCCGGGGGGAAGTAAATGGGGTCATTGGTTTGACTCGTAATTTGGGGGCTCGTTGTATTTGGTGGTTCCCTAGAACTACTACTACGGATAAGTCGACCTTTCCCCCTAGACCTAGATGATGGGTTGTTCGATGCCATAATTAACAATTAATTTTTTAATAAAAAGTGGTTAACTATAATAATAATTAATAACAACAATTTTAACAATAAAAATATCAATAATAATAATTAATAACAACAACTATAACAATAACAATAACAACAAAAATAAATAATAACAACAATTGTAACAATAATAATAATTAATAACAACAATTATAACAACAACAATAACAAATTAACAATTAACAACAATAATAATTAAACAAGATTATTCTAATAATAACAATAAAACAATAATAAATTTAAGATTAGTTTAGATCTTACAACCGTGCTTCAACGCTCCACTAATTACGATTACGAACTTTTTAATTTTTTCCGATATTAGGAAAATAATTAGAGAATTTAAGAGAATAATTAGAGAATTTAAGAAAATAAGGATTATTAGAGATTTAGAGAATATAAGAGATAAGAAGAAGAGATTGTGATTTTGTGATTTGGGAATGAAATGGAGGTGAGTATTTATAGAATTTTTGGCAAAAAACTAGCCGTTTATAGCCGTTTAACTAGCCGTTGGCCCGCGGGCCGTGCCTGCGGGCCAGCACGGCGGGCCAGCACGGCGGGCCTTGCTCGTGCTCGTGCCGGGCCGTGCCTGGGAATTCTCCACCGTGTCCGTGGCACGGCCCGTGGCACGGAAGTCGAACTTCGTGCCGTGCCGTGCTTGACTTCGGGCCGTGTCGGGCTGCTCCGAACGGCGGGCCGTGCCGGGCGGCACGCGGGCCAACCCGGCCCGTGCCCAGGTTTAGATGTAGACCTTTCATATTCAAGGAGGATATCTTATCCATTCATTTGACCATGATTTTTTAAAACTCAAAGTAGTACCTTTTGAGTTTTGGCTTTGAGCAAGTATGTGAGTTCCATTGTCCTCCTTCCAAGCTCAAGTCAACGGCTCACTCAGCATGGTTAGCCAATATGACTCTAAGCCCATTTCTCCTCATTATGCTAAGGTATAAAAGTCTTCAATTGCACCATTTATCATTCATTCACATATAGCCTTAAGCAATTAATTCTCTTGCATAGCTTTTCCTCTCTAAACACTGTTTGAATTCGGCATCGGAGGGGCCTTCCTCGGCACAACCCCCGAGGTCAGTTTACGTGTGTTTGCTGTGCAAGAAATCCTCGGCCCAGCGTCATTTGGACCGAGCTCAGTCTTCAGCCGCGTTTCAGGACCTTCGACAAGGTCCCATTGTTTTTACCCGAAACACATAATAATAAAAAGTTGGGATTATTTAAAGAAAATCGGTAAGAGTTTGGATTATTTAAACTAATTTTTCCTTTTTTTTCTCTCAGTTTTTTGTAATAAAATAAAAAGTAATCTAAATCAACCCTTCACATTAGTCAACCAAAACAAATGGTTGTGATCAGATTTTATATAATTGCCACAATTACGTTGTAGCCACTCAAAAGTCACAGTATACTTCTCCATTGCTGAACAGTAATAGCAATATATACAGCCTCATAGCCTTCCATTATCACATGTGGTTTTGATGAGAATTGGAATTTATATTAATTTCCATACACATAGTACTCCGTAGTTCATACGTTAGGTTGTTAAGAGTTCGATTGTAATCAAATAGCATCTGATATACTCATTGTAACATTAAATAACAAAAAAATAGAAAGGTGCAGAGGAGATTATTATTGATGGAATTTTGGCAGATAAATTTTTAATTTTGGAATAATGCAAATTAGAGTCTACAGAGAGGAAGGGGATCCAAATCTAGCAATTGTGGGTTTTGATTAAAAAAAAAAAGCATAAGATTTGAGAATTGAGCTTTTAGAAGGTTGTGGTTAACTGACTCTTAAATTATACAAAACATATTCTCTAAGTCAACGTAAGGGATGGCATAAAATTTATACTTAGAAATGTACGACCAAGATTTAATAATCAGAATGGTTACAAAAATATTGTAGTCATTGCAAAATTGTCCATCCCTTTATTAAAATAGATCAGCGATAGATCATTTGAGAACACAAGGAGTACAAATTTTAAAACGAGGTTACTAATTTAATTGAGGAGGAGGGAGCAATCATACATGAACTACTTTGGTTATTTTTTAAATTATCATTTTCCATAATTTACTCCATAACACAAAAACTTAGAGACACCCAAACTCAAAAAGTCGTTTTTAATTTAGTGCAAAAAGTCGTCTTTAATTACTACCCTTGATTTGTAAAGATTGATGAACCAATGAGCCATGCACACGTCGTGAGCATTTTCATGGTCAACTTTTGATAATAAACTTCCCATGCTTTCCTTGCGTTGCACACTTGCATTTATATGGCTAACTAAAACAAGTAATCAACTCATTTATATCATCCAAATGTTGAAATACAATGTGCAATGTTTCATCACATTTTTCTTCCCTCTAATAATACAGGCTACTAGAGCGTACACCGTACCAAAAACTGAGCTCGAGTCTATTTCGTGATAATTCTGGAGGGTAGTCGTCCTCACACTCACACCGATTAGAAAAATGGTAAATAAGAACCTACCATAACCCAAATACGAGTCTATCCGTAACAACTCGTATCCGATCCGATCCATTACCAATTGTTTTTGTTTGAATATCATGTGTTGCATTTCCTTTTGTTATTTTTCTAATTTGTGTTATTTATATGGCTTCAATTTGATTTTTACCTAGGCTATGATGCATCAAGCTTTTTCACGTATTAATCCAAAAATACTCTGCAATTTAGAGGTAATTTTTTTAAGGAAAATTTAACATAAGTGGACAAACTTTTGCCCGGTTCTCCAATATTGGACCAACCTTTAAATCTTCCCATATTAAACTTAAAAATGTAACTTTTCTCCCAAAATGGACTGAATAGGTAACGTAACCTGTTGTAACTGGTTTAGAGATGACGTGGCACTTACCGTTGGGTTTGTTTTTTATTTTTAATTTTTTTTAATTATTTTGATTTAAATAGCAACAACCTCCTGTATTGTTGAACAAATTGCTCGATTAAAAATCTTCGAAAATCAATTCCTTGAATTAGTCATCAATGGAGAGGTCAAAGCATCAATTTGCAACATCAGGGTCTTTTTCTTCATCAAGGGGAGGGTTAATTGGCAGGATTAAATGTAATTGTGGAAGAGATGCGGTTGTGAGATCGGTGAAGAATGGTCCAAATGTGGGGTTGAAGTTCCATGGCTGTCCATTATGGCCTGTAAGAACTTAATTGGGGCATTAGCGATCTGGTTTATTCAATTTAATTTCATTGTATTATGCTTTAATTAACTAATTGTGGTGTAATGTGCAGGATACGGATTGTGGGTTCTTTAAGTGGATAGGTGGTGTGAGGGATGAAGTTGATGATCTACGGTTTCAATTGTTTGAAAAAGAAACAACCATTGCTGAGTTAGAGATGCACAAGCAGATGCTAGAAGATAAGGTGAAGAGGGTTCAGCTTAAAAAAGAGAACTTGGAAGAAGATCTTCAAGAACTGAAGGGGGAAACTAGTCAATTGAGAATTGAGTTGATGAAGAGTGCAAGGAATGAGAGGAATTTTTCTTTGGATTTGATTTTGTCTTGGGTTTTGTTTGGGATAGTGATTATGTCAATGATGTAGGAGGAACATGAATTTGCAGTGTTGTTGTTTGTTTGTAGTTGTTATTTGGTGATGTTAAGAATGCTTTTTCAATAAAAAAAAAAGAGTTCTATTTTGCCATACTATTTTATTTGTGATATTTGTGCAATAACTGAAAACAAACACAAATGTGGGAAATCAAATGCTAAAATAATAGGCTTCCAAAATAATAAGTCAAAGCTGATTCAAAGTACATCAACTTGATTTAGTTCACAGTTGCTTAAAAAAAAAACACCAAATTGTTCATCAAAATACATTGTTCACTAATCAAAAGCAACATCAAGAAACATGCTCTTGCCAAAATAAGGGTGCATTACAGCAGCTTGTAGTGCCATACATCAGATGTGGCTTGTTTGAGTGGGGATATCAACCTAGCTGACTTGTGAAGGACCCTGGTGTACATCATATTGAGAAGGACCCTGGTTATGTACAGAACCATGTGCACCAAACATGACTCCCACACCAAGTGGTAGCCTTCCACCTCTTGGGCCCCTGCCACCCCTTGAGCCCTTGCCTCCCCTTGAGCCTCTGCCTCCTCTTGATCCCCTTCCTAGTCCTGTTGTAGATGCACTGCTGCTATCTCCACCAGAAGCTGAACCATTCCTCCCTCCTCTAGAACCCCTCCCTCCTCTAATCATTCTCCCACCCCTCCTAAGTTGGCTTGGCTGTGTTGTAGCCTCATGATGTGATTGAGCAGTAGCAGCAGGTGTTTGTTGTTGTTGAGGTGCAGCTGCAGTTGCTTGCTTCTTGTTGGGAGGCTGAGTGGCAGTGGAAGTTGGTTGAGCACACTTCCTTTTGTTGTGGCCCTTCTGATGACAATTACTGCATGTCATCTCCATCCCTGTTCTAGTGAGGTGACCTGGCTTAGATGGATTTTCAGATGGGTCTTTGATCCTGTTTTTCCTGGGTCTGCCAGGCCCTATCTTAATAGGGGGAGGGTCCATAACACACTGAACTACAGGCCAGTGTCTCTCCCCTTCACAAGGTGGAATTTATCCTGCATTAAAAAAAAATAGACTTACATAGGTATAACATAAAGTCAGTGTTAGACTAGCATTAAGCTTCATACCTGCATATGCTTGAAAATACACCTCCTTCCAGTAACAGCTATCAACATAAGACTCAGCTTCTTGGTGCAAGAAAAAAATGCAAGCCACTGCATGACAACATGGTATTCCAACCATGTCCTACTTTCTACATGTGCAAGTTTTTGCTTCTAAATTAACAACCAGAGAATCCAACTTGTAGCTGGCATTAAACAATGTCTCTGATGAAGGCATAACATCACAATATAAAGCCTTATTCTTCTCCTTTTCGAACCTTATCTGGATGTTTGGACATAGAAAAGAGTTGCATTTTTGCATTTCCAGCCTTTTCAGCACAAGCCTCTGCATCAAGTTGGCCCTTATCTCTTCAAGCATGTAAATCAGATGCTTTGTTCTTGCATTGATGATGTAGCCATTGAAGGTTTTTGCCATATTGCTTGTGATTGCATCTGTTTTGACTTTTGTATCTAAGTGGGATCTACAGAACAATTTTGGATTGTATGCTGTAAAAGCATTTGCTGCATCAGGGTCCAGCTTCCTCAGTGCTTCAAGGTTTTCATTGCAATATGCCATGTTGTATGACTTGGCTATTTTCCAAAACATCAGTTTCAGTTCATCCCCTTTGTAAGTCTTGTGCCAGTGAGCATATATGTGCCTAGCACAATGCCTGTGTTCTGCCTTAGGGAGAACATTTTTCATAGCATTTAAAATTGCCTAGTAGACATCAAACATTATCAAATCCACACATATCAAAATTAAAGAATACATCAAAAAAAGGTACAAAAACTCACCATATGTTCATCAGATATGATGCACACACCATCACCATCCCCTAGGCCAAGATTGCTCTTCAGATGCTCAAAAAACCACTCCCATGATAAGTTGTTCTCCCCTTCTGCAACTGCCCAAGCTATAGGGTACATTTGCTCATTCCCATCCCTACCAACAGCTGATAGTAACTGCCCCCCTAAAAAAGTTTTCAAAAAACACCCATCCACACATATCACCTTCCTACAACCATCTACCCAACCCTTTTTCAAACCTTCAAAACAAGTAAACAACCTCTGAAATATGGGTGGTGCAGGCTGCTTGCTGAGTTTTGCTACTGTCACCAACTCAATAGAGCTACCAGGGTTGCTACCCTTTAAAGCTGCTATGTAACCTCCAACCTTTGCATATTGGTCATGCATTAACCCATGAAGCATTCTATGAGCTGCATACTTCACCTTGTATGCAAATCCTCTTTGAACAACTACCTTAAAGGCCCTTCTGATAGTTTCAACTATCTCTTTTGCTAGCCAATGAGGTCTGTTCTTGAAAACCTCTAAAAATTGCTTAGCTACCCATTTAGACTTTAACTGTCTATTCCTTTTCATGTTCCCGTGACAAGTGTGCTCCAACTGCATTGTCTTTACAATAAAGGTTGCCCTCCTACTTTCCCAAGCACCATACAAATAGAAAGCACAACACTCCACACACTTCACACCTAATCTTTGATTTACTTTGATGTTGCTTATATCATAATACAAATCCCTTCCTTGTAAAATAACATACTTAGATACAACATCCCTGAAAGCCTCCCTGGATGAAAACCTTTGCCCCACCTTCCAACTGAAAACACTGAAATCAGTGTCTGCACTCACTGAATTCACTTCATTGTCAGAATAAACCTTTCTCAACCCACTCTCTAATGGCTCCCCTGGTTCCAAATACAGCAAAGACTCTACATTTTCAACCCCACACTGTTTTGCATAATCCTCTAACCACCACCAACATAACTGATCAGGATCAATACTAAAAGTCCTACCCATTCCACCCTCATACACTAAAGTACCATTACGCGAGGTTTTAAAACGCCCCCATACTAGTACTTAAGAGTTACAGTAGCAAAAGGATCATCCATCTAGCATTAAACATAAATTTACCATCTTTCAGACACAAATATAACAACAATAGCAATAACAATCACATACGCAACTAAACCTAACTACAAAACACAACCCAAAGAGTGCAATTTCAATGCAAAAAATTCAACAAAATTCGCAATTTAGCCCACAATTTTGCACAATTCAACATAATTAAACTAATTTAGGGTTTTCCGAATACGTACCATTGATAAATAGAGGAAGCGAGCACCGAAAGACCTTCCCCAGCTGCTTCAAATTCACTTCAATGGTTACACGAATCCAATACAATTGCAGAGCCAATTTCGGAAAAAAAATTGGGGACCAGCAATTAGCAGAAAGGGAAAGAAGAGTACGGATTGAAAGCGAAAGAGAGAGTGAAATTTGGGTAAAAAGAAGAGGTTAGGGGTGCTTTTTTTAGCATTAATGGTTGATTCGACACAGTTGGTTGAAGACAGTAATGGCGCTTCAATTAATTTGGGAGGGAAACTAACTTCCCATAGGTCAACATGCGTTCTGTTGACTTCGCAAACCGGTTCGCAGTCACCACAGTCCATTTTGGGAGAAAAGTTACATTTTTAAGTTTAATATGGGAAGATTTAAAGGTTGGTCCAATATTGGAGAACCGGACAAAGGTTTGACCACTAATGTTAAATTTTCCTTTAATTATTTAAGAAAATTAGATGGCATTGAAATAAAGCTAAGATACATTACTTTTAAAATGACATATGATATTTATGTTTTTTATTTTACAGGGGTGTAATAGCCATGAGCATGAGCCAAAGAATACAAATCAAAAGGACGATATCCTGAAAGGGGTAAGGATAACTTCTTAGTTTTAACTTTTGATAATGATGTGTTCTTCAGATTGTGAAATTTTCTATATTGTACCACTTCCTCTTCTAGATAGATACATTCTTCAGAGTTGACACAAAAACAAATAAAAAGGTGAGAATTTGGAGTAACTTATGTTATTTTCTTTGGAGAGCTAATAACCTTTAACCGTAGCATGTAATATACTTCCTCCATTCTATTAATATTACAACAATGAACTTTTTGCACTATTCATCACTCTTGTTTGACCATATAATTTGAGTTATACGTTAAGCAAAATATAGTTAAGTGGGATCTTGTTGGATTCGTCTCATTTAATACTTTCACAATATCAACTTTTTATAATTTTTACTCTTACACAATTATAGATATTTAGCATTAAAATGTGTTTTGGGATGCGTAATTTCCTCCTTGTTGCAATATTAACAGTACGGAGGAAGTATAAATGGATGGCTAGCCACATAGTGTGGCCACATTGATTTATAGGAGTTTTATTCGTTTAAATGTATGAGTAACCTCATTTTTTCATAAGAGTAAACTCAATCATGTTGTCCATAAAAGTAACTCAGACTCATGTTATCCGAGTAAAATCAAATAATTTAGAAATAAGTAACCCCATTCACTCATTCGAGTAACCCTATTCTTTTGTTTTAGAAAATGAAGGAATAATTTCACATATTTAATAGAATAACCTCTTTTTTTTCCATTTAAGTAACCTTCATACGTTAAGATAACTCCATTTGCTTAGGTCCTGTTTGATCCACCTTAATTTTGCAAAACTGAAATTATTTTTACTGAACTGAACTTAATTTTATTGAACTGAAATTATTTTTACTGAACCTAAATTATTTTTACTGAACTGAAATTATTTTTACTGATTTTCTATTATAATTTTTCTTTAAGAAAACTGAATTTTACTGAACTAAACTTAATTTTACTGAAGCGAAATTATTTTTACTGAACTGAAATTATTTTTACTTAATATTATTTTTTAAGGTGAAGAGAACAAGGCTTTACATCGGACCTTTATTACTTGATTAATTGCCTTATAGTATGTGATTATGTGAAGTGGTCATAACCACATATAAGATATTTGTAAATGCAGTTGGTCCCCACACAAAGTCAACTGCAACATAATAATTTCATATACTTGTATAACCAATTGAGAAATGAAGGAAGAAACTAATTTTTATATTTTTATTTTTAATCCGGTAAACTCTATAATAATTAATAATATCATAACTCTATCTGTTTTACATATTTAAATTACCCCTATTATACTTCTTCCCAAAAAAAAAAACCTCTTATACGAGTATCTTTTAATTTTAAAATTAATTAAATCACCTAAAATCCATATATCGATTAAAGTTTTATAACACTTAAAAAATGAAAATAGTATAGTGCACCCGGGTGCACCATGCGCATGGTGCACCCGGAAAGAACATTAGGCTTATTTTAAAGAACATGAGAAAAAAAAGAGCATACGAGTGTTTGAAAAAGAACATGTTAGTATTTGAAAAAGAACATGCATAATAGTGTTCAACACAAGAACATGTTTGTGTTTGACAAAGAACATGGCCTCCGAAAAGAACATTAGGCATATTTTAAAGAACATGAAATAAAAAGAACATGGAATAAAAAGAACATGTTAGTGTTTGAAAAAGAACAAGGCAGTGTTTGAAAAAAAACATGCTAGTATTTGAAAAAGAACATGCATAATAGTGTTCATTAAAAGAACATGTTTGTGTTTGACAAAGAACATGACCTTCGAAAAGAACATTAGGCATATTTTAAAGAACATGGAATAAAAAGAACATGTTAGTGTTTGAAAAAGAACAAGCTAGTGTTTGAAAAATTAACCTTGCTTGGTTATCTTCCAGTTGGCTTCAATTCATTACTATTCTTCTTTCTCCTCTAATTGTTCTTTTTTGAACAACTTGTACTTTATAGCTTTAATTATTTTTTTTTTATGAAAAAACCCCAAATTCACAAAATTAAACACTTTAACTTTAAAATTATTGAAGAAAAACAATTTCCACGTACAAAATTTATACTTACATTTTACTTGAATCCACCATTGTTTAAGTTTGAAGGTTGAATTGTTGAAATAAGTTCAATTTTTTTCTTGGGTTTCACTTTGAAGATGAACAATTTTGCTATTTTGAAATTTTTTTGAAAAATAGAAAAAGATAGAGAGAAAAGTTATGGAGAGAGAAAATGAGTACTTTGGAAATGATTTTTACCCAAATTTATTGAAATTCTTAAATGAAAACGATGGTGTAAAGGAGAGTAAAAATTAGCAGCAAGAAAGAGAGTGATAGGAAGGGAAAGAGGCGTGAGAAATTGCAGGAGAAGAGAGTGATGGATTTGCTGTTGCAAGAAAATGAAAACATGTTCATTTTTTACCCATGTTTTTTTAAATATACTAAATGTTCTTTTAGGTGCACCATGCGCATGGTGCACCCAGGTGCACCAACCACAAATTACTTAAAAAATACGAAGAAAATATAGATAAAACCGAAGAACTATACGAATATGCCGCAATTCGTGAATATGCCTAGATAACGACTGGAGTCAAACAAACATTGAATGAAAAAAATGTTGCACATGACTTTTCTGAGGGCTTCCAAACGGAGGTTTGATAGGCACATGCAAATACATATCAGGAGGTATTTTAGACATTTCTCCTTGAATTTGAAAAATCCTATTCAGTATCCCCGTTACAAACACTGACATCCCGTTTTGTACCTTTTGATTTTTTTAATGCTCACCTTATAGTCTTGGTCTTTGTGCGCTCTCTCTCCTCTCTCCTTTGTCCTCATTTTAAATTTAGCTTCTCTCTCCTCTTCCATCTTTTCATCTTCCCTCCCTTGTTCTTCTCCCTTGGTGTTCATTAATCTTAGGTTTTCGTTAATTCCTCCTTGCTTTTCAATTGAAAAAAAAAAAGAATTGAAGGCGTATTTTCCTTCATAGTTTGAATTTAACTTATCTCTCTCTGCGTTGGGTGGTTGTTTTCCGCGTGGTTGGCGAATTGTTGATAGTTGTAGCGGTGCAGGGCTTAAATTGTTATAACAAGGTTAGTTTCTGTTATTGTTTTAAGTTTGTAAGTGATTTTTTTGTGTCGCGAAAGGGTTTATATGTGTCGGGTATTGTTACTGTAAATGGTTTAAGGATGTTTGAATTGAGGGCAAGCATAAAATATTAGGGTTTGGTTTAGAAAGTCGTTAATTAAAGAGTTTGAATACGAAGAATTTTTAATTGTGGAATGGTTTATGAACTTAGAATAAGAAGAATTAAAGAGGTGAAGGTCGAAATATGGGTCTGATTATTATTTGATACCTATTTGTGTATTGTAATTGTTTAATTGTTAATTGGTTGAATTGCGGGGTTAATAATTGCTTAATTGATAATAGTTAATTGATAATAGGTCGAATTGTTAGTGTAGTTGTCGAAATTTAAAAGTTAATAAGAATTATAAGTTTAAGAGGTATAAAGGTCGAATCTTGTGTATGATAATGTTTGAAATTGATAGGGTGTTTAGTAATTTATTTATATGTTGTTGTTTAGTCGAAGAAGGAAGGAGGAGGATGAGGAAGGCAGTAGTGCAATCGAACGGCTGGAAGAAGGGATTGGTGAGTTATTTTTATGGGTACACCTTGTGAATTATGTGTGATTCATTTGTGAAATAGTAAAAGTCTAAATCTTTGTTAAATGTGCTGTTTGTCAAGGGTCCTTTAAAGTGTAGTAATGCCATGACTTCTTTGAAGAGGACAGGTGGTGGTAAGTGTTCTGGTGTAAAGGGTGTTGTAGGCAAAGGTCCTGGTAAATCCTAGGTGGATAGGATAGTCAAGGGTAAAGGAAGGCTGGAAGAAAGTGAGGATGATGAGGACTATCAAGAAGGGTATGAAGAAGTAGAGGAGGATGATTATGATGATTATGACTATGAGGAAGAAGGACAGTCAGTGAGCAGTAGTGGTGATTTTATGGCGAACATGATGATGGAGTACATGAAGATGAAGTCGAGGAAGAGGAAAGGGAAAGTGGAACAAAGTGTGTACCAGAAGCAAAAGGTATAATATTTAAGTGTGTCTTGAGTAAGTGCAAGTTGTTTTGTATACTTTATGCATTGACTTATGTTTATTGGTGCTGTGTGTGTGTGACAGATACCAAAAATGAAAGTACATAAAGTGTTAAGTAAAGGTTAGGTTCTGAAGACTCACCATGAAAATGTAGGCAAGGTAAGGAATTAAGACCATGATTTTGTGAAAGTTGAATTTTAATATTGTCTCTGGGGTTTAGGTTATTGAGGTTAATTACATAAAGTAGGGGGATGTGGATTTATGGTATGGTCTTATTCAGTTTTTAAAAATGTTTTTACATTTGAACAGTATCCAAACATTGTCTGCCGTGTTGAATCCTTTTGTGATTCTGTGAAGCTGTTTGATCTGAGGAGGAAACAATTAGTAAAGCAAATGGGGTTTGGTGGATTTCTTGAGTTGGATATGAAAAATATCCCTCGGCAGTTCTGTTATTGGCTTATGGCCAGAGTACTTGAAGATGGGACAATGGTGTTTGGAGAAGGTGAAATTTTGCCCTTGTGTGCTACTCAAGTGAGAGTTGTGTTAGGCATTCCTATGGGTACGAGACCCGTGCCACTAGACATAGGTGAAGATGAAGACAGAATAATGTTGGTGAAAGGTTTGTATGATTCGTATGGTGTAGGGCCGAAGAAAGAAACAATATCTTTGAAAAAGGCGTCTGAGGTTTTGTGCCCTGTTGATAGTGAGAACCACCCTTTTCCTCTACTAACAGAAAGTGATGAAGAGGAGTTTATGATAGAATTCTTGATTGTGGTCCTTGGAAAACTTTTATGCACAACGAAAAACTCGTCAAATTTGGCTTCCTCTCTAATTCCTTGTTTGACAGTGGCAATAACAGCTAGTGAATATGATTGGTGCACGTTCACTATGAATTAGCTTTGTGACTCTGCGCACCGTTTCCAAGCTAAGTTTTTGCGTGATGGTTATAGGTCTGGATCTGGAGGCAGCTTTCTTTTTGTTATGGTGAGATTGTGGTGTTTTTGTGTATATAAATAATTTGTTTTTTTATGTAGTCGCTACCTATTGTTATTTGATTTAACACATATGAATATTTTGATGTAGATATTTTATCTTGATCACCTGCATAGGAGACCCTTGCAATGGAGTGTGTTCCCTAGGGTGAAGATTTGGAATTCTGCACAGATTAAGGCAGCCTTGATGGAAGACAAGATTAGCCCCGATGAATATGGAAAGTTGTTGGTAAAGTGTATTCTTTTTTTAATATAAGTGAAGTGTTGTTGGTGTAGTATATTTATTTCTAGGGTGAGTTGACTTGTGATTTCCGTAGGCTTTGGACATAGCTTATGGGGAGGAGCATCCTCTTGATCCAAGGGATGATGAGTGCATGCGAGGAGCTGTCTCTGCTGGAACTCAGCTAGATAAGGTTGATAATGTTGTTGTTGAAGTGATGGGTAAGGTATAAGTATTTTGAAAACTCAGCCCTGGTGTTATTTTTATCTGGTGTTTAGTTTAACTGTAATTGCTTCTATGTTGTAGGTGATTGAGAAGCTGACCCTAAGGTTGGAGACCTTTGTTGAGGGTGTGGTAGGAAAAGCTTTTAGCGTGTTTGTGTCGAAGATGTGTAACATGGGTAGTTATAATGCTACTGATGATTTCTGTTCAACCCATAGCCAGTTAGCTACGGGCAGTACTGGTCCGTTACCTCAAAATGTAGGCCCAGTAGAAAAAATAGTAGGAGGTGTCTTGACAGGCGACAATATTTTACAACCCACGGTGGAGGCAGCGGAGGAAGAACCCATGCCTTGTAAGCTAACTGTTTTGGAGAAGAGGCTGGTGAACTTTGTTCGTGGGTGGAAGGAAATGAAGAATGAAAATGCGTACGTTAAAATAGTTGGAGGGTTGTTACAATATTTTTGTTTCCATATGCATATTTGTTATCATGTTTACTGGTTGCTGTTTGTTACATGTGCAGTCCTGGTCCTTCTATAATTGAGTGTGATGGCATGGATGCATCGCAAAGGGATTGTTACCGTGTACTCTCCCCGAGGTGCCGGGTTGGTGACCAGTATGTGAGGATGGCCTCCGTCCTGTACATGAAGACCTGGTCAGACCACACTATGAAGAGGATACTTTTGGATCCTTCGTACTCGATGAGGAAAAAGTTTAATTTTATGGTATGGTCTGTGATTTAGTTTTGAAACATTGAAGGTGATTGACAATGATTAATATTTTTCTTGGTAGCATTTTGTTATTCAAGGCAAAGATGAGTTGAAGGATTTGGGCCAAAAGTATGACAAGGTGTTCCTAAGCTTTGAACTGATGCAGATTGAAAGTGTAAGTTGTTTTGTGTAGTAGGATAAAAATGTGGGGTGTAATTTTGGTTTTGGTTAATATTTTTGGGTTCTGAAGTTGGTTCACTTATGTGACAGGTATTTGTCCCTGTTCTAGATACTGCCCAAAAAGACGCGGAACATTGGTATTGTCTTGCGTTGGATTTGAAAGGTCGACAGATTTGGATGATTGATTCTTTGTACGATGATGCATACTCAAGGCATGAGAAAATTGTTACTAAGCTGATAATGGTTCTGTCTGCCCTTAATTAATTAGTCAATTGAAACCCCGGTTTTTGTTTATAATATATAAGTTATGAATATTGTAAATGTTTGCAGATTGAGGCCTTAGGGGTGCTGTTGAACATCTCTGATCCCAACTGGGAGCAGGGAACTATTTCTACTTGGGTGCGGAAGTGTTTTCCTGTGACACAAACTGACACGTATGTAATTTCCGCGGGAAGTCATTCCTTTTTCTATAATTTCTCACAAGTGTAGGTTCTTGTGATCACTAATTTTTATCAAAATTCTTTAGGTGCTCGTGTGGTGCAATTATGTTAGCAGCTATCAAGCACTGTGTTCGTAGTTTTGATGCTGCTTTTCACATGGTATGTGCTCTAATTAAGGGTTTATGGTTTTACTAATTTTTTCCATGTACTTTGTTCGCCCTGTTTAACTTTTACTTAAAATGTTGTTCCCTTTCAGGAGAAGATTAGCACCTTGAGGCAAAACTTATTTCTGAATGATGTGAACAGCGATTACAACCAGCTGTAGGACCGATTGGAGGAGGTTTTGCCTAAAGAACGTCGAGGGAATAGAAAGGGTGGTTCTCAGATGAGTTTCTAGGTTCTGTATGCAATTGGCAACAAAAGACTTCCTTAATAGTTTAATTAATCACTTAAATGTGTCCTATTTTGTTAACTTAGATACAATGTGGTGGTGGTGTGACCCTGTTTTGCCTTGTTTTATAAACTCGGCTAAGTACACTCTTTTAGGTCGCCTCTGTAGGATTCAGATGATGTTTTAGCACAATTGTTGGCATTAATAATATTAATTAAGTAGTACAAGATGACTAATGTTCCGTGCTAATTTAGGCTATGCTAAAGCATTAATAATATTAATTAAGGTACAAGATGACTAATGTTCCGTGCTAATTTAGGCTATGCTAAAGCATTAACTTGGAACAAAAGGAACAAAAGGAATGATTAGTTTAAATACACATACACAGCAACCATTACATTTGTTGCCCATTACAGTATTCGTTACTATGTCAAACATATATGCTTGATTAGCAGAACTCGAAGCTTGATTCAGATGTCCATCCAAAACCTTCAGCAGAAGTATCAGTTTGTGTGTTGGTTTCATACACATATTGTGCATACTGGAGACGATTGACATACTCAGTGGGGTAATCGGTGTATTAAATTGGATCGCCTATATTAATAGACAACTTCTCATTTTCCTGTACTCCATTTTCGGCGAGCATTTTCCTTCTAAACTCAATGGGTTGCTCCCTATCATTCTCCATACTCTTCAGAGGATCGTCCTTGTAGTATTGCAGTCAAGTCCAAGTTACGTGGATGTCGCCTGCCTTTGGTGTTGTAAATTTTTTCCCAAGTAGCACAATTCCCCATTCCTCTCCCTTGCCCACAGCTTCATCAACCTCCAGCCACCAATCTTCTAGATAAGCAAAGAACTCAAAAAACTTTTTCAGGTACATGTGGTACGTAGGGAACGCATAACACTCCGCTAATGATCTTCTTAGAGTGCGTAAGTTGAAGCAGACCGCAATCTTTGCCACATCTACCAAATAATACATAAAACAGTACGCTTCTTTGCGAAAGTATCTTGCCCTACCTACTTTGAACAACGTCAGGAATGGGTATTCGGGATGGAAGTCAATTCCCTTAACGGGGTCATGTAATCCCCCTCTAGAAATGGTCGCCAACTGATGGCTGAACATCAATTCCTTGCTACGCATAGGCATATACAAGTCCCTAATTATGCTGTTGGGATCTTGATATCCAGCGTTCTTCAGTTTTTGTACTCTTCGCAGGAGTCTCTTCCGTCGTCTTTCAGCTTGTTTGTTACCTGCAATTTGGAATATGAATCAGTGGTACTTTAACTCTCTTAGTATAACGTTATTTTGCTTCAGTGTAGTGTTGCTATTACACATAAAAATGTTGCTGGTAAAGTATATGTTGTAGTGGTACTTTTCAGTGATCCAATTATAGTATCACTGGAACATGTAATACTTTCGCTGGCTAATTCCTTACATGGATTCAATCTAATTTCTCATACTTTTTTCTTACCTGTATGACAAACTTACAAGACACAACCATAATTTGGTGTTTTTATACAATGCTCTGAAAAAGATAACAACACACATGTATACTGGATTTTACGTGTGAATTTGATTACAAGACAACCATATGTTGGTGTTTAATATATTTCATATGATATACTTGAACATTGAAAGAAATGACAAAACCAATTGAAGAATACGTGTAAAGGCAAAGAAATTAGTGATCTACAAATTACCTCTATTTGCCATGGCAATGGAGCAAGAGCATGGAGCCAAGGAACAAGAGAAGTGGTTGTTTGATTTTCAATGTTTATGTTGATTGAGTTTAAATGTTTACCATCATGTCTTTTTATTTAGTTATGTTGTGCAGGAGCAATGCTTGCAATTACAATTCAGCTGTAACATAAATGAGTCTAACCTTCCTAAAAATGTTCAACATCTAATGTCAGAAATGTATTGAGCCCAACGCCACATTTTACTCTCACAGCAGGTGTATTGTCTTATCAGTAAGTAACTTTGCTACTAAAGTTGTACAAAAGTATCACTTTTTCTCTGTCATAAGTACATTTCCTCTGGTATATGAGGATTTTATGGGATTATTTTCCTTTCCCATGTATATATTTTCTGGATGGGGGTACATGGGAAAGGAAAATAATCCCATAAAATGATTATTTAAAATGCTCAAAAATCTTATTTAAAATAATCCAAAATCCTACTATCATTGTAACCCCCCATTCACAGTGACCTCTGAAACATTTGTTAATCTTTCCGAACGAACCTAGCAACCATGTCAAGGTCACAAAACTTGTCACAAAGAGCTTTGGGAAGGCTCCTTGAACCACACTCAACCACACCCGTCATGTACTTTAGCCCTTTCACCACCACAACCACCCCAGAACTTGATTTCAACTCCACCCCGTACTTTGCAAACGACCATTACTACAAACAAGGCATTTACATGCCTCATGCCTTCCTTCGTGATCAGCTATCCACTTCCCTTGATCTCATGAAAACTACCTACATACCTAAAAGTGTCATGGAACTATCTGAAGACAACGTCCGCCCTACGTACTATCCAGATTTGTCCGATTTGGATGGTTATCTCCACAAGGGTGTGAGTGCATTTGCTAAGTGGATATGCAGTAATTGTAGGTCTGATGATTTTATTCCAAAAGAAATTGTCCCGATTTTTGATTTGAAGCCAGAGGTTGACCTCGACAATATTCCTTTGTACACTCTGCCAACAAAGGAAAGCCACATCTTCATAGGTGCTTCAAATGCAGCAATTCATGTGATGGAGGTCCAAGGGATGGTGAAGTTCATTCATCTCAATGTATTTTCTTGTGTTACAAACAAATTGAAAGTTAAGTACCACAGGGTTTCGATTTGGGGGTCTGACAGTGAAATTGATGATGGGCGTCCTGAATATTTACATACTGGATCTGCAATTGTTATATGGAACGCACGGAATGTCCACAGACCATCATTTGTGGAGACGTTCTATGAGATTTTCCATTACTATGCCCCTGTTGTTGTTGTCGTGACGGAAGCTAGATTTGACCAGTCCACACTTGAGTTCGTGAAGTTCGAGCTTAGGGGCGTCTACAACGTCGAAGGGTTTGGTGGGCAAAATGGGTATAGTGAGGTGTTGCTCATTTGGGATGTGAAGGATCTCTTTCCTTGGGTAACTAAGAGGGGTCAGTCATATTTCAGCCATCAGCTTGTTGTTGATATTGAGGTAAACTTATTAATTTAATTGCCTTCTTTCTAAGTCTAAATTACTCGTATCATACTATTGATTGAATTGCTTTGTATATAATTCTATTCTACCTAGTCAAAGTGTTAAGACAAGATTAGAAATGTAATTTGGATCTGCTATTCTAATCAATCAAGGTTAACATTACATTTAATGACTGTTTTACTAATAATGTATTGGTGTATGAATGCTTTTGACATTGTTATGCGTGAAATTGGAAACTAATTAATGAGTTCGAATCAAATGCAAATTATAGTCATTGAGGAGTGTTAATTCAAGTCAACAAGGAAGTCAGCTGGAAAGTAATTCGCCCCCATCATACCGTAATCCTCACAGTGATCCTGATGATCCCACTGTCCACGACTGGAATGATCACCTCACCCCACCGACACCACAGTTACCCTTCATTGAAGATGACGAACCAGTAGTCAACTTGGGCGACCCAACCGTTAGTGACTTGAATGATCATCTCACCCCTTGATGGTGAATCTGATGCTAAGAAGTTGTTGTTCTCTGTTTTCACTCTCCAATTGTCAAGACAATGGTTTTTCATTTTGTTTCGGCTATTAAAATTTAGGACTTCAGGACCTTGAAGTTGTATTTTGAAGTTGTATTTTGAAGTTGTCTTTGTATTGTGTTCTGATGAACCACTTTGAAGTTGTACTAAGTGTCGTTAAACTTGAAGTTATTTACAATTGTTATAGTTTATAATTACTATGGAATTGTGTGCTCTAAGTTAGTTTGGCTGTTCACTTTTTAAAAATTGTTTAAAACAATAATTAAAACCGATATACGAAATTTGCATTAAAAAGGGAAACAATACAATAATATATAACAAAGACCAATTCAAGTTTATATTACAGTAAGTACTCCAAATAGATTTACTATGATACTAAACTGAAAGGTAGTAATACTAAATAAGGTGTAATATGATTGACACCACGGCAACAGTAACAACAATTTTGATTAGTTTCCTGCCAAAACGTTCGAGATCATCCATCTTTTGCCAAATTAAACCCACCGCGTTTTCACTCCTCTGTCGGATGAAATCCACCTCTGTCGCCCATTGCCAGAAATTGCACATTCTACACTTGTAGTAAGGCCTGAGAGGGTTTGCTTCAGAATGAGAAATGCGGAACTCAACAATTGTTTGCCCCCCACAGTTGCATTTCTTCGCAGCAATCCATGATATGTCTGAGTTCGTGTTGTCGAAACTCCTAAGTCTAGAAGTATATGAAATGGAGTGGGAAGACATAGAAATGTTTGTGATTTTTGCAAAACCCTCCTCACAAAGGCTTAATATACTTGTGTACATATATAGTCCGTAATCAACAACAAAAAATAATAAAAATGGCGGGAAGGGTTTACTAATTACCCTGCCTAAAGTTTTGCCCGCTTTCAATGTGTGTACAGTATTTTCCGTAACAATGTGGTACATAAATAAGTTTCAATAGTACTTTTCATTTGTATACGTTAAAGTATCAAACATCCACATTGGTAACAAAAAAACAACTATTACACACGGTAGCTGTACAAATCTACATTTTTAAATTGATATATAATGTGTTGTAGTGGTACTCATAACTGTGCAGCCGATGTTTGTACATGAATTTCCTTAGAAAAAAATAAAGTGGTACATAAATAAGTTTCAGTAGTACTTTTCAATTGTAAGACATATTATACGGTTGGAAATAGTTAAACAACCATTAAATTAACAAGCTGTACAAAACATACAATTAATTGTTCTATATTCTGTTGTAGTGGTACAGTTAATTAAAACAAATGTTCTTCCTGCTTGTTTACTATAACTGTGGATTCTTAATTTGGAGTACATTTACTAAATATTTCAACTTATAAATGGTCCATTTAGTAATAATCTATAACTACACATAATACCTAGTAAATATACGCACAAAACGTAATTGCATTTCGTCAATGATTCTTTATGTCAATTAAGTTGCATTTCATCATAACTGTACATGTTATACACAATTATAATACGCACAATACGTTCCTAGTAAATATTGAGGGGAGAGCTCATTAATGAGTTGTTGTGGTTCCCTCAAACGCAAAATATGAATGACGAGTAAATGTTGGTTAATTTATGGTGGACTATGTACCATATGTTGCCACATCGTAAATACAATCAGCATAACGCACAGTCTAAGTAATCAAAATATTAGGGGTACGTTCTAAAACCATTACTCACTTGCTCTCTTTGCCTTGTACAAAAACATAGTAAAATGTATGTTAGCCATTGTACATTAAATGTATGTTGGCCCTTCTACGTACAATATCACCTCCCAACTACTAAAAGCCACTTGATAAATATGTGGTGTATACGTAGTAGTACCCTAACAGGTGTTAATGAAATACAAAACGAATGCAGTAATACTGGGTTATAATTTGAATTTGGACTTTTTGGTTTTTCAGTGGTATGTTTGCGGCTCCAGTGTATGTGGTAAAGTACCGTGACATACACTAAACCAAAAACCTATACCCTAAGCTTAGCCCCAGTAGTACCCTACACAGATCTAACGGTACCCTAGTAATATGTAGTTGAATTTTGAACTAGTCCAAGTATTATAAGTCGTAGTGTCATTTTACAATGATGGTAATCAAGCGACCAGTGAAACATAGTTATTATCGCCTTAGTTGTAATTGTAGAGTCAATGGATCAACATAAAAAGGTTATTATGCGTACACAACATTAGTAATTCTAAATTCGAGCATTGCAACCGGTTACCATTCTAAAAAACCTTGATATAAATGTGTTATAATTCTGAAAAAAGTTGAAATAAAACTAAATAAATGTTTGACATATGAAACATATAAACTACAAAGTGTATACATTATCGCACATGTGAAACATATAAACTACAAATTGTATTCGGGTTTTACATTGGGTATATGTCATCTTTAATCAACATGTACTTTAAATTACGCTAACTATAGCGCGTATATTGTCCCTGTTGTATACCATTCATTATCTATTTTGGAATATGTTATTATACTGAGAATTGACTACACCACATATTCGCATGGTACGTTTGTAATCATGACGGTTTCATTCCCTTTAAGTGTTTAGAATCCCCTCGATAATTATGCAACAAATTCATCTCCAATTATTCCTATTTTAAGTATAAAACCCTCCAGTGGTACACCCATCACAGTGCTACCCATCAGAACTTCAGTGATACAATTTATAAGGTCAACACTAAAATAGGTCAAAGTCTGAAGTTAACTTTAATAAGGTCGTACCCTTCTTATCTCTAGTGGTACCCTTCTCATCTCCAGTGGTACAATTTCTAAGGTAAGTTTAAGTACGAGTAAGTTCAAACTACAAATGGAGGTCAAAGTCTGAAGTTAAATTTATTCGGGTCGTACCCTTCTCATATCCAGTGGTACCCTTCTCATATCCAGTGATATCCTTAATTTAACACAATTTCTAAGATAAGTTTAAGTACGAATTAATTGTAATGGTAATTACTAAATACATGCAATATGTTAAAGAGCACTCCATTACATCACTAAAGAAGTGATCCACCCACGATTACAAAAAATTATACTAAGGAAGATCAGAATATATTACAGCTTCAGGTACTGGAATCTCTAGCTATTGTGCAGAATTTGCTGGGGTAGTGGCTGATGGACCGTTGCAGTGTTGGTTAGTACCAGTAGCACCATTGCAGTGTTGGTTAGTACCCGTAGTACCAGTAGGATGTTCATGATGACCATTAGGATGTTGGTTTGGATGACTGTACTGGGGATTGTACTGGGGATTGTGGTAAGGATGGAAATATCGGTGATGATAAGGAGCAATGGGTATATACATCGGTTTAGGAGCAATGGGTCTGTATTTTCCAGAAGAAGAAGCACCTCCGAGTGGTGATGCAGACTTAGGGGTACTAGGGGAGGCCAATGTTTGTGCACAAGGAATGAGTGGTCTATAGTGATGATGGTAAATAGATTGGCCATCAGTTCCAGACAAGTTGGCTGTAGGAGTTTTGGGGGTATTCGCGCCTGAGACACCAGTAAAATACCCTATTGATCCGTCAGCATCCACCATCTGGATGCCTCCTATAGACTGCGGGCTATACGGAAACATAAATCCGTGTTGTGGAGGCAACTGCATTAAAGAAAACAACACCATTACAAGATATTATCACATAGGTAAACAACATCAAGCATACAATAAGTAAAGAACATAACCTGAGAATATGAGGGTGTAACATTCGAAGTTGTACGTTGTGATTCGTGTTGCACCATTGCGGATTTTTGTGAACCTTTGTTGTTTGTCTTAGCCCCTTTTTTAGACTTCTCAACACAGGAAGGGAACCTCACATCAGTTGTTCTGTGAGCAGGCCTCTTCGGCATTGGAGGATCCTTCGGGTCCTCAGAGCAGCTACCTTGTCTCTGTGTGGATGGGGTAATTGGAGTTCCCTTCTCACCTCTACCTTCTCTTTCTGCGTTTGTAACATTCATCATTGAAAGTTTTTCATCCAATTGAATTTCTAGTAACTGGAGGGTTGCCATGACAAGATCAGTTGTGGTTTTATAAACACAGGCCTTTGAAGTAAGTGAACTAAACTTCACCATCATTTTGTCAAACCTGCACACCTCTTCGGTCTTGTTTGGATCGTGGTATGCAACCTTAACCCTAGTGTGCTTCCTTATCACATCTTTCCTCCAACGCCTCAGAATAAATTTTTCAGGTATTTCGTAATGATCGTTAAGCTCGTAAACCTTAATGATGTGACGACAAATAATACCGTGGCACTCAAAGTGCTTGCATTCGCAACAAGCTTCCTTAAAAACACAATCTAAGCTGATCTTGTATCTCCTCTTCCTCTTAGAAGGTTTCTCCTTCGAAGAGTGTTTCGGCTTGTACCAAATTCTATCCTCAACCACATGCTCAATGATGCTCTCAGACAAGACACTTTTTTCGATGGGACTAACATATAAGCTCCGGGTACATTCTCGCTGGACTTCTTTGAACTTTGCATAAGTGTAGATCTTTTGGAAGATCAACTCAGCTGGGAAGTCACTGTAAGTCTTCCTGACATATCTGGCATTGTTATCATCAGCCTTTTTTTTACTTGTGGCTCTAACCTCCAGAGCCTCTACATACCGCTCAACAAATTCATGCAGGAGCGTGTGTTTGCTTAGATATCCATCAAAGAAGCTGTGAATGCTTTCCACTCTCTGCGTCGTCCTCATCCCAGCCCAAAACAAGTGCTTCACATAGGCTAGAACCCACATTCCACGTTCCTCAAACAATCCTGGACACTCATGGGAATTCAAATTACATAAAACCAACACCACAATACATATTTTACATATATGTATACTTTCTTATTTTTCAATCAAAATTCTGTATTTTGCAAATGCACATTAAGGATAGTATTTTACAAATGCTACAATTAAATGCAACGAATTTTAAACCAATGTAACAAGGGTGTATATAATAAATTAATTATTACCTTCCAATCGTTCATCATCTTCAACCTTGTATTTCTTCATAACCTCAGGCCATCGTTCTTCAAATTCATCAGGATCAAGACTATCATAAATCACATGTTGTAGCCCCTCCTTCAGCTCCTTGTACTTCTCATGCTTGCCTAACTTCTTTCCAAACTTGTTAATGATGTGCCAAATGCACCATCTGTGGGTTGTTCCTTTCATAACAATCTTTAGAGCTTTGCGCATTGCCGGGTCCTGGTCAGTTAGGATACCAATAGGGGGTTTGTCGCCCATGCATTGAAGCCAATTTGAGAACACCCATTCAAAAGTCTCAGCATTCTCACGGGTAACAAGGGCGCATCCAAAAAGAATGGTTTGGCCATGATGGTTTACTCCTACAAAGTTGCAAAAAGAAAGTTTGTATTCATTAGTCAAATAAGTAGAATCAAATACAACTACATCCCCAAACTTTTCATAAGCCACCCTACTCCTTGCGTCTACCCATAAAACATCCTTCAACCTTCCTTCTTCATCAACTCGATATGTGTGAAAGAAATTCGAATTGTCATCCACCATTCTCTTAAAGTATGCAAACATGGCTTTTGCATCCCCTTCTTCAAAGACCCTTTTCCTTTCCTTAGAAACTTCATCGTGTAGGTCTTTTTGCTCAAACTGCATCCCCTCCAAACCATTCCTCTGCCTAGCCATACTTCTATAAATGGTAGAAACAGGAACACCTGCCCTTCTTTCTTGAAATAGCTGCTTCACAATATGGGGATTTTCCAATAGCTGCTTCACACCTAAATTTACTTATACTCTTTGATTTGCTAGGGGTTGGAGTATGCCCATCATGTTCCATTTTAGCCTTCGTTATCTCCCATTGACCTACAGCGTTTACATGTGCATATACAAACACAGGGCATTCACATTTCTTCGACTTTCGCTTAGGACACAAATCTTCATCTTCACTGATTTGGGCATCTAAGACCACAGCAACTTCAACCTTTTTCCTCTTCCGACCAGGCCTTCCATAACTTTCACACGTCCACCTACAATTCCTCTTTGCTCCTTTTCCATTATTTGCACCACTTGCACGCACAACACCAAACCCGTTCTGCTGCCCATATTCCATAAAATACTTATCCACTTCAAGCATTGACTCAAAAACCATTCCAATAGACGGAGGTGGCAAAGCAACATCCATCTCCACTTCACCACCCTCCTCCTCAATCTGAATACTGATGGAGACATTAGCCTTCCCTTTGGTTGGAGTCTTAAAGGACTCCTCCCCAACAACAACCTTAGTTACACATATAACAATCACCCCACAAGGTCAACATTGTTCAGACATTAACATAACTACAAATTAACAGACACACAACACCATATTCACACACAACATACCAAGATCAATTAAGATTACATGCAGAGAGGCATTAACATTCTGGCCAATTAGATGAAATAGGACGACCAGCAATTCGAGGATTACATATTCAGGGGAATTAGAGGATATAGGAAGACATGCAATTCGAGAACATGATAACATACAACAACTGGACCTAATACAATTGCAATTGCATTTCTAGAATTTCACAATTATGGACCTTTTTATACGACTGTAAATGTAAAAACCCTAGATTCTTTTTCTCAAATAATCAACAACACCCACTAAATCGTATTGTCATTGTTGTAACAATTTATCACTCACCTCATTTAAAAGCGCCTCCAACGCCGCCGCACATCCTACTCCTTCACCGAGATCGTTTTCACTGGCTTCGCAAATGCTCAGACCAAACTCACCACCGTTGTACCTTTCCACATCCTCCGTCGTTTCAAGGTACTCCATCACGTACCACGGGAGAATAAATTAAGATTTTGTTTTTTCTTCAAACCTCCATTTCTTCACTTTTTTTGAGTTCAACAATGGAGGAAAAGGTCATCACCTTTTCAAATTTTTTTTTTCAGAGGAGGAAGGTTCTAAAGTTCAGTGGGTCTCCTCTTTCAGGAAAGGAAGTACATGTGGGGTTCCGTCAAATGTTTTTTTAACCTGCTAAGGGTCCCACACCGTTACACAATTTTACTATTCCGTTCTAATTTTCCCTCCATTTTCACAAACCGTTACACAAAAGTTGCATTTTATTTACTAAATTGCCATGTTATGCACTTGCATATGCATATCAGACCTCTATTAGTACTTCCTCGACTTTTCTAATAAATCATCCCAAATCTCATTAAACAAACCCACATTATCCAAGAACACGCTGTCTACACATGGCCACATGGATCAATGACTTGGCAATTTTATTTTATTTTATTTTATTTGACAAGAAATGACTAGGCAATTGCTAAAGCATTTTCAGGGGAGAGAAATTAATGATGAAAAATGGGATTCATATATATACATATTCATTTCCATACACGTAAAAGTTATAGAAACATAAAATTATTAAAATATACAATAAGATAAATTTAATAAGATCTCACATTATTATATTACTTTGTACTTTGTATCTCTTAGAGATTAATGGTAATTCATAGTCAAACTTTCAAAAAAAATAACAATGGGATAAAATTAAGGGATAGAGGGAATCCAGTGTAATATACTCCATATTCTCTTAAATATTTGATACATTTAACTTTTTTTTTTCCTTTCACTTTTCATATATTTTATTTTTCCTTCGTTATTTTTAATAATGTATAAAAAAAAATTTTTTATCATGAATACATGGTTAAGAGATATTAATATAAAGTTTCATAATATATATCAACTTATATAAATATTTTTTTTTACTAATGTTTATTAATCAAATATATCAATTTTCAAACTAATGCATTAACATGTAGGTCAAATTTAATTGTATCAATTATTCAAAAATGAAGGGAGTAGGAACAGAGGAAGTACAATAAATTCAGACATAAACATCAGCAGATAATAAATATGAGAGTAATTGTTAGCATTAACGACATTAACTGAGAATCAAGGTTCGTCTAGTTGGTTGGAGGCTAGAGGGGTTCAATTCACGACATTAACTACTTCTAATCATCGATTATGTAATTAGCTCATTATTTATGTAAAGTTGTATTGAAATGTCTCATTTAACATATATACAGTTTTATCGCGTTGATGCTTCAACTTGGCATAACTCCCCTCCATTAGTGAATACTTTGAAAGCAGTCGCTGAACAAAATGTTGCAAGTTTTCTTTTCCCTGGTCATACACAAGGTCAAGCAATTCCATCATCAATGTCTCAACTCATTGGTCATAAACCCTTTCTTTATGACATATCTGAGGTTGACAACCTTTCTACTCCGAAAGGCCCTATCTTGGAAGCACAGAAGCAAGCAGCCGATGTTTTCGGGGCCTCGAAAACATGGTTTCTTGTAGGAGGTACAACTTGTGGAATCCATGCTGCAATTATGGGTGCTTGTAATCCTGGAGATGCCCTAATTCTCCCCCGTAATTCTCACATTTCGACGATTTCTGCCATGGTGTTCTCTGAATTGGTTACTAAGTATATCCTTCCTGAATATGATTTTGATTGGGATATATCTACCGTCGTCAGTCCGTCTCAGGTAAGTTTGAAATCTTATTTCTATCTATTATAATTGCTATTCCCGCTGTTTTATTTATTTGCTCTACTTTGACCAGAAAATTCTCTCATAAATTAATTAAAGGGTAATGTTATATGTAACCCTAAGACTATATATAAGCATTAAATATACTCTTAGAAATTATATAAAATTAGGAATTCATAACAAAAACACGCGTAAATCAGTGTTATTAGTGTTTATATTTTGATAATTTCTTAACTTTTTACGATTTTTAAGTGTTAATTTAATGTGTATATGTAGCCCCAAGGGCTATATATAACATTTTCCTTAATTAAATGGAGCAAATAAAATGAGAATGAGACGGATTTTTTGGAGAGTGAATTTCTTAGCCCATTTTGTATGCATTGGTGAACTATATAGCATGCAAAATTACACGCTCTTGCTTTTTTAAGTTACCATACAAATAAAAGTTACTCCCTCCATTTCAAGATGATAGTCCCATATGAAATCAATCTCATAAAATAAGAAAAGGATAATATTTGGAATCTAACATTAAATTAAAAAACAATTCATAAATAGTTTTGCCTTATTTAGTTTTTTTGATTTTTTAAAGAAAGATTTAGTCATATTTGCATAAATCAAGGGAGTAATTTCTTTATTTAGAGTCATGTCATTAATTCACAATCAATTAATCTAACCAATCAAAATTTAATATGAATAAAATAGGAAATAAAAACTAAGTTAAAAGTGGAATACATTCAATATGGGTATATCTTTTTGAAACGCCCAAAATAGTATATGGGACTAACAAATTGAAACGGAGAATCTGATAAGGATACATTTCACAATAATTAATTAATAAATACCAGCTCCAAATCATTTAAAAATAGTTATCTCATTTATATTTTGATTTTGACCTGTTTTATTACTAATTTGTACTCCGTACAACACGAATACTACTAGTAAATAAAAGTTAAATAAATTACTCTCAATGTATATTTTTAAAATATTAAATTTTAATAATCAAAGAGATTAATAATTTAAATGGTGCAACTATTTCTTAACGTAGGAAATATGTCTTTATTTTGTGTCATTAGGTACAAAAAGCAATTAAGGAATTGGAATCAGAAGGTCTCAAACCAGGTGCTGTTTTTATCACATCTCCTACATACCATGGGATATGCAGCAACCTTAACGAAATCTCTACACTATGTCACCTCCATAACATACCTCTTATCGTAGACGAGGCACACGGTGCTCATTTCGGGTTTCACCCGTCCCTTCCTTCACCGGCCCTCCAACAAGGTGCCGACGTGGTTGTCCTATCCACACATAAAGTGCTATTCTCCCTAACTCAGTCATCCATGTTACATGTGTCTCATAATAGTACTACTCTTATAGACAAGGAAAAAATAGGCAAATGCATTAGTAGCCTACAAACCACTAGTCCAAGTCCTTTACTCTTAGCTTCACTAGATGCTACTACACATTATCTGAAACAAAAATCTCACACCATTTTCGACAATGCCATCAATTTAGCAACCGAGGTTAAACAAGAAATTAAACAAATTCCAGGCTATGCCGTGTTTGATTACCCGTACATGGATCCCTTACGGGTTACTATTGGAGTCTTTAATCTCTTTTTTTCTGGCTATGAAGTTGATTACTTCTTATATATGGATCAAAAGGTGGTGTCTGAGCTACTTGGATCGCGATTTATCACATTTCCAATCCTTCCAGGAACTTGTAAAGAGCATGTAGATAGGCTAATTTCAGGGTTTAAGAACTTTATATTGTCACCAACGTTCATCCAGCGTTATCATCAAAGGTCTCATACTCTCTCACATTCTGTCAATAAACGTGTTGACTTTGAACCGTGGAGTGATATTAAGATGGAACTCACTCCACGAGATGCTTTCTTTGCAAAGAACAAGTACGTTGGTATCAAAGACGCCATTGGAAAGATATGTGGGGAATCGATATGTCCATTTCCACCCGGTGTTCCGATAATTACACCGGGTGAAGTGGTCTCTGAAAGGGTTGTACAAATTTTACAGCGATGTAAAGCTGATAGTACTACACTAGTTGGAGCTTCTGATCCTCTTTTGTCGTCAATGCTTATTTGTGATGTTTAAATGTATGATTTACCTTACATAATATCTTTTACATGATATTTATTTATTAAAGATGACAGTGAGCTAGAGTTAAGAACAAGCATGTATTTTTTTTATATCTTTAGTTGTTTTATTGTAAGATTTTGTTCTTCAATGTTATTTTCATCACATTGCTCATCCAAAAAAAGGTGGTGGTAAACATGTTGCTCATATATATTCAGTTCAATCAGGATAAAGCTGTATAGGTGGTATTTTGGTGATGATATAATTTTTCTAGTTTGATTTGCGAGCGTGTGTTTTTTTTTTGGTGAGGACAGTGCTCGTATTATGAGGGAGAATGTCGCATGAGATAATTTTATTTACCAAATTATCGCTTAGGATTAATTTTTTTTACCAAATTGTCGCATGAATTAATTTATTTATCAAATTGTCACTAAAGTTTTTTTTTTATTTATTTTCCAATTAAGTCAATTGGCTGGGAGAATGTTATATAAATATATCATAAAATGAGATTAGTGAAACTTAACTTTTAGCTATATGTTTGAAAGGACTAAAGCTAACCTACTATTCTAAATTTAAGACTATCATAATTAGTAAATCAATTGTAGACTGGATGTGATAAAACTAATTATATGAGTACTATTGATTTGCCTATTTAAACTTGCATCAAAGAATAATATGGGATATGAGTCATATGACTGACCTATGACCCTAAATATTACAAGGCTTAAAACTCTCAAGTGGTAAAGTTCTTCTTTGATGTGGGCCTGGTTTAGCCCAATGAAGAGTTTCATGATATTGGAGCAAGTTATATATGCTCCTAGCCATTATAGAAGTCCCAACTCCCAATAGGAAGAGTAGAGATTTTAAAGATTAGTTTAACGGTAGTACTCCCTCCGTATTTAATTTAAATAAATGAAATATTTTGCCTTTTACGGAGTTTCAGAAAGTTAGATGAATCTATTTGAAAAAAAAATAGGTAGCAGGGTATAAGTTTGAAAATAGAGAAATACGTAAGAAGTTTTGTAGGACCATTAATTAGTACGGAGTAGAATATTATTATGCTAAAAGAGAGAATATTATTAAAAAAATAAAGAGGAGTTACTAAAGAAAGAAATGTTTCATTTACTACTTATTTAAACATGTTTGAAAGAGGAAAATGTTTTATTTATTTAAACATGGAAGGAGTACTTCGACAAAAGTATAGAAGAAGGTTCAATGTAGGCGGAAATAAAAGGAAAGGTAATTGTTCATAATGTCCTAAAAAGAAATTGGATAATATATAAAAATACTACGTAGGTGTTATAAAATTAGGAGAAATGTGAGAGAGATTGAGAGAGAATCGATCAGTGTGTTCTATTCCATATCTTGGGGTATATATATAAATACAATATAAATAGGGTTTGCTTAGATAAGAATATAAACCCTAGACGACCTATCTAGAATATTTCTAGAATAATACAAGGAGTACAATGGGCATCCACACTATATTTCATAACACTCCCCCTTGGATGTCCATTATCGAAGATTGTGCCTCGTTAAAACCTTACTACGAAAAACCCCGTGGGATAAAAACATAGTAAAGGAAAAAAAGTACATCATTCTTCGTAATACACTTGCAATGCTGCCTCATTAAAAACCTTACCAGGAAAACCCAATGTGGGACAAAACCATGGTTAAGGAAAAAAGAGTGCAAGCGTATTTTCTCCCCCTGATGAATACATAACATATTATCGTGAAATTTTCAATTCGAGTGCAATAAATCCGACACGATATGGTTGGGTAACTTCTTCCATGTAGCAGAACACCATTTCTTGATGATTGATCATTTCAAATTGAACTTGAATCTTCAAATTTTCACATGGACTTATTGAGTCATCTTCATTTCTTCATACTTGTGGAAAAAATACAATTGTTTACCACTATTTTATTCAATAGTTTTGTTTCAAATTATCATAACAAGTAGATATTTGCCTTCTTCTTGAGGTCATATATACTACAAAATGATGATTAGTAATTGATTTATCCAAACATAATTTCATGGCAACACTTGATATCATATACCAGTATATTTCATTTTCCAGTTTCATATGAATTAAGAAATTAAACTAATTACATATTTTGCTCATGGCTCTTCTGGACCATAAAAATATTATTCTCACACAATGGTGTCTCAACTTTATTCTTCAATTAGACATCTCATGTTTTATATGAGAGTTCGCCAATGAATACATAGACTTGTTGAATCTCACATACTCAAACTTCAGGTTGAGATATCGGTGATGCAGCTAGTCATATTGGCTTTCCATGACTTTGATAATAATTGTAATATTCAAGATATAAAATATGTAGGGCTGGGTATTTAAATACGTCGTATATAAGTTCTTCAGGAACTCGTCTTACATGAATCATAACAAACTATTATTAAAACGACGTCATCAATAATTTCATCACTAGTGTAAGCCCACTGGAATATAAATATCTCTTTCTAATTTTTCATCAAAGTTGTAAACATATCTTACTATACTTTGAATGAACATTTACATACACCACAGTTATTGTAAGAAATTAATGCATGCAATATGAGATATAGAAAATATGATAACATATTAACAAATATACAATGAGTAATGCATCTAACAACTTCCTATATATGCAATAATATCCATTAACTTATGACTCTTACATGCACATGAACATAAGACTCAAAATGATGCAAGACACTGTACAGTGTGGATTTAAAAATCCATATTTCATTGGACTTCTGGTCCATAATAAACTTTTGATCATTATCATTATGTCAACAACAAAATGAACATATATTTCAAATCCATTATTCACTAGTCCATTCTATCATGCATATGCATATTGTTCATCGGTTCTATTGTGTACCGGTATCATAAAATTCGTATAACGTACATTTTGCATGCTATTTTACTATGATATCTGAATGCATTTCTCATTGGTACCATCATAACTTTTCTTACGTAATAGGCCATCTATTATAATAATTCAGATATCTATACTACATATTAAGAGTATTTCTCACACTATGGTATTAATATACTATTATTATACTTTAAAAACATATTAAAAGTATTTCTCACACTATGGAATTAATTTCAGGGTTTAAGAACTTTATATTGTCACCATCGTTCATCCAGCGTTATCATCAAAGGTCTCATACTCTCTCACATTCAGTTAATAAACGCGTTGATTTTGAACCGTGGAGTAATATTAAGATAGAACACACTCCACGAGATGCTTTCTTTGCAAAGAAGAAGTACGTTGGTATCAAAGACGCCATTGGAAAGATATGTGGAGAATCGATATGTCCATTTCCACCCGGTGTTCCGATAATTACACCGGGTGAAGTGATCTCTGAAAGGGTTGTACAAAGTTTACAGCAATGTAAAGTTGATGGTAATAAACTAGTTGGAGCTTCTGATCCTCTTTTGTCTTCAATGCTTATTTGTGATGCTTAAGTATGATATAGTCTGTATAATAATTTGATAATGCGTAATTTACATCGCATGGCTTGAATTATGATTATTGATTGTTATAGAGGATTGTATTTTACTACTCCGGTATTATAATTTACATGTACTGATTAATTATAATATGTTTTTATAGGAATTGTCAATTTGTCACATGGTTGACCTTTTACCGGAGCTTTTGGGGTCCGACTCCCAATATGTTGCTTTATAAGAATACTACAAGAGGGGGGTGAATTGTAGTTTGGAGAAATTTAGCTAACTTTTTGCGGAATTGATAAAACAAAGCTAAAGGAACTTTAAGATCACACAGAGAGATTTTACGTGGAAAACCTCTTGGCCCTAACAAGAGGAAAAACCACGACTACTTGGGATTTTAGGAAAGATTCCTCACTATAACAGGGCAAACAACCTATTACAAACTAAAGAATCATACTTCAAGTTCCTCTATGAACTTGAAGTTCCCAGTAGCAAGTCCCTCTACTTGCCACTCTTCTCTTCTCTATTCTCTTCTCTCTCTTTCTCAACTGATTTCTCTTAGAGTTCGCTCAAACTCCCAATTCCCAAATTACAACTCAAATTTATATAACTCTAGTGAACGTAATTAAGAAAAACACTTAGGGAATGCGACACTTGACTCTTTAGAAAACAAGAAAGATAGAAAGTTATAATTGAGCAAGGTGAAGTTATCCCAAAAGTAACTTCAGTATTTATAGGAAAACAATGCTTGGAAAAAACGCCACCACTCCTAACACTTGAGCCACTACTGCTGCATATCAACGTCACTACTATCCACCACTTCCAGATTTTCAATCATGTCTTAAAAACCAGGACACGTTGATCCTCTTGAAGTAGTTTGCACGCAAGTGGTGAAGACTGAATCAATAGTTAGTTGCACAAGTTTAGGAAGTTAGTTTTTCAAAGATATTTTTTTGAAATCAAAAGATATTATTTAAAAAGATAAAACAGAAAAGATATTATCCAAAACCGTTTTTCCTATTTTCTAGCAATCTAACAAATTCTATCTTTTTGACAAATTCAAAACGCATTCCACTAAGTACTAATTCCCAATTAAACTCACTTACATAAAACTTAAAATATAAAATATTCCAGACTTTATTTTTCTCTTAGAAGTCTCTTCTCCGGGTCTTCTTTCCTTAGCCTTAGCACTGAAGCTTCAGTTCCTTTACAGGAACATTGCAACTAATCTCTTTATTCTTTTGGCTCTAATTTCCTTGCCTCAACTAGTTCCTGCAACTTGTAATGAATAAGCTACAAAACTCAACAAGGCATTATTCCATTTATTTGACTTGTGTTATCATCAAAACATCAATAGCAACACAATAAATTACTGTAATTAATTAGATAATGAGCATAAATAATCTTATTTTAATTGTAAAATATTAGAACATAGTGATAGTGATTATATTTGAACAAAAGGTAAAGATTTTAATCCTAACCCCTTTAATATATATATTTTTTTAATCAAAATCCACCATTGCTTTTATACCTACAAATTATATCTATTTAAAAGATTAATTTAGAAAAAATCTAGTCCTTTCATCCCTTTCCTTTGACTCATTTGGCCAAAATCTTGGTTCAAAATGATGATTTCATGTGCATTAAAATACCCCCTAATTTACAACAATATTGGTGCAAAGTTAGGTTCTTTATGTAAATTTTGCCTTTTTTATGTATTTTTATTACCCTCTCTCTACTTTAAAGCAAATCCTATGTATATAACTTTCTAGTGTTCTTTTGCTACTTCTTAATTCACTTTGTCACTTCTCGTGAAATTTGCTTAGGCAGTATTTGAAAACATTGATTTCATTTCAAATTGAAATCCTTACTTGCTTTCAGTTCCAAATTACTAACAACTTTAAAAAACAATTTTAAATCCAGAATTTCAAAGTATCCATGGTGTTTGGCAATACTTTGGAAATTTAACAACAAATTAATTAATTTAACTGATAATCAGTATACAAAAATTCACAATTATTCAATAGTTAAAACAATAACCTTCTTCATCATCAATTCCAAAGTTCTTACCCACATCTTATCCAAAAAAAATGGTCACTCATGTCAAAAAATAAACAAGATTTTGTAGTGAAAGGAATGGTGTCCTTCGAACAAGTGTATTATTCTGGTAGAGGGTTCGGAATTAATTAGGAAGCTAATTATTCAGTGAGTTTAAGTGATCGGAATGCCTAGCTGAAAACCGCTTCCGATCAGTAGTAATATTAGTGAATAATTAATATTACAACTTAATCTTTACTGAACCTTTCGGGTCACACCCAATCATGTAACCGAACCGAAACAACGAATCAATCCAAAGGATCAAATGAGTCAATAAGTTTTACGAACAAAGACGTCAAATTACGAGCTTAGAGCGTTGAAACTGAGCGTTGGACGTCAAGTCGATTTTAGGAATCGACAAAGACGAGAAAATTAATCAAATAACTTATCGTGCTAAAGTTACGAGCATAACACGAAGAAACACGTCAGATTATGAGCTTAGAGCGTCGAAGTCGCCGTCATTAAAGGAGAAGGTGGTGGAGGAAAGTAAGGATGGAGATTGCTTATTGAGAAGAGAGAAAGTAAGTTGAAATTCTAGAATTGGGTTTTCATGAAAGGGATGAACGATGAGTGTTTGGGTAGTGTCGTAGTAGGGCTTGGTTAGGTAGGGAATTTCAAATGATATGGTTTGAGTAATTATTTTGAATGAATTTATGAAGTTTTCTTAATTGTTTTAGAATTTGGACTAAATTCATATTTCAAATTCCAACTCATCCAAACACTAAAATTAACCCAATTCTAGAATTTCAATGAAACTCTTGTATCCAAACAGAGCATTAAATGATTCAAAGAAAAAGAGATGGAAGTAGTAGGTTACTCCCTCCGTTTCAGAATGATATTCCTATTTACGTAAATCGATGCAAGATTTTACCCATCTTTGACCGCAAATATCTTTATTCTAGACTAGCAAAAATTATACAAGTTAGATTTTAATAATGTACTCACCAAGACGAATCAAACTGGATTCCACTTGATTATATTTGCACTTATAGATTGAGAGAAATTTAGAAGATTCTCTCTTAATTTTTAAAAGTCAAAGATTTTAAACAAGAACATCATCGTGGTCATTGCGGAACGGAGGGAGTATTTTGTAAGGATAAGTCTTGTATGTGGCTAGCCGCACGGTGTGGCCACATTGATTTATAAGAGTAATCTTCATTTATATGTATGAGTAACCTCATTTAATCATAAGAGAAACATCATGTACTATTGTCCATAAAAGTAACCTAAATTCGTTATATGAGAAAAATTAAGTAATTTTGAAATAAGCAATTCCATTATTTGTTCATTCGAGTAATCCCTATTATTTTGTTTTAAAAAATGAAAGAATGATTCAATTTAATAAAAAAAAAGTAACCCTTTTTTTTAGCATTTAGTTAACCTACATACATTAAGGTAACGCTATTTGCTCATCACCATGACCCCCGTTACTTAATTAATTGCCTTATATGTGATTATGTGAAGTGACCACATAACTACATATTTCTCCATTAAATGTTATGTGCAACTTTTGTCAAAAACGGATGATCAAAGTTATGTGTAACTTTTTATTTTTCTTTCCTATTTTAGTAAACAAAAAAAATCTTAAAAAGACTAATATACCCTTAATAAAAAAATTCATATTTGAATAATTAAGTGGAGTGGTCCCATTTTCTCTCTTCCTTTTTTTTCAAATAGGGTGTTCCTATTTTCTTTCTTTCTCCTAAAAAATCATATTTCCCCATCTTTTTAAGTGGGGTGATCCCATTTTCTCTCTCCCCTTTTTTTTATTACTTCCCATAACACCAGCTAATCTTTGCCCCTTAAATTTTGCCTTGGCAATCGCAACCCCTTTCAAAGTTGCACATACATTTAACGGAGGTAGTATAAAATTTTACTCCCTCCGTCCCCAAATGATAGTTCCTTATGGGCAAATTTTAGTACCAAAATGTTCACCCCATTTACTTTTTCAAACAACCATTAATATTACTCCCTCCGTAATTTTTTTAAGTGTTACACTTTGACCGGCGCATAGTTTTAGGCAAGTTAATTGACTTAAATAAAATAAGAGGTAGGTGGGGTAGTTAGAGTATTAAAAAATTGTAAAAGAAAGATAATGAGGTTAATAGTTTATTGAAAAGTAATGAATGTGAGAAGAGAAATACAATAAAAAAAATAATAGTGGGTTTGGGTGGGGACCATGTGAGGAGAGAGATATAATATTTTAATGTAGTTTTTTGCCAAAAAAGAAAGTGTAACACTTATTAAAACACGGGCGGATTTGATAAGTGTAACACTTAAAAAAAACGAAGGGAGTAATTTTTTACCAAAATTCCCTCCAAATTGCAATAATGTTTGTACAACTTTAAATTTCCCATGTAAATTTTGTTTTCTCATGTATTTTTATTACTTTCTCTCTCTACTTTTTTACATACCCAATTTCAATTTACTTTTTCAATGTGTTTTTACTATTCTTATTTGTGTTTATTAATTTATGTGAAAAATGCCCATAAAGGACTATCAATAGCAGACGGAAGGATTATGATTTTGTAATATAAATATCTAGTAATGTTTCTAGAAGTTACCTTCTTAAAAATATAGTAGATAAATATCTTAAAATAATTTAGACAATATTTAAGTAAGGAACCTTATATATAATTACAGAGTCGTTTTAACGAGAGCCCTCTAAATCCCCAATCCTCAAATCTCATGCATTTAGGTTTTTTTTTTTGTTTTTTTTTTTTTTTAACACCACTCCAAAGAAAAAAAAAGCATTTAGGTTATTTATTTATTTATTTTATCCAGTAACTACCATTCCATTACTTTATTTATTTGTTTTTTAAACAAAAAAAAATTCAATAACTACCCAGCCAACTTTTTTTTGTTTGTTTGTTTGTATTTTTTCAAGGGATTGCAATAACTAATAAAAACAATTCATTTTTTCTTAAACACTACTAACATTTCACTTTGTGTTATTTTCTTTCGTGTATAATGTGTGTCGTGCATTAGCACGGATATACAGTTATTTTATCAACAATTCACCATAGAACTCAAATTCCCCAACCCTTTAATTCAAACAACTTTACTTCTCTAATCCTCAAAACAAAAATATGTACAACACGCTTTTTTGCGTAACCGGCCTCATTGAATAGTTGCTTGTAAAAGAACAAAGTAACCCCTCCTATAGCATTGAATGGAATAATCCATATGACACTAACTGAATAACCCTATAACACTGAATGAGTAACCTCTATAGCTTTGACAAAGTATCCCCCATAATAGTTTGACACATTTGCATGGCCACGCACATATAAGAGTAAGGTTTTGTTCTATTGAGTTTATGAGCAGAATAGAGCACATTAGATTGCAAAAGAGTAGAGCAGGTGACAGTAGAGTAGAGTAGGGCTCAACAAAGTATATCAGATTTTAGCAAAGTAGAGCCAGAGCAGACCATAAATAGTTCAAAATAACAGGTTCTAAGTTACTACGTCTAAATCAACTTCCAATATTTGAAATATGTTTTTTTCTTATATTATATAATTAAACTCTTTTTAATATAATATATATATCCCGTGCATTTTGCACGGGTACACTCTAGTTATCTAGAATTGCCTAGGTAAAAGTATGCATGTCAGTTAATTAGGAGCTGAGTGTGCACCGACATACGAATCTTATAAATACATATGCTATGTGTATGTATGCTGTAGTATGGAAAAATAATAGAATACTCTGTATGATCTTGCTGTTAAAAAATAGGAAATTTTTTCAGAAAAAAACCATTTATAAAAACTCTTTTGTTGGAAAAAATCTTTTTGAAATTTTTTGGCAACTAAAATCATGTTGTAAATTTTTTTTGTTGAAAACAACCTGAGATCTCTAATCACTCAATTAGCCTCTAATTTTGCATTATTCCTTCTAATTACTCATAACTCTCACTTAACTATTTAATAATTAAGTTAATTAATAAATTATTAAAAAAACAAAACAAAAACCATCCTCACCACCACCAGCCAGCCACCCTCTCCTTCTCCCCCTCTGGTGGCAGCAAGTAGCAACCCCTCCCCCATCCGCAGCTACCGCCTGGAACCCCCCACCCCCGCCGACCAACCTCCACCGTCGAACCAACCTCTTCCTTTTCCCCTTTACATCCGTCGCGACCACCCACTTAAACCCTAACCCAAAAATTCCACCCCATAGAGTGACTGTGAGGTTCAGAATAATCCTCCATCAATGTCGCCTTAATTTTTTCTCTCCTCCACTAATCTTCTTTCTCGCTTCTCTGATTTCTTCTTCGTCGTCAATCCTCGAGGTTTCTTCTCTTTCTTTCTCTTATCTCAGTGAGTTTCTCTCATTTTTTTGTTGATGAATTGCCTAAATTTGTTGTGAGATGTTGATTTTGCCATGGAATTGTTTGTCGGCAGTAGCAAATGTATGACTGGAAAAGAATGGAAGAAAAATTTTTCTGGTCGAAGCAGGGGAGCTTGGCGGGCAACAACCAAGGTCGTGAACACGGTAGTGGATTGGAGGATCACTACTACAAAAAGCGTCGAAAAATTATTTCTCGACGCTGCTAAAAAGCGTTGAAAACACGTGAGTCAAAAATTTTCAGGGACGCAAAAAAGCGTCGAGAATATTGACGTTTTTTTTGTGTCCTAACTAATATATGAAGCGTCACAAATATGTATTTCGCGCATTATCCCAAATGTGTGTAGTTTTTAGCGACGCTTTTACCGTCCATATACTTAAATTTAGCGATGCTTTTTGTTGTCTTGCATTTATTCGTGTCAGCCTTTGGTATGGCGGGAAACTCTTTAAAATTTGAAAATGTGCAAATATGTAGACATTAAAAAGCGTGTAGAATTTTTTTTTAAGCTTTTTTTTCATTTTATTAAGTTATTACCATCATACATACATTATAGTTATAAATTTATCATAAATTAAACTAATAACATAAAAAAAATTAAAATAAACAAATATTCTATATAACTAGATTTAAAAAAAATAAAAAAAATAATAATTAATCAACAATATATAATAATAAGAGTACGTAGTTAATTAATTACCAAATTTTTAAATAGAAAACATCAACACAATTAATAAAATTTTTAAAAAAATGTCGTATATCATATATATATAGTAGCTTGTCCCTAAATAAATACATCACTAATATAAGACTAAAAACCAAAATACATAGATGATGGCCTTATACACCACGTACTCCGAAAATGTCCCATTTTTTAACCCCTAATCCGTAACCCACAGGACGATCGGGAATCTCATTGCCATACATAGTTTGCTGAAATGCTTCATCTTCGAGCTCTTGTTCAGACATCTTAGGGTGCATCATCCTCAACTCTTCAACCTTAGCTTTAACATCATCCTATACCAAATTATACCACAAAATTTGCACAAAATCATACTAGAAATCTGTCACAAAACCATACCACAAAATCTTCAGTGACTGTGCTAGGAAGAAAGCTTCCGTCTTTACCCGTATGGGTTTTAATCCACAGCTCTAACAAGCTCATTTTCTGTCCATGTTCATCTTCCTATAAATAATAAAGCAATAAGAGCTTTAATATGAAAAGTCAACAATATCAACCGCATACAAAAAGACATGCTCTAAATACAATCCCAGGTAATTATAAAATGACATATATATTCCATACATAATCAGCTTGTCGGTTTGCAAAACTTTTAGAGCCAGATGTATGAAACTGATTTTGGGAGGCTCGTGCTTTTTTTTCCGCATTCTGACATATCCTGCACTCACATTCAAAGAGTATGTATTTATTATATAATTATGAATAAGATATTAAATATTGCTTCATGCACAGTAAGCTAAGTATTGAACATACTTTCCCTTTATCTGAATCCCAATATTTCACCAACTTTATCCAATTACTACTAGTAATTCCATGTGGCACATTATTGCAAATCTGATCTAATGTCTTCTATTCTGGCTTGTAATATTGTTGTTTTAGAGAGTATTTGTATTGCCTCCAACATTTATTGGCACGCTTGAGAGCTTGGTTGTCATATTCCGCACCAGGAGGAATCACAAAATGTTCCTTCAGTAAATAAAATTAGTTATAATTATAAATCAGTAAGTAATCTATAAATAATAAGATATCGACTAATTATGTATGTTTTGACAATAAAAAGGGATGGCTTAGGGACAAATATACTTACTCTTATATCTATAATTATCTTCCCTTTGAAATGCTTGTCGATTGCATGCCAATCTTTTTCCCTAACTGGGCAACGACTTTCCATGTTTGCAATCATACTAATGAATTTAACCAAAATATGTCCACCTTTCCTAATTGGCTGGCATAGATCATTGAATTCAACATAGTATTGGACGCCATTATTACTCCAAACGTCAAATGACAGAATTATACCACTTACTAATGTAGTATTACCATTGGCATTTGATTTAAATACAAAAAGTAAGGTAAAAGAAATAATTAGTTTAAAAAATTAAAGTACTAATTTAAATGGGAAATTTTTACCTATGGTTAGAACCTCCGCCTTGTCGTCAAAATCTATGTCTAGAGGCCAATCCGGAAGTGCTCTTGGTCGTAAGGACTTAGACTGTTTCGGGATCTTTTCTGATTCTTTTCCACTTTTTTGTTGTTCTTGATTAGTCTGTGGAGCTGTTGCTGAAGTTTTAACAGAACCAGTCTCAAGGTTTTGAATTCCTCTTCTCATAGGTTGCTCGAGAGGTTTATGAGAAGTAGAAAGGGAGTTCAATGATGAGTCTGGTCTACTTGATTGTGGAATATTAGGTGGGATATTAGGTGAGACTTTTGCTGGATATTTTTTCTGATAACCTGATGTAGCAGCTTCTTTGACTGAATTCGATGTTGAACCAGGAGGGTTTTTCCAAATGGATCCTACGTACACTATTAGGTGGTTGCTGGTCAGATTTTGTAGTGGTAATGGGTGGAGAAAAAGGTCCCCATTTGTCATCCTTAAGTACCTCAGTATGTGGTGACTTAGTACATTGTTTTTTGATGGGTTGTGAAACAACTTCAGTAGTAGATGAAGTATGTGCATTAGTTGTAATTGGTGACTGTGCTGACAGTGGATCATGTGACTTAGCTGCGGTCCCTTGCTCTCTTGCTTCGATAAGTCATCTTTTACCTGATGAAACCATAAGGTAAGCTACTTTAGTATGTCAACACTAATATAAAGACAAGACATAAACTAAAATACAAAATAAATTGATATAAAGATCTAAACTATATATCTAAACTGTACAGTTCTGAACTATAATCACAATATCACATTTATAGTGGGTTCATTATAAACAGCAACAGCACTTAGTTCAACAGCACACACACACACACACACACACACAATCTTTACAGCAAATGAAGTTGAAAAAGCCATTAAACAGCCGATAGAGAACCTAGCATAAGAGCAATTAGTAACATCATGCAATGTTCTAGCAAAAGTAGCAATGTTCTAGCAAAAGTAACATAGTAACAACAGGAGATACTTCTGATTGGTCGAATAAAGACTGAAATCAGAGCTGAAATACAGAATTTAATTCAGATCTGAATACCAGAATTGAATTTAGAGTCGAAATCAGAACTGAAAATGTAGTGAATATTTGATAATCAGAACTGAAAATGTAGTCGAAATCAGCCATCCCGCATGCAACTGATTAATATTTGATAATTATGTTAAATGAGTACTGCCCTTGATACCTGTCACATGTGAGGCTTCTTTCACCTCAACCTCAGACCTTGCTACTAGCAGGGTCCTTGTTGGTGTTGAAATAAGGAAAGCTGACTCATCCAAAAAGTAACTATTCCCCAACAGAGCAAACAAAAGTAGCGGCAAATTTGTTTATATTCATATGATGGATTTTTGTCAAAGTCCAATAACTAACTAAATTTGTTTTTGTGAAGCATCACACTGCATGTCTCTTTGGTATTGGAAAATTCTAACTGTATTTATTAAAAGTTAAATGTTTGTAACATAGGGTGATGGGAAGTCTAATGGTGATTATTCATGTACAGCTAAACTAAACATCTAAACTGAAATACAAAATAAGAACAACAAAAATCAATGCATTAGAGTAGAAATAACAAGAAATAAATTTGACCAAAAAGACAAAATCTAATGTTCAGAGCTGCAATTCAGAACTGAATTCAGTTCTAGATTTAGTTTGGAATTCAGTTCTAGAGTTTAATTCTGAATTCAGTTCTGAAATTCAGATCTGAATTCAGTTCTGGAATTCAGTTCTGATTTCGACTCTGAATTCAGTTCTGGTGTTCAGATATTAATAAAAATCTGTATTTCAGCTCTGATTTCAGTTTTTATTCGACCAATAAGAAACCAAGACAATAATACTACTTAGTACCATAAAAACAGAAATTAAGTTAACAAAATGAAAACTTTGATGAATTAGAATAACTAAATGAAATATAAAAATACACACCCATCTAAATTTATGAACTCAAATCTGTAATAAATCATAAAAGTTGTAAACAAATTATTCAGGTATATCAAACAAGTCCCTAGGCTTAGTTTTCACAACATGACACCACCCTTTTTGTATCTTATCCTCAATATAAAAAACTTGTTTTGCTTGAGATGAGAAAACAAATGGATTTGAAGGAGTTATGTCTTCGATAAGTGCAATTACTAGATATATCAAGGATCACTATTATGGAGATAATAAGTTCGTTCTCTTGGGGCGTCATCATCTGTTGCTAGACTATGAGAGATGACCTTTGGACTAGTCAAATAGTCTAAAGCCCGCTAGAATGGATCCTATGAGGTCACACACAAGGGTCTTGGGTTAAGCAAGTTAGAGGCCCATTAATGGGCCTCATGAGCAATTAACTAATCATGAAATGGATTGGGCGAGCATAGTTAGATTGGAATTAAGTTTTGAGATTTTGACATGGGCTCTTATTTAGAGATGAGATCTATAAATAAGATCCATGCCTAGGGTTGCATGAAAGCAGTCATAATTCACACACAGCGTATTTTGACATCAAGGCAACCAATCCCAAAGACCCTAATTCCTCTCTCTAACTCACGGCTTTCTCTCTCCTCCCCTCGTCCGTACGGCCGGCCACCTTGGTGGCGCGTGTGGTGGTTCGTGATGGTTCATGGTGGTTTGTTGCTCGCACTTCTCCATATAAGGTCAATTGAAGGGTTCAATTGCAACTAACTAGTATTAGTGGAGGTCTTAATCTATGCCCGTGGACCAAGTAGAGGAATCACGCTTGAGGTTCTTTATCTCCCATTGTTCTTGTTCGATCGCACGTGGAATCACGCTTCAAAGGTACGATTATATGTTCTTTATGTGTTATGCATTAGATCTTGGGATTAGGTACTATATGAATATGATTCATGTTTTTCCGCTGCATAGTACCTATAAACCCCTACAGTGGTATCAGTTTGCCTATTGCATTTACGCATATTGACTATAATTCTTTGATAGTCCACAATTTTAATTCAATTAAGAGGGAGATTAATTTAATTATGGTTTAATTATTATTTTAATGTGATTAAACTTTTGGAATCGATTAAATGTGATTTAATTATGCTCAAATAGCCATGAAGATGACCGTTTTAAGCCCTAATATGTTCGAAAATTTCGAACCCCCTAACCCTAAATTTCGAATTTTTCAAAAATCCTAGCGCTAAAAATATGATTTTTGTGCTTGATTTTGATTTAATTTGGTTTATTTTATGATTCATAATTTTAATAGGATTGATTTATGCATAAAAATGTTTTATGTATGATGATCAATTTAACTTTAAAAGTTAAAATTAAATTGGGATTAATTTTATGATGAACCCTAATTTTAAGATTGAATGTTGATTTAATTTTAATTTTTGGACTGATTTGATTTAATTTTAATAAATGTTATTTTAATTAAATTGAAAACAAAAAAAAAGGTTTTAAGGCCGGCAGCCGCGGCGGCTTCCGACTTGGTGGCAGTCCAAGAGGGAGGGAGGGGAGGGGAGGGCGGCGGTCCAAGGTGGATGTGGGCAGCAACGTGCAAGCGTTGCACGGCTGCTGCCACGCTGCTGCCCTTGCGGCAGTGGCTGCTGTTGGCAGCCAGCCACCATGGCTAGCTTCGGCTGGCCAACCACGGTGGCCGGTGTGGTGATACACAATTTTCAAAAAAAAAAAAATTTAATTATTATTATTATTATTTTATTTTAAAAATATTTCAAGATAAATATGATTTATTTTGGATGAGATAAAATATTTTGAAAATATGATCTTTTATTTTTAAAAGATAAAATTGGTTTTATTTGAATAAAATATTTTATTTTAGGCTAAAATCAAATATTCAAAAGTTGTTATATTTGATATTATCCATATTTAAAGTTGTTAAATTGGTAATTATCCATAATTAAAGTGGTTAATTTTGGATAAGATTTGTTAGGATATTCTGAGCATATTCCAAACGGATAATAATTGATTTAAATAATGTGATTATCCCATAATTAATATTGGATATAATTGATTTAAAATTTTGTGATTGGCTAGTAATTAGGATAGAATTTCATAACTTTGTTAGGATAATCTTTGAGGATAAATATGATTTATCTTTAAGATTAAAATAAGATTTGATTCTATCTCATGACTAATTTAGAATATATGATATTTTATAATTGGTTATGAATAATATATGATATTATCTAATTACAGTAATTAATTAAATATGAGATATTTAGGAGCCATGTTTCCTTCACTGTGAACATTCGATGTTGTAGTTTAGGAAAGCATGATGAGTGATTTATTATATGGCATTTTATAATATATGATGTTATATATTGCTATATAGACTAGTATGGCCCATAGATTCTAAATACGATATGCGCATCGTTTCGTATTTTTGTAATCTAAATACGGTCTGCGTACCGTTAAGTATTTTTGTAATTTAGTTTATTTTATTTAAGTAGTAGATAGAATAGATTAGTATTACAGGTTGCAGTTAATCCAAGAATCCATGGAGTGGAGGCCCAAAGGAGCAAGATGGATGAGATCCATGAAGGTTCAAGTAGGAGCTTTTGCTTTATTAGTTTTCTTCGGATTAAGGGGCCATACTATGTCATGTTTTATTTATGCATTAGTAGTTATGCATGTTAGATTTTATTTATGTTGTTTGATGATGCGCTAGAGTTCACTAAATAATCACAACATAATAAATCTAGGTCCCAGAAATATTGAGGTAGCTTTTCCAATCAAAAACCCGATGAAACCTTCGATATTTATGACGGGTCATGCCAAAGAAGGGTGTCATATTATATCTTAGGGGAGTGGGGGTAAACAAAATTTTACACTTTTGATTGGTTATACTCAACAAGGTTACCTAAAGAGTTTAGAACCTTGAAGCTAAGGGTAATAATTAAACATGTGATGGATAATTATTCAACCAAGAATTACAAAGAGTTGTAATTAGTAAAGAGTTTACTCACCTTGAAAATGTAATAGTTGATGGTAGGGCCAAAGTCCGGTCAATTATTGCACAAATAAAGGATCTTGGAATCATTCTATTCAATAGGGATCAATTGAATTGAATGAATGTTTTAAAGTTACCAGTTTTATAATCGCTTATGGTACTTTAAATTTTTATTAAACATACTTGAATTTTGCGTTTACTTTTAAGTAACATGTCGTTCTAATTTTATTATTATATATAATCTCCTCGATTGAAAATAAAGTTGAGAAACGTTCTCAAAAGGTTAAAAGATAATCCATAAACCTATATTCTAACTTTGCTAAGATGGTTCTAAAAGGCAAGTTTTAGAAATCCATGTCACATGTCTAAGGTTGGTTTATTCAAAATGTTTGAGTAAAATGCCAACACATCTTCATTTTGAAAAATGTTTCAAGGGATACAATGAGATGGGAGGTAAAAACTCTCTAAAAGACAAGTATAGAAGTCCAATAAAATCTCTTATCTTCACTATGATTGAGTATAAGAAAGTATTTGGAAATCTCTATGATCAAAAGTTGATCAAATGACGCTATTCTTCATCCACTTTATATAAGAGTTAAATAGTTGATTAAACTCTATTATAAATAATGATTGAATAGACTTAGCAAAATCATGAAAAGTGCTTAAATTAGTTAAGCAAAGCATCATTTTGGACCTAAGAGAAGTGTTCTAAGTGGCTCAAATAGGAAAGGTTTAGGAATATATGAGGATTGCATTAAGAAGTTATAGGCCAATAAATGCAAACAAGTTGATACTTCTCAAACCTAGAACTTCTTACATGCTGAAAGTTGTTATGAACAGCAAATGTTTCAAATTAAATGGACCAATTCCAATTGATTAGAAACTACCTCATATAGTTGGAAGGTAACAGAATGGAAATGTTCCAAATTTAAGAATTGTATTATAGAAATTGATTTAGCATATTGCTGCTTCTTGGACATATGATGTCTTGTTTAGATCACTCATTGCACAATGTTGTTGAACTAAAGGAAAATTTTATGGCTAAAGGAGAAATAAATCTACAAGTTTAGAAGCAAACGTTGAAACTTCACAAGCAGAATCTATGAGTCTGGAAGCAAAAGTTGCAACTTTACAAGTAGAACCTATATTTCACCTTACCTTTTTATTGGATAGAATTAAATAAATGTTATTCATTCTTGCCATTATCAAAACACCATTCAATGTTAGTAATGACTAAGCATCGAAGATTAAAAAAACGTGGAATAAATGTTATTCTATGCTTCATTGAGTCATAATGTGTTTTGAAATTGCTAAACAGGATTAAAGTCTATATGATAGAAATAATTAAACCATTTATATATATATAAATTATCTCTAATATGTCAATTAATTTGAATGAAAAATGAACATTGCATGCGAAAGATCCAAAGGGATGGACTTTCAATATCATTGGATTATGAATCCATTGATATATGTAAATATCATTCTAATTTGAAAGTATTGACAAAGTCACCATTTAGAGAAATGATGATGAGAACTCAAGGTCAAATACATATCGATGTAAGAAAACCAAAGGTTCAAAGGCTAGATATGGACAATGAAACTTCATTTGTGATATGATCACATGTGCTTAGTTGAAGCATAAGAGTGAAAATTTTGAAAATGTTCAAAAAGTTCAGTATCAACTTGATAAGATAAATGTTTACAATACAATATGATTGTAATTGTGAAAATTTAAGTCAAGACATGTACTTGGCAACACATTCAAAATATTGCGATATGATCGTAATAATGAGAATTTAAGCCAAGACCTTGATAAACATCCAGGAGTTGTGAAATCGTTTTACAACAAACTCCGAAAGAAAACCTTATGAAGTGTTCATAAAAGGAGATATCAATCTATATGAGATACATTTTGAAAATGGATGTAAATTACCTATCTTCCAACTATTATTCAGGGGATATACTTTTAAGAAGAGCTACAAAACTAAACAAACTACATAGGTCAAATCAAATTGTATCAAAGGCTTCATATGTGATATGGATAAGAAAAGTTCTTATTAAGTCTTTCTACAAAGCAAGGAATAAATATTGTATTAAATCGTTTAATGGACGATCAATTCCTATACAGAGCACGGGGTACTACTACAAAAATCATACTTAGCACAAAATGTTTGTTGCTCAAGTAGGTGCCCTTATGAAAATTGTTCCAAAAGGACAAGTGGGAGTAGTATAAATCTCAAAAGAGTTCGAGAAAAGAAACAAACAAACATGGCTCAAACCATGGTTGGTTCACCCTATGCTAAAAGTGCCTCCTTAAAAAAGGCAAGTGGGAGTACAAGAATCTCGAAAAGTTCGAGAGCCTTGAAAGAGTTCAAGAAAAATGTTTTCGAAAATCTTGAAGAAATTCAAGAAGTAATCGAATAAAATCAACAATATGAGCATGATTCACCTCATGTTACAAGTGACAACGCATGGTCTCATTAAGTGTAATGGGAATAATAACCATGTGTCGAAGGTAGTACATTCCAAGTGCACATCCTCTATTGTCGTTTCTCATTGAAAACTAAACAAAGTTGTTGTATGAGTTTCAATTGTTGCATCAAACCCACAACAATGACTAGCATATGTAAAACTTAGTCAAAGAAATATGATTTCATATTGATTAAGAGTTCTAAAATAGTCATTTTGGAACATAATGATTATGCAAGTAATAAAGATGATTTGACAAGTTATAACTCCAAGTGGTTTAAAAACCAGGAAATCTGAAATAGATTCTAAGTCTGTAAGCAAGTGTATGACACTTGAATAATTTGCCTAATTGGGTGAGACCCATTATAAGCAAAACAGACAAGAAAGAAAAATGTTTTCTAAGTAAGCAAAGACTTGTTAAACGATTCAACTAATTCATAGTATGACTATGACTACGACGAAAACTTTACATTAGTCATGTTGCAAAGATCTATTAAAGATATTTTAGTAATTACTACCTTATAAGATTTGGTAGATGGAATTCAAAACACTTTATTGAAATTGTTCATGAAAGAAGATTTGTATATGATACAATCAAAAGTTTGAAGATCCAATAATAATCCTAGGGATGCATAGCATCATGGAGTTTGTGTTCTTAATTTTGTGAGTAAATCAAATCGTTTGATGTTCTCGTAAAATGAAGAAAAGGTCTTGTATGTACAAGATGTTTATTGGGAGCTATGAAGTATTCTTGGTCTAGTATAAAGAGAAATTCATTGCTTGAAGAGTCAAGTGATGGGTAGTGCATTTTGTATGAAAAACCTTGAAGAGAATGATGAGTACATTTGGGATTCAAAATCTATAGAGATAGGTTTTGATGGATGTTTGAGTTTGGTTAAGAAGCTTATATTGATAAGATTCTTATAATTTTCAACATTATATTGAAAGGAGTTTCAATCCCATGCAACATGGCACGTTTCTTAATGATTCAATGCTTTGAGAAAGGTTGATGAAATTAAGGTTTTGAGTGATGATCCTTATGGAATTCGCAAAGGATGCATCGTGCATGCCATGGACTATACTCGTCTATTTGATTCACATGTTTTAAAGAACAAGTAATAATAGATTACAATCGAAATCCAATACAACGTTGGAATACAAATTAGAAATTCCAGAGTTCCTTGTGAAAGGACGAAGGAAAATTCTTAGTGTATGGAGATGAAAATGATTATAAGATTTAGAAATTGCAAAATTCATGTTTATGAGAATGTCTCATGAACTCTACTTAGTAAACCCCTTCCATTACCAAAGCATGAGAAACATGCTAATAAAATTGGATTGAGGCAAATGATATGATGTAATTAGAAGTTGTATTTGTTTTTGGAGAAAAACAAGTTACCTATGTAGTACATTCATTGGAAGAATTATGTTTATCAATTGAAACAAAGTTTCAATCTTATTTAATCGTGGTTTCAAGATTAAATAAAATGTCCAAAATAATTATGAATTGATGGGCTCATCATGTTGATGACCTGGTGAATGGAACCCCACAAGTGAACTAAATTCATATATTATTTAAATTCCTTGTTCAAAATAATTAAAGTGGAAAAAAGTGTTTTCTAATAATGGACTAGCATGTTAAGATTGATTGGATAGCGCATTTTCATGGGCTATAGGAGCGTAGTGAAGCTCGGTCAATTACATGGATATGCATGAATGATGCATGATTGAACTGTAGACCTACTTTGAAGTTCACGTATAGAGCTTCCGGATATATTAGTGGATTCCTTTGACATGAGTGGAACACTGATTCCATTCAATGGCTGATTTGACTGTGGTACATTCAAACGTCTGCCCGTAACTGGAGATTATAAAGGATGTTTCTCGGTTACTTAAAAAGTTGAGTGGGAGCTTTGGTTGCCACAAGATTGGATTGAGTCTACCTATTTAATTAGGAATGTGTCTTAGCCCCTTGAAGAGGGAGAATTCAGAAAATGCATGGTCGTGCTCAAATGCATTACATAGTAATATTTGTTCTGTGAATCTCACTCAGTATTTCAAGAAAAGATTTGTAGACTAATATGATCACGACATGAGATGCAATCATATTATCAAATCGACACAGATTGACTTAAGGAATTTGAATATTGCGCACTTGTCTCAGACAAGTGGGAGATTGAAGGAGTTATGTCTTCAATAAGTGCAATTACTAAATATATCAAGGATCACTATTATGGAGATAATAAGTTCGTTCTCTTGGGGCGTCATCATCTGTTGCTAGACTATGAGAGATGACCTTTGGACTAGTCAAATAGTCTAAATCTCGCTAGAATGGATCCTATGAGGTCACACACAAGGGTATTGGGTTAAGCAAGTTAGAGGCCCATTAATGGGCCTCATGAGCAATTAACTAATCATGAAATGGATTGGGCGAGCATAGTTAGATTGGAATTAAGTTTTGGACTTTTGACATGGGCTCTTATTTAGAGATGAGATCTATAAATAAAATCCATGACTAGGGTTGCATGAAAGCAGTCATAATTCACACACAGCGTATTTTGACATCAAGGCAACCAATCCCAAAGACCCTAATTCTTCTCTCTAACTCACGGCTTTCTCTCTCCTCCCCTCATCCGTACGGCCGGCCACCTTGGTGGCGCGTGTGGTGGTTCGTGGTGGTTCATGGTGGTTCGTTGCTCGCACTTCTCCATAGAAGGTCAATTGAAGGGTTCAATTGCAACTAACTAGCATTAGTGGAGGTCTTAATCTGTGCCCGTGGACCAAGTAGAGGAATCTCGCTTGAGGTTCTTTATCTCCCATTGTTCTTGTTCGATCGCACGTGGAATCACGCTTCAAAGGTACGATTATATGTTCTTTATGTGTTATGCATTAGATCTTGGGATTAGGTACTGTATGAATCCTGAATTCTGAGTTATTCAAAATCGCTCACGATCCACAATATCAAATTTGTAACCATTGATAATAACACTTTTCATCCTTTTCCCGCGGTTACTCAAGCCACCGGCTAAGGCTTTTATTAACTTTCCTTTTATTGTGCTATCATCTAAATTATGGACCTATAACTCGAGAATAATAAAGTTAGAATTAGAAAGTTGTATAATATGAAATAAAAAGACCTTAAATGTAAAAACATATGACCTGGCTTTGCAACCAATTTGCAAATTCATCAATTATCCACTGATTTTCAATAGTATCATTAGCTTGACTTCCTCCAACGTCATTCTCTTGCCTCTTTAGTTTTAGGAACTCACTATCGAGATTGTAAATTTTATGTTAGTAACAAGTATATGTTGGATGCTTTAACTAAACACATATTGTTACTTACTTGAGCACCGGGGTAAGTTCATCAGAATGAAGTAAAACATAGCGATGAGCTTGCTTTAAACTTCTGTCATCCAAACGAACGTTTTCTTTCTTTCCAACAACACGACCACCAGAGTTATACAAATAGTTGTCAATGTTTGATACACCATCTTCATTCCTTCTAGGTCTATTGAACATAGTCTCAACACTTTCTAAATATCTCGAACAAAATGCAATTGTCTCCCACAAAAGGTAACCTTCCGCTATAGATCCTTCCGGTTGCGCTTTATTGCTTACGTGAGATTTTAAAAAGGCCAAGTACCTTGAATTATAGTAACGATTTTGCATGTGAATGTGAAATAATAAGGAAAATTATTATTTAAAAATAAATAATACAAATAAAAAAATTACTAATAATAATAATAATAATAATAATAATATAGTAATAATAATAATAATAATAATGAAAATAATAATAATAATAACAATAATAAGTACCTTTCAATAGGATACATCCATCTATAATGAACCAGTCCGCCTAGTCTGACCTCTTCCACTAAATGAATTAGTAGATGAACCATGATTGTAAATGTTGGTAAAAATTCTTTTTCAAACTTGCAAAGAGTCAACACTAGCTTTGATTGAATGGTATCTAATTCTCTTGTATTTATAGCATTGAGCATATCTTTTTAAAAAAAGTCAGACAACTCCTCAAGCAAGTCAATAACTTTTGTGGCATTCGACGCCCTTAAAGCAACCGGGAGGATATCTTGCATGAGAATATGATGGTCGTGACTTTTCATATTAATAAGTTTCCGTTGCTTTACATTCACACATCTTTGCAAATTAGATCCATATCCATCAGGAACTTTCATCTTTTTCAAGACTTTCAAAAATCGTTCTTTCTCCTCGTTAGACATGGTGTATGCAGCCGCCGGGATGTAACCTTGAGGGTTGATCCATAGATGAGGTTTTATATTCAAATTCTTTAGGGCTTCTCTACCACTCTCATCATCCCTACTATTATCCATATCTAAAAGAGTTCCTAATAAAATATCGGACACATTCTTTTCAATGTGTACAACATCTAAATTATATCTAAGAGGATTTTGCTCCCAATACTCTAATTCAAAAAATGTACTTTTCTTTTTCCAAAGAACATCATCACTATCGGGATCGCAATCATCATCAAGTTTATTGGCAGCTTTTTTCCTTCTTTTTTTAGGAACTTTTTTTGTCTTCCCATATACATACTTTACCCCTTCTTATTGCTTCAAAACTTCGGTCCCGCTGGTACGAATCGGAGCAATACCATATTCTTCTTTCCCATCAAACAAATTAGCTTGTGAACGATATGGGTGATCAATAGGCAACCATTTTCGATACCCAGGGTAGATAATTTTGCCACTAAATCTATCTGAATAAGTAGAATGAATGCAAGAGGGACAAGCTTTATAGCCTTTCGTACTCCAACCTGACAACATAGCATAAGCTGGAAAGTCATTAATAGTAGAGTGTAGGGCTGCTCGCAGTTTTAAGTTGCTTCCACTATAAGAATCAAAAGCATCAACACCTTCCCACAATAATTTCAATTCATGGATTAGTGGTTGCAAGTACACATCAATATCCATACCGGGACCAAATTTACTAGGAATAATTATAGAAAGAATAAAGGATGATGGTTTCATGCAAAGCCATGGTGGTAAATTATAAGGAATGAGGACCACCGGCCATGTACAATAATTTGTGTTCATAAGACGATATGGATTAAAATCATCACTCGCTAGGCCTAATCTAACACTCCGAGGATCAGCGGCAAACTCTGTATATTTTTCATCAAATTTTTTCCAGGCCTCGCCATCAGCAGGGTGTCGAAAAATCTTATCATCCTTACAATTAAAGTGTCATCTCATGTCCTCTGCAGTTTTAGATGACATGTAAAGCCTCTTTAATCTAGGGATAAGGGGAAAGTACCGCATTACTTTAGCTGCCTCGCCTTTCTTACATGCTTCTTTTCCTTTTTCATTTACATCACCCTCCTTTCCTTTCACACTTTTCCACCTTGATGTATGGCATATATGACACTCACTTTTATTTGTGAATTCTCCCCAATATAACATGCAGTCATTTGGACATGCATGGATTTTCTCATATCCTAACCCTAAATCATTTATTATCTTCATGCCTTCATAATTGGACGATGGAAACTCCTTAATAATGGGAAATGCGTCAATTAGAAGTTCAAGTAATTTATTAAATGACTCTCAGACCAATGGAACATATACTTTAGGTGAAACAAATGCAATAGAAATGAAAGTTTCGAAAAAGTAGTACACCCCTCGTACAGGCCTTTTTCAGAAGCTTCCATGAGTTTTTTATACTTTGCCTGTTCTTCATTTGAGAAAGTTGATTGATGCTCATCATCTACCTCGTGATAAATGGTAAACCCCTCATCCATGTCATATGAATTGTCATCTTCAATACTTTGTTCATTAAATGATGGATCTTGAGTTTTGTCGGTTTGTTGTGTATTAACTCTAAAAGTTGCACTTAGTAACCCGTCCATATCATCTCGGCCTACTGCATTTACTTGATCATCACTTAGATCATAGGTCTTACTCCCTTCATCTTTACAATGAAATATCCAATTTCTATGGTTTTTATAAAAACCATAAAATAAAATATGCCCTCCAACTTCTTCTACAGAATTCGTTTTATTTAACTTGCACTTATTACATGGGCATTTAGTTTCCCATGTATTTGGTAAAAGAGTCTCTTTAGCAAGTTTTAAGAATTTCATGCAACCTTTAAAATAACCAGGATCACCTCTTGGTAAATCAATCCAACTAGTATCCATGTCTACAAAGAAGTATATAGTTAATTGCTAATTAAAAACAATGACATTAAAAAATATATATAAATAAATAAATAAATAAAACATGTTACAAGGATCCTTAAACCAACATATAATAGGGACATCACTTTCACTACGTAAATAGACATAGATCAAACTTATAATATCAAGAAGTTTATCCACTAAAAAATAATATAAGTAAGTAACTTAAGCCTACAAACTTGTTGGGGGTGAAAGAAGAAAATTAGAAAGAAACATGCAACAACCAAAAAAAAAATTATGCAAGTTCGATGAAATTCTCATTCAACAAACCACACTGAAAATGTACAAAACATGACTCCAAGGCAGTAGGCACACGTTATTCAAGCAACTAGAAGATAGTGTCACATGAATCATCCAATTAGGGAAATCTAATCAAGCCTACACAATTGAAATAAGTATATGACATACACTAATCAAGCCACAATCTTTAAAAATGTATTCTAGTTTGAGCTAATGTCTAAGGTAGAGTGTACCTTCTTTTAACGCAAAAGTACAGTAAGATCATACAATCTGTGCATTTGAAGCTACTGAATAAGACTGAAAACATAATAGGTAGTGTTAGTAAGCTTTAACATTTTAAAGGAGTCAAAGCCTGAGATGAAACTAATAAAACCAGGTTGAGATACAAGAAAACAGGATGAGAAGAAACTTCTATGAGCAAAATAAAAGCTACAATAACTAAACAATTCTTTTTTGTAAGTTCTATTCATCCATTAACTAACAGGTCACACTGATCATATATTTATGCTTTCATTTCAAAGGAAACCATCAGAATAGTTATGTTTCAAGTCAAGCTAAATTTATTAAATGAAAGGAGGTATTTGCTGATATGTCTATTTTATATAGTATTTTACCCCCGTCCCTTGGTCATAATTAGTTAGTGTTTTTGGCTCTTTAGAGCCACTTTTAATACTAATTGGTGTTTTCTAGTGTTTTCGTAGATTTGGTTGACTTTTACAGGGATTTAATCTTTTGGAGTATTTTCCCGAGATATTTTGGAGCAATTACGAGCATTGGAGAAGCACGACCAGACTTTATAGCCCAAGACCGGTTAGAGCCATCGAACCGGTGATTAAGGGCTCGGTATAGGTGATACCGAGGCATTTGGACCGAGAAATCAAGACCCGAGGAGGAAACCCAGATTGGCCCGAAGAATTGGAGCCCAATCGTAGTCCAATTAGTGGCCCAAGAGAGCCGCCCGGCCAAAAAGGCTGGCGCACGGAGGCGCGCCCGGCCGGGCGGGAGAAGCAAAGGTCAGCGCCTGGTGACGCGTCTGGCCGGGCGCGAGATTCAACCTGAAGAGCAAAAAGCGCGCCCGATCAGGCGATGCCTCTCCCGATCGGGCGCGTGTAATTATTAGGAGACGATTAGCGTCGTTTTAGTTTGTTTTAGTTTAGGATTTGTACGGATTATAAATACTCTTCCGTAATACGAATTTAGGATCTCTCTCTCTCTCTCACTCTCTCTTTACTCTTTCTTTACTCTCTTAATTGTTTTCTTAGATTTTCTCTCTCTTAAACCTTTGTTCTTAATCCATTCTTAATTCCAGATTCGTTTGGTAACTGTTTCTCTTCCCTTAATCTTAGTTGTTTATTTTATTCCTTTAATTATGTCTTGCTTTATTGCTTTGATTTGTTTAGTTTTTATTATGTGTGAGTAGTTTTATTTCTAGGGTTTATGGGGATCCATAAATAATATGAAGGGGTAATTTATTGTTGTTAATTATCAATGCTAGATTAATTTCCTATTGATTGATTTAATGCTCTGTGACTAGATTAGGCCTGATCTTTTATGCATGAGTTTGAAAATATTAATTCGAGATGAGAATTGATGTTTAGGTCTAGTTTCAATAGACAGGTTAATTTATAAATGGTTAGGTCGAGATTCGAAAGATAAGATTTAATACCGGTAAATTAATTGTGTGATTACAATACATAGCGCCCTTTGTAATCTGATTAATATATGCATTGATGAATGATTATTATATTCTACCCTGGAATATTATTTATTGGTGAACCTATGCCCTAGATCCTTTTATATATTATTTTCTTCATATTCTTGATCTCTGTAGTTTTAGTTTATTATTCAAATATAAATATTGGTTACTTCATAATCTAGATTATATTAGTTAATTAGGAATAGAAATACTTGTTTCCCTGTGGAGTTCGACCCTAATTCTCTATCTACTTTAGTTAGAGGACTTAGGTAATTGCTTTTGATTAGGGGATACGACTTTACCCTGTCAAAATTTGGCGCCGTTGCTGGGGAAACGGTTTTATTTTTATTTCTGATTATTTTTGTAGTCTAGGTTATTACTTTTTGTCTCAGAGAACGTTAGTTCTTTGAGGAAAATCTCATATTTTCTTTTAGTTTTTTGTTTATGCCCAGGTGTTCCAGATCAGGGTACATCCCATTCGATCCTGAGATCGAACGTTCCTTCCATAGACAGAAAAATCTCTACAAGCAAATCCTAGCGGATTCTGGTGATAATAATAATCACCGCGATCCTCCAACTGGTTCTAGCGATTCAGAGGTATCATCAGACGCAGAATCAGAGATGACATCTCCAAAGAAGCTTAGTGATTACTCACAACCAAAGCTTACAGATTTCCACATCTCACCCCTACTCCGGCTCTTGATGGGGTACAATTCGAAATTAAACCTCAATTTATAACGATGATAGAGAGGAAACAATTTAGTGGAGCTAAGGGTGAAGACCCAAATCTTCACATTGCCGACTATTGTCAATATTTTAATACCATCAAGCAAGCCGGGGTCACTCAAGACCAAATCAGGGAGATTCTCTTTCCCTTCTCTTTAACTGGAAAAGTTAAATTGTGGTTTAATGGCTTAAATAGAACTGCACTTGGTATAATTGACTGGAAAACTCTTGTCCTGAATTTTTATAACAAGTACTATCCTATAGAGAGAACAGCCGTACTACGGAGTGCGATTCAGAACTTTGCCCAAGAAGCCGATGAATCTTTATATGAGGCTTGGGAGAGGTTCAAGGACTTACAAAGAGAATGCCCCCACCATAATTTAGCACAATGGCAGTTAATCCAAGCCTTTTATAATGGCATTGGAAATTCTTCTAGAATAATTTTAGATTCTGCAGCTAGTGGGAGATTTATGAATCTAAATGTTGATGATGCAGGTCAGGTTATTGAAGATATGGCGATACACAATTCCCAATATGGGAATCCTAGAGGATTTGCTAACAAGGGGAAGCATAGCGTCGACTCTGTATCTTTTTTGCAAGCTCAGCTGACCTCTATCTACCAAAAATTAGATAATCTTAGCACTGCTAATGTAGCTAATGTTTCTGCAATTAATAATAATTCTAATGAGGCTTTTTGTGAAAATTGTGGTATTATAGGTCATTGGGAACAAGACTGCAGGAGTTCTGTGGAGCAAGTTAATGCCTTTCAATCTTATAGGCAGAATAACCCATACTCCAACACCTACAATCCTGGGTATCGGAATCATCCGTACCTTTCCTACCGGAGTACCAATGTTCAAAATCCACCACCACAAGAACCACAAGCGCCACAGCAACAGCAGCAGAAACATTACCATCCCAATGCTGGCCAGAAGAACCAACCATAACAAACCTCCTCATCTTCCGACCCTTCTTTGGTGGAAATTAGAGCGATGCTGGTCAATATGCAAAAGCACATGGAGAGTAGAGATGCGACAATTGATTCAATTCTAGCGCATAACAAAATTGTAGATAATCATATTGCGCAACTTTCCGTTACTCTATAAGCCTGCCAGCAGGGAGCTCTGCCGGCACAACCGACCAGACCTATGCATCAAGCTTATGCAATTACTTTAAGGAGTATTTCAAACTATGAAGGGCCCCATATGCCCAGAGTTGATGAACCTGTTTTATTAAATAATGCTAATCTTGATTCCATTAAACCTGACAATGTAGTTAATAGCCCTACAGAGCTAAAGCATAATACTAACATATCTAGTTCTACATTGCAGGGTACGACTCCAGAGAAGGTGGCTACTCCAGATAAGAGCTACCATGCTCCAAAGCCAATTATCAAACTTCCATTCCCTAATCGTCACTTGAAGACAAACTTGGATAAGCAGTTTGGTAAGTTCTTGGAGATGGTGAAAGATTTAAAGGTAACAGTTCCCTTCACTGAATTAATCACACAAATTCCTTCGTATGCAAAATTTATGAAAGAAATATTGACAAGGAAAAGGTCTATTAGTGAGGTAGAGACAATAGCTTTCACTGCAGAATGTAGTGCCGTACTTCAGAATAAATCTCCACCTAAATTAAAAGATCCAGGTAGTTTTTCTATCCCTTGTCATATTGGCAATCTAATGATCGATAATGCATTGTGTGATTTGGGTGCTAGCGTTAGTGTCATGCCATTATCTGTGTGTTCCAAGTTAAAAATGGGTAAACTAAAATCTACTAATATTCTCTAGAAATGGCCGACCGTTCTTTTAAATACCCCTTAGGTGTTTTAGAGGATGTCCCCGTTAGAGTAGGTAAATTTTATATACCCGTTGATTTTGTTGTTCTTGATATGGCTGAGGACATGCAAACCCCAATTATTTTGGGTAGACCATTCCTCAACACTGCAGGAGCAATCATAGATGTGAGAAGTGGTAAATTAACTCTATCAGTAGGGGATGATAAAATCATTTTTAATCTTAATAATACCCCTAAAATCCCCATGACATAGGAGAAGTGTTTTAGTGTTAATGTGATTGAGAATTATTCTAACAAGCCCCAAGCTCTTGAAAAAGATCCCTTTGAGGCGGTATCTCGTGTTGCATCCCTTTCAGATGAGTTGGACAAATGGCAGAAGGAAGTTGATGCAATAGAAAGAGCCCTCTACACTATTGGTCTTGGTTTCGAGGACAAAAAGGTGGAATTAATCAAGCAAGTTGTGCAATTTGAGCCTACGGTAAGTGTTCCGCCAGATAGAGTTGCAAGTGTTAAATGCAATGCCAATTTGAAGCAACCCTCGATCAAAGAAGGATCTTTAGTGCATAGCATTGAAGACCTCCCAGTCCAAGTCAAGGAGGATCCACCAGACAAAGTGAATTGGCGTCCCACAGGGCGTGTCAGGAAGCCGCGTCACAGCCAAAACACCACTAGACCGGATGAGAAACCGCCCGATCAAGCGTTAGGCCAAGGGTCCTAGTTCTTGTACTTGGTAAGAAAGTCGTGCAGGACCTAGATAAACAAGCGCTTTGCGGGAGGCAACCCGCATTTTTAATGCTTTTTAGACTAGTTCTTCTTTCTTTTTCTTATGAGAGGAGAGATGAGGGAATTTAATGAGTTTTATGAGTGTTTATACAGGTTTGAAGGAAAAGAGTTAGCCAAAATTTGAAGCAAAGAAGAAAATACGAAATTCGACATTTTAGCTTAGGGCCCGACCGGACGAAGCTCGCCCGATCGGGCGCAAAAGAAAGGTTCAAAAATCAAGTAATTTCGCCCGATCGGGCGATGGACGCCTGACCGGGCGTGAAACTCGTCGTATACGGACTAAATTGTCCGCCCGATCGGGCGACTCTCGCCCGACCAGGCGAGAGAGGAGGTGAAAATTTGCACGTTAGATCGCCCGACCGGGCGCGAGAATTGAAGGAAATCAGGCGTTAAGATCGCCCGACCGGGCGCGAGTGTTAAACAGATTTTAAAAATTAGATCGCCCGACCGGGCGCGGCGCACCTGACCCTTCTTCTTCTTCTTCTTCTTCTTCTTCTTCTTCTTCTTTCTTCGGCTTTTCTCATTTCACTCTTATTTCTCCATAACTTTCTCTCTCTAAAACTCAAATTCTCTCTACCTTCTCTCTAAGACTTCTCCTCCATTCCTCAACCGAATTCAAAACTTTTTTCATATTTTTAATCCTCTCTTCATCCTCTACATTTCCATATAAAAATTTTCAGATTTTATTCAAATAAATTTTCATACCCATTTCTACCATGGCTTCAAAGAGGGCTCAGTATATTTTCGGTGGGAGCTCTAGTTCGAGGGAGGAATACGACCTGGATTTGCAACTCCCGTACTGGCCGACGATCTGTATTGCAAGCCGAGAGCAAATGGAGCGGCTAGAACACTTAATCGGGCGCGAGGTAATTCCTTCTCGGTGGTTACACCGCCCTACTTTAGAATCATTTGGTTTGTATGATTTTGTAAAACGGTTTTTAAATGACATTGACATGAGAAAATTTGTTGATATGCACTATCCTACATTCCGAGAACTAACTTGTGAATTTTTGTCTTCTTTACAAGTTGTAAGTAGTAGAAATGGGCCGAATTTAATTTTTAGGTTGAACAATAGGAATATTAGTTTAACTTATGTAGAATTTTGTAAATTATTTAAATTAAATTCTGAATTACCTCACCAATGGCATGCAGACTATAAAATGGGTGACATATATCATGCTTTGACTGGTTTGCCTACTCTTGACCCCCAACATGCTAGTACCAAACCTATTCATCACCCTGTCCCAAAAATCTGGCAAAGATTTGCGGGTTTGTGTTTTTTAGGTAGGAACGAGCCCCATAATGCCCAAACTAACTAACTAGCTGTTATAGGACACTATGTGTATGGATTCGGGAAATTGAACATAGGTAGGTATATTATTCACCATCTGAGCAGGCATGCCACGGCCAGCACCACATCTCGCACCCCCATCCGTTTAGGAGGCCTTATCATTCAAATAGCAGTGAAAAAGGCCGGTTTTGTAGTGGATGGACCCCACCAACTGACCAACTGTGGACCAGATACCTATATGACTGCTAGGTATTTTGAGGAGTTGGAGTGGGTATGACCGGATAGCGAGAAGACACCCTTTTGGTGTATTAGGACTGGGAGCGAGCAACCTTTGCCCATCTTTCCCCTACCCAGTCCTGACTTGACCGCCTTTCCCCCAGGGAAACCATCTTACTCATATGATCGTTTAGTTGCCAACGCTAGGGGGCAAGCACCACCACCACCAGTTCCACCACCTCAACCTCAGCCTCAGCCCGAGGTGGAATTTTCTCCACCTCGCATGTCTCACTCCGTCCCTCATGTTGACTCTGACCCAGTTAGGACCTTCAGAGTATAGGTCAGGCCTTAGGACGTATCGAGCATTCCCATACTGACCTTAGGAGGATGGTAGGCTCCATAGACCAGAGGTTAGGGTACCTAGAGAGGAACCAGGGTAGAGCTCTCTACCCTATGTACGATGATTATGCTCGTCGGGGCAACATTCCTGACGACACTATTCACCCGACTGGTTTCAGCCTCCACCCCAGGGATACGATAGGGATCCCACTGCCCATGGTATTTACACTGACTATTCTGCCTTCCATGGGTACGGCCAGGACATTCCTTTCGGGGGACCGGCGGGGGGGAGTTTTCATGCTGATTATTTTGGTGGTAGCTCTTCTGGTGCAGGTGGTGCAAGTGGCAGGGGAGGTGCAGGTTTCGGCCACACGGATGAGGATGATCAGGACTAGCTATGTTGGGCTAGTTCCCGAGCCAATGAGGACATTGTCTGATTCTGGCTTGGGGGAGATTTTGGATTTGGTATCTTTCTTTTTCTCTTTTCTTTTATTTTTGGTGTGTTTTCTTAGTTTAGATTTATTGCTTTCTAGGTTAGTTTTATTGCTTTCTTATATATGAAAAATACAAAAAAAATAAAAAATAAAAAATATCCAAAAATACGTCCCAATGAATTGTAAATCATGCTTCCTTGTGCCCCTTACTTGAGAAAATTGTTTTGATTCTTGGTATATGATGATAAGCATTGTGTATTAGTTGATCATGATTTGATGTTTGATTGCCTTGGAACCTTAACATGCGTAAATTTTGTCCAACTACTTGTGAATATAGTGCTTGACTAGTTGATTTGATTAGGAATGTGTGTTAGTTCCTGGTATGTCAATGAATTTGAGTATTGGTTTGCAACTATTAGTAATATTTATATGATTCATTATTATGCACATTGAGGAGGACGAAGGCGTTCATTCTTTTAGGTAGCCTCCAGATGATTGTAGATACATTTGTTCCCTTCTTGCTACCCATGTTGTTGCCTTGAATTTTTGTTGTTTTATTAGCCACATTACAAGCCTATTTTGCCCCATTGGTTACTAGTCCCAAGCTTGGCTTGGGGGAGCTATTAGTGAGTGAGGTGAGGGAGTTTGTAGTGTGCTTATTATTTGCACAATTTGGGTGGGTTTTTGAGAAGTAGTTTTGAGAAAAAATAAAGCATGATGTTATGAAAAAAGAGAAGTTCAAGGAAAAAAAATGAAAAAGGAAAAAATAAGTGAACTTCAATAGGAAAAAAAAAGCAAAAAAAAAAAGAAAATAATGTGCAATGTTCAAATGTTCTAGCTGGAGGTTGATTCAAAAGAAAAAAAAAAAAAAGAACTTCAATGAAAAATTCAAGTTTGGAAATAAAGTTTGTTTATTCACTCCACTTCTTCATTATTATATTTTTATGAGTGATATGTAAGTGTTGGGATTGTTTATTATGATTGGAGTATGTTTGGTGGATTTTTGTTAGAGTTGGTTATGTAGGAGATGTTGATCATTATTTATTTTGATCATGGGTTTTATTAGGATTTGCTCCCTTAATGTAGGGAATATTTCAAGCGTTAATCCCCTAGCTTGAACCCCATTGTGATCATACATTAAAGTACCGTGGCGTCCAATGGGAAAGAAGATAGAGCAAAAGAGTCGCCAACAAGTTTTAGGAACTTGTAAACCGTTCACGAGGTGAAGGTTACACCCCTTAACGATCCAAGAGATCGTCAACTCCATAAGGTCTTGAACCAAATAAGGGTTCGGGGATGAAGGTACAAATCCAACCTAAAAGAGATTGAACCTGCCCTAATAATAGGCCTCTACTTTATTCTGATCGTATTCATGTGCGCTTTCTGACTAACATACAATCAATAGGATTACCCTAAACCTGTTTATCTATGTTGGTTGAATTTAATGCACAAATAAACTATTATTGGCGATCACTTGAATTATAATCAAATTAACCCTAACAAGATTATTAATTATCTTATTAAGCGTGATTACAAGTACCAATTCCCTTTAAACATGCATAAAAGGTGTGATCAAGCAATAAAAATAAATAAACATCAAGCAACATAATAATAATCATCATATTCATTATAACAATTATAATCATAATTAACATAATCATGTTAAAGCATAATAATAGCAAGATCCTAGGCATGATACTAACAAGATTAATAACAAATCAAAGCTTTAATGTCACTAAGCAATAAAAATCAAAGCTTTAACCCTAGCAGGATACTAACAATCATAAATATTAGGAAAAACATAAAAGGCATCATAATAATCATACTTGATATTAAAATTACCCTAGACATGATACTAGGAATATCATAAAAACAACCTAAACATGATTTCTATATCTTAACCTCAATAAAAATCATCAAAATACTTACTTTGATGCCTCGTACCTCTTTCTAATAACAAAATACACACGTTAGTAACTTCAAGGAAAATAATAAAACAACAATTAAATTAAATAATAATTGAAATAAAGATTTGGGAAGGCAACTTCGAATATGGCTAGGTGTATCTAAGTCTTGCGAATGCGGAATTTTTATATTTGAGAGAAGCTAGTTTAGAAAAGAGAGAGAGAGAATAAGAGTAATCAAGAAAATCTTGATGAGAGTTGGTAGATTGTAGATGAAAACTGATGATTGTTTATTGATGAAAATTGGTAGATTGTAGATGAAAACTGATGATTGTGGATGAATGAAAACGGAGTTTTTAATACGTTATTTATAAAGAAAATCAGCCAAAAAGATAAAATGTCAAAACAGAGTTCTGGCACAGATAAAATCTGATTAGCGCCAACCCTGGCTATTGGCGCCAGACGCCAACATTAGCGCCAGGCGCCAATGCTAGCGCCAGGCGCTACAGCTGGCGTTTAGCGCTGATTCAGAAATTCACGCGTTTTCTTAAAATCAGATAAAAATTGCCGTACAGGAGGATAAAATCATATCTTTCCTCAAAAAATGTCCTTTGATTTTAATTAAAGCTCTGAAAAGTCAACAAAAGTCAATTTATCAATGCTAATTAAATTAGGAATGAAAAGAACCTTCTAGAAGAATCTAGAAGACTAAAACCATTCCTAATTGCATTAGGAATGATAAATCTATATTAGGCCCTCCCCTAGATCATTGGGCTGCATATAAGGCTCAAACCAGACCCAGTTTAGTAAATTGGCCATAACTTCCTCAATATTCATCGGAATTGGGCTTATAATATATCGTCGGAAAGCTCTTGTCAAGCCCCATCCAAATACACTACTATTGACCCATATCATGCACCAACCAAACTGGATTTGCTGTTTCCTTAAAATAAGTTTTCAAAAACAGAGAGAAGAGAAAAGAAATTAAAACTATCTGCAACACTAAACTTTCCACACTTTCGCTTCATTCTATTATGATTCGACGTGAAAGGTACTCATCACCGGGTTTGGTTTTGGGGAGACACAAATGGGTGTCTACACTTAAGCATAGCTTTTCTCTCACTTGTTCACAAATGATTCCTACCCTTTACCCTAGCCTTACATTACAAGCTTTAAAGACCTTCCGACCTTTGTGCATAGAATTGTATGAATGTGAAAGTGTTGTTTATCAATGCAAGTTATGATTTGACATATTTCGAGTCGACTAGTAGGATTGAGCGTTCGTTGTTTTATACACACGAGAGTGTGAGTTGGGAGGGCATTGTTCACATAAAGGGGTTGGATGGAGAGCGATCGAGTACATCTTTTACTCGCCACAAAAATGAGAGTTGAGTGTGTGAGCACTAGTCTTGAATTCTATATGCTCTTGTGGTTTGCTCTGTTTGACAATTGTTAAGGAGGAAAGATAACTGTCTGGATTTGATTGGTTGATTTTGAAGCATGTTTATTTGATTTACCCTGAATCATTTGTGCTTGATTTTTACTTTTTGGGGTGAAGCATATTTATTGATTCATTGATGAGATCTTTGCTTAGGGACAAGCAAAGGTTTGGCTTGGGGGAGTTTGATGTGTCTATTTTATATATTATTTTACCCCCGTCCCTTGGTCATAATTAGTAGTGTTTTTGGCTCTTTAGAGTCACTTTTATTACTAATTGGTGTTTTCTAGTGTTTTCGTAGATTTGGTTGACTTTTGCAGGGATTTACAATTTTGGAGTATTTTCCCGAGATATTTTGGAGCAATCACGAGGATTGGAGAAGCACGACCAGACTTTATAGCCCAGGATCGGTTAGAGCCATCGAACCGGTGATTAAGGGCTCGGTATAAGTGATACCGGGGCATTTGGACCGAGTAATCAAGACCCGAGGAGGAAACCCAGATTGACCCGAAGAATTGGAGCCCAATCGTAGTTCAATTAGTGGCCCAAGAGAGCCGCCCGGCCAAAAAGGCTGGCGCCCGGAGGCGCGCCCGGCCGGGTGGGAGAAGCAATGGTCGGCGACCGGTGACGCGCCCGGCCGGGCGCGAGATTCAACTTGAAGAGCAAAAAGGCGCGCCTGATCGGGCGGTGCCTCGCCTGATCGTGCGCGTGTAATTATTAGGAGACGATTAGCGTCGTTTTAGTTTGTTTTAGTTTAGGATTTGTACGGAGTATAAATACTCTTCCGTAATACGATTTTAGGATCTCTCTCTCTCACTCTCTCTTTACTCTTTCTTTACTCTCTTAATTGTTTTCATAGATTTTCTCTCTATTAAACCTTTGTTCTTAATCCATTCTTAATTCCAGATTCGTTTGGTAACTATTTCTCTTCCCTTAATATTAGTTGTTTATTTTATTCCTTTAATTATGTCTTGCTTTATTGCTTTGATTTGTTTAGTTTTTATTATGTGTGAGTAGTTTTATTTCTAGGGTTTATGGGGATCCATAAATAATATGAAGGGGTAATTTATTGTTGTTAATTATCAATGCTAGATTAATTTCCTATTGATTGATTTAATGCTCTGTGACTAGATTAGGCCTGATCTTTTATGCATGAGTTTGACAATATTGATTCGAGATTCGACATATGAGAATTGATGTTTAGGTCTAGTTTCAATAGGCAGGTTAATTTATAAATGGTTAGGTCGAGATTCGAAAGATGAGATTTAATACCGGTAAATTAATTGTGTGATTATAATACGTAGCGAAAGCCCTTTGTAATCTGATAATATATGCATTGATGAATTATTATTATATTCTACCCTGAAATATTATTTATTGGTGAACCTATGCCCCAAATCCTTTTATATATTATTTTCTTCCTATTCTTGATCTCCGTAGTTTAGTTTATTACTCTAAATATAAATATTGGTTACTTCATAATCTAGATTATATTAGTTAATTAGGAATAGAAAGACTTGTTTCCCTGTGGAGTTCGACTCTACTTCCCTATCTACTTTAGTTAGAGGACTTATGTAATTACTTTTGATTAGGGGATACGACTTTACCCTGTCATTTGCTCAACTCCGAGTTTGATCTTTGAATGTGTTATTAAGAATCTGATTTGAGTGAGGAGCGAAAATATAAAAGTTGAGGCATGGCATTAATATACAGTATTGCTGCAAGACAGATTGCCCAGCCTTCAGTGTTCATTGTTGGTATGCCTAACCAACTGAAGAAACAAATGTATTCTTCTATATTTTCCATGGTACATAAAACAGCGAGTGGTTTGGTGGGGAATATGCATGCCAAAAAATTGACTTAGATTATGGATATAAACTCCCCAAAAAATTTAAAAATCAGTAAAAGTTAATTTTACGCGAGAGAAATACTCCATAATTTTGTTAACAAGAGTAAAAAAAACTCGACAAGTCAAACTAAGCTTCATAATACTATCAAAAACACATGCCAACAAATCAACATCACTTTTTTTCCCTCTTTTTTTTTTGTACTAGTATTAGTGAAAGTTCGTTTTCGTTTTTTTTGGAAACCGAACCACATATTTCGTTTCTTATTTTGCAAACCACACCGCACCACTTTCTTTGAAACCAACCGAACCAAACCACCTAAATTTCGGTTTCTTAAAAAAACCAAACCGCACCGAATTTTCCTATCAAGCCTCATGAACATCAAATTTTGCAAAAAACCGAACCGAACCAAACCAATTAAAACCGAACCAAACAAAACCAAACCAATCCAGGTATTAATTATTACCATCCCACCTTATCACCACCAACACCCACCCACCACCCATCACCCTGACCACCTAAAACCCACCCACCACCCACCCTAACCTACCAAAACCACCGAAACTCACCACCCATCCCCCAAAACCACCCGAAACCCACCCGCCATCCACCCTAACCCATCAAAAACCACCCGAAACCCACTCATCATGCATCAACCCGAATCCATCAAAAACCACCCCTCCACCCACCAAAAACTAAAGAAACCCACCATCCATCCTGACCACCCGAAACCCACCCAAAACTACCTACCACCACCACAATTCAATCATACACCACCATAAAAATAAAAAACTCAAACCAAATTAAAAGAAAGAAAAAGAGGACATACCTCACATTCCACCGAAAAACCTCGAATTTGGGTTTTAAAGGTCAAATTCGACCATGAAAACACTAGATCTAGTGTTTTCATGGTCGAATTTGACCTTTAAAACCTTTAGAATGTGAACACTGGTGCCCAGGTGGTCGTCCTTGCCTCCTTGGTCGTACTGTCGAAGAGGAGAAGAGAGTGAAAGTGGAGAAGAGATCGAAGAGGAGAGAGAAAGGACAGAGTAGAGAACTAGAGATTGGAGAAGATAAGAAGAGGAAAGGAGAAAGAGAGAACCGAGAGGGAGAAAGCTCACAAATGGAGAAAAAGAAGAGAAGAAAGGGCGAAAGAGAAGAGGAGAGATGAGAGGCTGAGAAGAGTGATTAGGTTTTTTTTTTTTGCTTATATAGTATGGCGAAATTCGTTCGGTTCGTTTCATTTCCGAAACCGAAACCGAACCATACAATTCGGTTCTTGATTTTACAAACGAAACGAACCACTTAAGAAAAAAACCGAACCATATTCCTAATTCGGTTCGGTTTTCGTTCGTTTGTTTTAAACCAAATTTTTTCATACTATATATTACAATAATGCTGTCATTCATGAAAAAGCAACAATTAATTATATCATTTTGTCTTTAATCAAATAGCTAAAGACAAATTAAAGTTCGTAATTACTATATTAACTAATATATAGATGGTGGTCTGTGACATAATTTGGCCATACTTACTGACATTGTGATGTATAATACTTGAATGAGAATATAACTAAACTGCGTGTACTGAGTTGGTGGCGCGAAAACAAAACCTTATCTGAAGATCTGAGGTCTACTGTGAAAAGGGATGTCAGCAGTTACAATAAACAGCGTTGCGACATTATTTCTTAGCAGCAACCAGCTATAATTTGAACTTCTTAAACTAAAGGCCAAAGCAATAGCTAGCACAGCAATCGTAGCAACACACCAAGCCTAAAGTATAACATGAATGCAGAGAACTAGTAAAACCCTAGAAAATTCATATCAAAAACCCATAAAATTCAAAAACTAGAAATCAAAAAATTCATATCAAAAACAATAAAATTCAAAGCCTATAAAATTCATATCAAAAACCCATAAAATTCCAAACTAATACCCTAAAATTCGCCATAAAAATCATAACAAAAACCAAAAAACTACTGACAAAAATTTAAAAAAAAAACATGGAAACCATGGATTTGAAAACAGAATTCACGAAAAAAACAACATAAAAAGAAATTAAATTATCTAATTAAGGGCAAAAAATTTCCTCGCAATAAGAGATCGATTCTTGTTCTACACCAACTCAAAATCGAAGACATGCAAAGAATAATGCCCAATATAAATGAAATTTAGAGAATTGTGAGTTATTAGGGTACCAAAAACGATAGTTATATACCTAGCAACAATATTGTATAGCAAATTGTAAGTTGATACCTGAAATTATTGAAAGCGACGAGCAAAAAACCCACAAATTCCTTGAAGTTTAGCAAGAAAAATTGTGAAAATTCTTTTGTCACTGATCGATGAAGGAGTCGTGGGTTTAGAGGAGATGAGCAATTGAGCAGAATGTGGGCGGTTTAATTGGGAATTTGGGGAAAATACAACCCGCTATTATTTTCATTAATAATTTCGAAATTGCGAAAACAATAACTCACGTGCATAGCACATGATTTTCCCGAGCTTTTATGTGTCGGGACAATCTTCGACCTTAAAAAGCGTCGAGAAAAGGCAGTACCAAAAATCATACGCTAACGCCACATCAACAGCGTCGAACCAAAAGCGTCCAAAAAGTACGCTTTTTGTAGTAGTGGATGGTTGTCAATAAGAGTGGGGGTTATAGGCAGCGGCTCGAATAGGGAGGGGGAGGGGGAAGGGGTGGATGGTGGTGGTTTTTGTTTGGTTATATATATATATATATATATATATATAGTTAAATGAGAGTTAAAAGTGTAATTGAAATTATAGGTTAGGAATGTCAATTAGGGGTTTTTGGTTGTCCTTAACAAAAAAAAATTTACAATTTGATTTTTATTTGCCAAAATAAATTTATAATGTTTTTTTCCAACAAAAAAAGTTGTTATAAATGGTTTTTTTTGACAAAATTTCCTAAAAAATATAGAACAAAGATAATACTACTCCCTTCGTGTTTTTTAAAGTGTTACAGTTTGACCGGCACATGGTTTTAGGCAATTTAATTAACTTAAATAAAATAAGAGGTAAGTGAGGTAGTTAGAGTATTAAAAAATTATAAAAGAAAGATAATGGAATTAATAATTTATTGAAAAGTAATAATAAATGTGATATGAAAGATATAATAAAAAGGGAAATTCTCATTGGTAGCCTCGTACTTTTGCTTATTTCCATTGGTAGCCACTTTTTATATGAATTATCTTTGGTAGCCTCGAACTTTTAAAATTTTACTTTCGTAGCCATATTTAGCTAAAACTGCTAAGTCACTGTTAAGTTTAACTGAGATTAGTTTTATAATAATTAAAAATACTTAACTAAAGTTAGTTATTTCATAATTGAATTAATGTTAAATAAATAAAAATAAAAAACAATTTCCCCTAACCAGCCCAGCCATCCCCTCCCGTCTCCACCTCCACTGCCGACGACAGCGCCGGTGCCCAAGCTTCCCCTCCTATCGGTGCCCAATTCCCGACAACCCAACCCTAATTCACAACACCCCAACCCCAATTCCCGATACCTCAATCCTGATTCTCGAAAACCCCAGGCCCAATTTCCGAACACCTCAGCCCCTCCTCTCTTGCACACTAAACCGGCAAACCCCTCAACACTAGCCAGCCAGCAAAAACCAAGGTTTTTTAATGTTAACTGAGTGACTGATGGAGATGGTTGGTGAGGACGAATGGTGATGGTTGAATGAGGTAAGATCGTGAGCAGCCAAAGAAAGGAAAGAGGAACATGGTTGGTTGGTTTTGAGGGTTTTCATAGTAAGTGGGAAAGAGAAAAAAATGTGATTTTGTGGTGTATTGGAGGTTGTGGTGGATTAAGGGGGATGGGAGGGACGACTGAGGGTGGGGAGGGTAGCGGCGGCGCCGGAAGAGGAGGATAGATGAAGATGGGACCAGGTGAGGGAGATGGTCAGATGGATAGGGCCTAGTGCGTGACTGCGTGGGGAGAAGGGGTGATTAAAAAAAAAAAATTAAAACCAAAAAAATTAAATTAAAATTACTTTAGTTAAATTTTAACACCCATTTAACAGTTTATAGTAAATATGGCTACGGAAGTAAAATTTTAAAAGTTTGAGGCTACCAAAGATAATTAATATAAAAATTAGCTACCAATGAAAATAAGCAAAAGTACGAGGCTACCAATGAGAATTTCCCTAATAAAAAAGTAGTAGTAGGTTTGGGTGGGAACCATGAGAGGAGAGATTTATAATATTTTAATGTAGCTTTTTGTCAAAAAAAAAGTGTAACACTTAAAAAAACACAGCCACAAATGAAAAGTGTAGCACTTAAAAAAAAAACACAAAGAGAGTATATGCTTAATTAAAAAATTTATATGTATCCAATTTGCATACCAATTATTCAGACTGCAAGTATGTACGGAGATCAGGGGATGAAAACAACTTCACAATTTTTGTGGGTTACATAAGTTTGGAAATAATAAATGCATTTTTATCTTTTTTCACAAAAATGCATTGACTGTACGAGTACTTATTTGTCATAGTGTAGTTTGACAAGGAAGTACTAATGTAGGTTTGATATGTATGTGCAAATACATATCAAACATTAAAATATTGAAAAGTATTGTAAAGCACATGGGGGTGGGAGAAAAGGGGGAGAGAGATGGGCATGTGAGACCAGTTTTAAATGTACCACTGAAAGCTTATATAATATCATTGATTATGTAGTGATTCTATTTGTACACGTAGTTAGTACCACTGAATGAATATATAGTACCATTGAATGAATATATAGTACCATTGAATGTTCAATGATACTATTTGATCATCTAGTGATACTATTAATCACCCAGTGATACACTTAAATTCAGCACATGGGGGTGAGAGAAAGGAGGAGAGAGATGGGTAAATTTCATGCGAAATGTCTCTTATACCCCTTGATATGTATGTCCAGGTACCTATCAAACCTCCCTTTGGAAGGTCTCGTAGTTTAACTAGTTTCTATATACACAAAAGTTAAAAAAAAATGCAGGTTTACAATAATTTAATGAATGGCGGTATTGAGCATGTGAAAATTCTACGAATACTACAGTTTCTATTTTTCTCAAACCTTATTGGTTTCTATTTGATATTTTGTTTCTGCTCTTCTTCTCTCTCCTCTAAACTTGTTCTTCTCTCTTTCTCTCTCCTTTGTTCTTCAATTTCCTTCTTTTTTTTTTGACAATTTATCTTGATTTTGTAACATAATTTTCCTGTTTTGATTAATGATTCATCTTTCTACATCCAATTTCTAGGTATGTATGTTCATCTAATTTTTCACCCACTACGGAATCTACCGCCGCCGCCACCATTGCCGCGAGCTTGAGCCTCGTTAACGCAGAAATTGAATAGAAATTGATAGTTTATCTTTCACAACAGATCAAGTAACAATAGTAGCAATAATAACATATCAAAGTAGTAGAAAATTCGAATCAAAGTAACAGAATATGGGTTACTTTTGAAAAAACAAAAAAAAAAAACTAGTGAGATTTTGATACTTTGTTTTGCAAGTTGCATGCGTAACTTAATTATTTTTGTGATAAAAAGGGTCACTTTTGTGGAAAAAAAATGTCACTTTTGTGAAAAAAGGTCATTTTTGTAAAAAAAAAAAAAAAAAAAAAAGGTCACTTTTATAAGAAAAAGAAATTACTTTTTGCAAAATCTTCGATATACAATAAAATTTTTATAAACCGGGAACATGCAAAAGGTTTTGTTCTATATATACCTTGGCTCTTCCACATACAAAGTATTGCCCAAAAAAATCCTACAATATGAAGGTAAGAAAAGCTTGCGAAGCTTTGTAGTCTTTTAATTTCTAAATTTAAGTTGCTCAATTTGCCAATTTCTTTTACTTGCCTCAATACTTTTTTTGTTATTATTATTTTTGTTTGAGGTTTTAGAAATAAATAATTGAAAACAAGTAATAATTGAAGCAAATTAACTAAGACAAAGAGGATATCATGCTTATTGCTTTAGTATATTGCCATGTTTCTTTCAAGTTTTAATATTACAAGATTTACAATGTATATGGCAGGAGAGTAACAACGAAGAAAATCAAGATCAGGACTCTATCTTCAAAGGGGTAAGGACAACTTCTAAGTATGATAGCTTTACAGTTTTTTTTTTTTTTTTTTTTTTTTTTTTTCATTGCCTACCCTCAAACAGAAAATTAGGCAAAAGAAGTTTTGCAAAAGACAATAAGTATATAGAGTATTGCAGATATAAGTGCTTTCCACTTGATTATAGACAATATTCTAGAGTTATGCTACTATAGTTTTGATGATAGTGCTTGATCTTTTGTTAAGCATATTGACTAGAAATTTCTATAGTGCCCGTTTGAAATATGAGTACCGTAATGTTTTAAGGATTATGTAATTCATAATTGACATATTTTTCTCCAAGTAATTAATTACTTTATTTTAATTTTGCTATAAAATAATATTATCAACATTTTTTTAATTATCAAAATTTTAATTTATGTAATTTTAATTCTTATTTTATAGTTTTTCAAAAAATATTTATTTTATGTTGGATTACAATTTTCAAAAATTATATTTGCATTGTAGATATTAGAATACTGATTGTGTCCAATTTATAGTGTAAAAAAAAAAATTGATTGCTCATATTGTTTATCATTAAAATAATATGGTAGTTATACTCCCTCCGTTTTTAAATACTTGCTCCATTTCTATTTTTTGCACTATTCATTTGTTCTACTTTGACTAATGTTTGTGATTTATACACAAGAAAAAATATAACCTTGTGGGTATTTGTTGGAATCATCTCAATGAATAGAGTATTAATTTTCAATTGTTAGAATTTATACTTATTGGTAATTAAAGATATTAGTGATCAAAGATTAACATCGGCATGCGTGTCCAAGAGAAATAAAGTAAAAACGGAGTGAGTATTTTAAACGACTGTGGTAGAAAGACCAATATATCATCACTAATATACCACCATGAACACTAACTTCATCAGATCACCCAACAATCAAGAACTAACAAGAATGGGAGACAAAAGAAAGAGAGAAGAGGATAGATGAGAGGGAAATAAAAAGAAGGTTATAAAGAGGGGGAAAATGAGGATTTTGGTAATAGAAAATATTTACTAATGGTATTGCTTTCCTCCTCTTCACAAACCAAATTAAAATCATAAAATATTTTAAATCAGACCACACAAGGACAGAATCTAGTAATGCATTTATTGTAATATTGACACATATGTTTTTATACTTCCTCCGTCCCTAAAAAAACAACCCTTTTGGGGAGTTTTTTACGGGTATTAAAAAACTTAAGTTGGAAGTGTAAGTGTATAGGAAAACTAATAAATGTAAATTGAAAAGATAAATTTATATTGGGTTTGCAAAAAAGTAGATAGAGAAATTTGTAGAAGTTTATGGAAATAGAAAAATTTACAAGGGAAAGCTAATTTTACACAAATATTATTGCAAATTGGAGAATATTTTTATGCAAATGGGATGAATATTTTGGGACTAAAATATAGCCATAAGAATCGTTCTTTTAGGGACGGAGGGAGTACTATTTTTGAAGAAAGTCAGACTTAATTAGGGTCTGTTTTGATTAACTGAAATGAGCTAAACTGAATTGAACTGAATTTATTTGAGCTAAACTGAACTGAACTTATTAGAGCTGAACTGAATTGAACTCAACATATTAGAGCTGAACTGAACTGAACCGAACTGAATATTTTATAAGAGAAGGAAATTAGGAGCTAAACTATATTTATTAGAGCTGAAGTGAACTGAAAATAATCGTATGAGAACAATCCCTTAACTATTAGGTTTCAGTCTTGAGGAACTCTTTCCTAACTTTGTTTCTTTCTTATTTAAAAAAAAAAAAATTAACAGTATTATCGCGTCAAGGATTCCAAATGGGAAAAGTCCCCTCCATTATTAGTGAATGCATTGAAAGCAGCAGCAGAACAACAAAACGTAGCAACATTTCACTTTCCTGGACACAATAGAGGTCAAGCAGCACCATTGTCATTGATTCAACTAATTGGTGATAGACCTTTTCTTCATGACTTACCTGAGTTAGATAACCTTTCGACTCCAAAAGGGCCTATTTTGGAAGCACAAAACCAAGCAGCGGAGGTTTTTGGGGCGTCGAAAACATGGTTTCTTGTAGGAGGTACAACTTGTGGCATCCATGCTGCTATAATGGGTACTTGTAGTCCCGGAGATGCCCTGATTCTACCCCGCAATTCTCACATTTCAGCAACATCAGCCATGGTTTTATCTGGATTGGTTCCGAAGTATATATTTCCTGAGTATGATTTTGATTGGGATTTACCTACTACAGTCTCTCCATCTCAGGTAAGCTTATACTTTTTTTTTTTTAATTTTTTTTTTACTTGATTCGCTTTGACTTTTACATTATTCACCAGTCCACCTTTAACCTTTATAATTTTTATTTATGAAAAATTAAAGTTATTGATAATTAAAGTTATGTATTGACAAGTGTGATAAATGAAACAGATTAAGTAAAAGAAAAAATAATAAAGAGAAAGTAATATTTTCACTTTTTTTTTATATGTACATTGTTACTATAAATTGTTGTATGTTTCTAGAGAAGATAACATATAATAAGAACTTAGATAAAGTTGAGTGAGGTTAAAGAACAAAATAAAAGTATGAAAAAAGTGGACAAAATAAAAGATCAAGTGAGCAAATGTGTAAAAATTGGGAGTTAAAGGGGTTAAGATATTCCAAAAATCGTAGTTATTTAACTACAATTATTCAAAAGCCTAATCCTCAAATCACATTCATTATTTAGCTTTTTTTGTTTAATATCTAATTTAATAACTTCAACTTCTCACTTTTTTAAAAAAATAATTTCCACCTTTTTTTTTTTCTTTCTAAATATACATGCTACGTATAATATGTCATGTGAAAGCATGGATACACTCTAATTAAGTAAATTGAGAAGTAGGATCATAAAAAATGATTAAGGAAAATTTGTCGGAAAAAGTCTTTTAAAGCAATCTTTTTGTTGGAAAAAACCTTTTAAACTTTTTTTTGGCAATCTAAAACCTGATTCTAATTTTTTTTTGTTGAAGCAACCAAAAACTCTAATTACCCTTATTATCCTCTAATTTTCCTTTATTACCCTTTTATCTCTCAATTAATTATTTAAAAATTATATTAATTAAAATAACATAAAACACCAAAACCCCCACCACACCACCAGCCAGACACCCCTCCCCTGCAACAGCCTTAAAGGCCAAATTACTGTTTGCGAGGCAAAGAATATCTTGATTTATGGTTTCAAATGTGCTCCACCAATCAATTAGGTCCTGATCCGGATGTTGTTCAAATCCAAACTTTACCGGTGGCCTTGGTGGCGTATTGCGTCAGATTTGGGGGTTTTTTGGTTGCGAATTTGAGGAGGGGAGGTTAGATTTTTGGGGCGTTGTATTGGGTGAGGCATTGGAGCGAGGATGATAGTTTTCGGCGGGGATGGGGGAAGCTGCTAGGCGTCGCCGACCGCCAGGGGTGTCTAGATCGGGGATCAGAGGCTGGCTGGATCAATTTTTATTTTAATTAATATATTTTTAGAATAATTTTTAAATAATTGAGAGTTAAAAGGATAATTAGGAATTAGAGGATAATTAGGAAAAATTAGAAGATAATTAGGAAAAATTAGAAGATAATTAGGGTAATTAGAGTTTTTGGTTGTCTTCAACAAAAAAAATTTAGAATCAAGTTTTAGATTGCCAAAAAAAAATTTAAAAGGGTTTTTACAACAAAGGGACTGGTTTAAAAGGTTATTTCCAACAAATTTTCCTTTCTTTAATATACACTAGGTTAATTCCGTGCGATGCACGGTTTTATAATAAGAATTGAATTCTAAACTTTTAACACATATTGAAATAAAATAACTACTTCCTCCGTTTTCCTAGTTAATTTTTGATTAAATATGAATATACAATTCTCAAAGGTGCATAATTTTCATATTTAATTAGGAAATTTCAATTAAATTATATTATTAACTATTGTTAACAAATCATAAATAACTAAATAACATAATATCTATAGAAAACTAAAAATTTAAAATTCAAATGGAATTTAATTTTCAAAGCAATGTTAAATAGGGTAGCTTGTAAAGGAAAAATATGACATCATTCATGTATTTTGAAGGGAAAAAATAAAATAAGAAAGTGACACGTAGGCAGTAATGATATCACCGGTTGTTACTTTAGTGTATATATATATATATATATAGATAGATTGCATCAATTGTTTACTTATTATATTTCATTTTTTATTTTTGTGTGTGTACATTTATTCATTTTTTCTTTATATGTAGAATTAATTTACCAACTATTGATTAATTTGTATTGGGCAATGGGCATACATAATTTTTTTAGCTGTAATAGAATGCAATATTTCATGATAGGTAAAGAAAGCAATTGAAGAATTGGAATCAGAAGGCCTCAATCCAGGTGCAGTTTTTATCACATCCCCTACATATCATGGGATATGCAGCAACCTAAAGGAGATCTCTACACTATGTCACATCCATAGCATTCCACTTATCGTCGACGAGGCTCACGGCGCTCACTTTGGCTTTCACCCATCGCTTCCGTTACCGGCCCTCCAACAAGGTGCCGATGTAGTTGTACAATCAACACATAAAGTGCTACTCTCTCTAACTCAGTCATCTATGTTACATGTATCGAGAAATAGCATCATAGACCAAGATAAAATCAGCAAATGCCTTCAAACCCTTCAAACAACTAGTCCAAATTCTTTACTTTTAGCTTCACTAGATGCAACTACAGCTCAACTGAAAGAAAACCCATCAACTATTTTCGACAATGCTATTAATTTAGCAATTGAGGCTAAACACACAATCAAACAAATCCCAGGATTCGTCGTCCTTGATTATCCGTTCATTGACCCTTTAAGAGTTACTATTGGAGTCTTTAATCTCGGTTTTACTGGCTATGAAATTGACGACTTCTTATATAAGGAGCAAAGAGTGTTATCTGAGCTCCCTGGATCACGCTTTATCACATTTCCATTCGCTCCAGGAACATGTAAAGAACATGTAGATAGGCTAATTTTGGGGTTTAAGAGCTTTATATTGTCACCAACGTTCATCCAGCGTCATCATCAAAGGTCTCATACTCTCTCACATTCAATTATTAATCGCGTAAACCTTGAACAATGGAGTGATGTTAAGATTAAACTCACTCCACGAGATGCTTTCTTTGCAAAGAAGAGATATGTGGGTATCAAAGACGTCGTTGGAAAGATATGTGGGGAATCGATATGTCCATTTCCACCCGGTGTTCCGATAATTACACCGGGTGAAGTGATCTCTGAAAGGGTTGTACAAATTTTACAGCAATATAAAGCTGATAGTACTACACTAGTTGGAGCTTCTGATCCTCTTTTGTCTTCAATGCTTATTTGTGATGTTTAACTGTATGATTTAGCTTACATAGTATCTTTTATATGATATTTATTTATTAAAGATGATAGTGAGCTAGAGTTAAGAACAGACATGTATTTTTAGATATCTTTAGTTGTTTTATTGTAAGATTTTGTTCTTCAATGTTATTTCATCGCATTGCTCATCCAAAAAATGGTGGTGGTAAACATGTTGCTCATACATATTCATTTCGATTAGGATAAAGCTATATAGGTCGTATTTTGGTGGTGATATAATTTTTCTAGTTTGATTTGCGTGAGTGTGTTTTTTGGGTGAGGACAGTGCTCGTATTATGAGGGAGAATGTCGCCTGAGATAATTTTATTTATCAAATTGTCGCTTAGGAATAACTTTTTTTATCAAATTGTCGCCTGAGTTAATTTGTTTACCAAATTGTCCCTAAAGGGTTTTTATATTTACCAATTTGGTCAATTGGCCGGGAGAATGTTAAATAAATCTATCATAAAATGAGATTTCCTCTGTTCTCTCTCTAAAACCCTAGCCTCCATTGTTGAATTTTGAAGGGGCTTTTATCGGATTTACTGGTGGAAAGCCCCAATCGTTGTTTCTTTTGTGCCTTTTCTCTTGCTTTAGGTTTATAATAATTCTTCCTCTTCGAGGAGGAATATTTCTCCCTTGAAAGACAGGGTTTTTCTTCCTCTTTAAGAGGATTTGGCTCCTTCGAAAGACTGGGTTTTTCTTCTCTCTTTTGAGGGAGGATTTGCTTTTTTATTTCATGGATTGCTATTGAGTTGTTTCATTGGTAAAATTTTGTGCGGGATTGAAAAAGAGATTAATATTTCAACAACAATCGAACGAATCAGACGGAAATTTTCTGCACGGCTACAACAGATCGATAGTCCCCCTCGCCGAAGAAGGCTGTGAATCACAGCGATATGAAAGAGGGTATGAAGAATATACGATTTGCAACAACGATCGTAGCTTTGCTTACATAATGTTTTTATTTGATTCAATTATTATGTATTTGTTAGATCTAAATCTCTTTGTAGATATCGTATGAATTATTTATGAATCAATTTTATTTAAAAAAAAATGAGATTAGTGAAATTTAACTTTTAGCTATACGTTTGAAAGGACTAAAGCTAACATACTATTCTAAATTTAAGACTATCATATTAGTAAATCAATTGTATACTGGGTGTGGTAAAACTAATTATATGATTGCTGTTGATTTGCCTATCTAAACTTGCATCAAAGAATAATATGGGATATGAGTATATGACTGACCTATGACCCTAATATTACAAGGCTTAAAACTCTTAAGTGGTAAAGTTCTTCTTTGATGTGGGCTTGGTTTAGCCCAATGAAGAGTTTCATGATATCCTAGCAAGTTATATATGCTCCTAGCCATTATAGAAGTCCCAAGTCCCAATAGGAAGAGTAGAGATTTTGCAGTGTGCGATTCCTACAGGCGTGGATACCTTACATCGTACCATTGTTTTCGCAAAAAGAATATATTATATAAATGTAAAGAATATATAACTGTAGAGAAAAGAACATACTATTATAATGTAAAGAACATATACCTAAAGTAAAAAAAAAAAACATATTTGCACCTAAAAAGAGTGAATAGAACATATGTCCATGTTCTTTGATTGTTAGTGTAATGAACTTTTATTTGTGATATAATGTTCATTGCTTATTGTGAAATGTTCGTTGAATTTTGTCTTAAAATTATGGTAGAGATATATATATAAATGATGTTCATTACATAATATCTTCATGTTTTTTTCATTTTTTTTTTACAAAGTAATATCTTCATGCTCTTTATTAATATTATATTACAGATATTCTTTAGATATACAAAAAAAAAAAAAAACATAAAATTGGATTTTTTTTTTACAAAACTGATATATGCTCTTTAAAAAACAATAGTATGATCGATACAAAACAGCTACATGTTCTTTCCACACTTTTTGTTTGTACCATGCAAGGTACAGGCTGCTGTACCTTAGAATTTTCAGATATTTTGAAGATTAGTTTGGAAGTAAAGACCAACAAAACTGACCTTATGTTAGTACTCCCTCCGTATTTAATTTAAATAAATGAAACGTTTTGCCTTTTACGGAGTTTTAGAAAGTTAGATGAATCTATTTAAATAATAGGTAGTAGGGTATAAGTTTGAAAAGATAGAAAAAAGGAAGAAGTTTTGTAGGACCATTAATTAGTACGGAGTAGAATATTATTATAAAAAAAAGAAGAATATTATTAAAAAAAATAAAGAGGAGTTACTAAAGAAAGAAACTATATTTAAACATGTTTGAAAGTGGAAAACGTTTTGTTTATTTAAACACGGAAGGAGTAGTTCAAAAGTACAGAAGAAGGTTCAATGAAGGTGAAAATAAAAGGAAAGGTAATTGTCCATACTGTCCTAATCCAATACTTAATTTGAATGATACCGTAAGCTTATACTTCCTATAATAGAGATTTATAGTCTATAATACTCTCTAGGAAATTTTGTGTAGAATTACCCAAAAGATAGGATCATTTGTGAATGACTAACCTTTAACATAGATTTATAGTCTATAATACTCGGCCCCTTAACATAGATTAAGTCTTGGCGTATACCACCTATTGATTTCAGCGCATATAGGATGACAATTTTGCAATTAAAAAGTACTATCCAGATAACTTATATTTTAGTGGTACATTATACATGTATAATGGTATATAATGATACATTATAATGTACCCTAGAGAGGTTAGCTTTTTCTAGAAGTTGAAACTTATAGGATGGTAAAAAGTACCACTATACTCGTAATAGTCCTCAAAAAGTATTATTCGGACAACTTATACTTTAGTGGTACATTATACATGCATAATGGTACATTATAACATACTATTAGAGAATCAACTTTTTCTAAAAGCAAAAATTAAATCAGCGGAAATCACTTCCTTACCCTCCTATTTACATAGCTCGCCCAGACTCACTCCTTATGTTAACATAACCCCACAACTCCACAAGGCCACAACCACAGGCCATAGGATACGGGGCTCTGGGAAACAGATAGATAACAAAGCGACCTCCTTTTTTTATTTTATTTTTTTTGAATATCACAAAGCGACCTTGCTAAGCTAACACAAAGGTGCTGCAATGGCTTCCACTTCCTCGTCTTTCCCCCACTTCGTAAGCCTTCTCTATCCCTCTTTCTCTCTCCATTGATTTACTGCTTTTAATTTCTGATACTCATTTTCTCAACAGAATTTCTCTTTCAAATTCTGCTCCAACAACTCTTCAGCAAGCCGTTCAACTGTAAAAATACATTCTAATTCCAAGGCAAGTTGTCATTTTTCATCATTTTCACTACTTTAATCGCATAATTACTTGCTTTCTTATTAAATTATTATCTCAGTATTTGAAATTGGGCTCTGTAATTTGTGGGTGTAAATTATAGTGTTCTGGGTATTAACATGTGTTCTGGGTATTGATTAGAATTTAGGCTTTTTTATTGGTACTATTACACTTGTTTTGTAGTCAATTGTACCAAAAACACTCTAATTAGTACCGATACGAGTCGATTTTTAGACTTCTTATGTGACATTTTGGGTGTATAGAATAATAAGCATTATAATCTGTCAAGTACGAATTTAACCATGTGTAACAACAATTCAGTCTTTGAGGCTTGTGACATTAGCAAGATTGGAAATGTGGTTTTAGGCTTTTAGCTTAGGTTGTTGATACTCCTCAATGAACTTAAAATAATACATACAATAGTACCCATGTTCTATGTATATTGGCTGTACAACTACTCGTACTCGTGAAAATTTTAAGATTGAACTTTTTTTTTTTGGAAGAATTTTAAGATTGAATTTAATTCGAATACTAAACGAGCCAAACTCCAACTCAATGATTGTTAGAGATATGAGATATTTATATTGGAAAATATATGTTTAACATAAATAAACCTAATTATATTATTCTCTGAATGATATCTACGGAAAATATATTTTTCGATATCTCATATCTCTAACAATGATCCACCTGAACTCGTTGATCCTAATAACAATGATACATGCTTTATGACATAAATAGCGGAAATGGCTGGTTTTGATGTAGCCATTCTTCCACGGCCTTGGCAAAGTAACTTCTTGGTTAGTAAAGTGGTTTTATATTAGCATTTTTAGGGGAATGCAGCTTCCCTGAGCCCCTGATGGTGTTACCTGTATGTGAATCAAATTTAAAGTTTGCTGAAATATGTCAAGAGTATTAAGTAGAGTTCCGTGCAAGTGAACTATATTGATTTACATGTATCCTTGACCTCAAGTGTAACTTGCAACAGGCTTTTTTATAATTGCAGATGCTTTATCTATCTTTAGGCTTATTAAAGCTTAAGAGAGTTTAAAATCATGGACTAGTTTGCTGAAACAAGTCTAATAACTTATTCAGATAATGCAGTGAGAAACTGCATGATTAAAGGAGAACAATATTTGGCGTAGAACTTAGGTTTAAGACTGTTAGATGGAGACAAAGTAAAGCTGTTATTTTCGATTATTGATGCAGTCCTTCCTTTTATTTCATCCAGAAGCTCAAAGTTACTTATCTGTTATTATCTTGCAGGAAAGTATCATCCTTGAGCAAGAGAGTAAGCAAGTTGAGTTCAAACATGGAGAAGTACGGACAACAACAAACAATGACTCGATGGTTTACCATCCTCGTATGGGTCACCAGCAAAAGCTGCCCCCACTAGTTACTGCCTTAGAAGATGCTGCTGCAGAGGATGCTGCAAGTTTTCATTTTCCTGGACACAACAGAGGCAGAGCAGCTCCATCCTCATTGACTAAGCTCATCGGTCAAAGACCCTTCCTTCATGACTTACCTGAACTACCTGAGCTTGACAATCTATTTGCTCCGGAAGGTCCTATTCTAGAAGCACAGAAGCAAGCGGCTGAAATCTTTGGGGCATCAGAGACTTGGTTTCTTGTTGGAGGTACAACCTGTGGAATTCAAGCAGCTATCATGGCTACCTGCAGCCCTGGAGATACACTGATTCTTCCTCGGAATTCCCACATTTCTGCAATATCTGCAATGGTCTTAAGTGGAGTGGTACCGAAGTATATATTTCCTTACTATGATTGTGATTGGGACATTGCTTCCGCGGTTTCTCCATCAGAGGCAAGTTCAAACTGGTGCTAGGAACTTTCCTGGTAGGATTTGAAGTAGTTCAACTGCATCTTTCTTTTTTTAAAGGTTGATTATTTTTTAACAAGATGCTGTTTTTATGACAGGTTGAGAAAGCAATCAAGGAATTGGAATTGGAAGGTCAAAAACCAGCAGCTGTATTTGTCACTTCCCCTACTTATCATGGGATATGTAGCAAATTAAAGGAGATCTCTGATCTGTGTCATTCACGGGATATTCCTCTGATTGTAGATGAGGCTCATGGAGCCCACTTTGGTTTTCACCCACAGCTTCCTCTTTCAGCCCTCCAACAAGGGGCTGATCTGGCTGTTCAATCCACTCATAAAGTGTTGTGCTCTCTTACTCAGTCATCAATGTTACATCTATCTGGAAAACTTGTTGATAGGGAAAAACTCTGCAGATGCCTTCAGACCCTTCAGAGTACTAGCCCAAGTTACCTGCTTTTAGCCTCACTGGATGCCGCTGCAGCTCAACTAAGAGAGAACCCATCAACGGTTTTTGACAATGCAATCCATCTGGCAATCGAGGCCAGAAAAACGATGGAACAGATCCCAGGCATCTCGGTCCTTAAATTTCCTAATTATGCTGAGTTTCCTGCCATTGATCCATTACGGTTGACTCTTGGCTTCTATGACCTTGGTCTCAGTGGCTATGAAGCTGATGACTTCTTGTTCAAGGATCAAAGAATAATTTCTGAGCTCACCGGGTCTCATTCCATTACATTTCCATTTACTCCAGGAACTTGTAATGAGCATGTCAACAGGCTAGTCTTAGGGGTCAAGAATTTATCATCATCTTCCCTCTTGCGTTGGAGGAAGAAGCAGGGAATGAAGCACACTGATCTGAAGCCCTATAATGATATCATAATGCAATTGAATCCACGTGAAGCCTTCTTTGCCAAGAAAACACGGGTGAATATCAAGGACACTGTTGGAAAGATATGTGGAGAGTTGATATGCCCGTATCCACCTGGTATTCCAATAATGATTCCTGGTGAACTGGTCACGGAAGGATCTTTAAATCTCCTACTGCAAGCTAAAACTTTAGGCGCTACATTAAGTGGAGCTTCTGATCCTGGTCTTACATCAATGGTTATCTGTGATGTTTAAAGCAGGCCTTGACTCACTTCTCAGATGCAAAGTTAAGTAAAATATTCTACTGTTACGGTAGACAAAGTTCAGTTCAAATTGAGTTATTGTAGCGTCTTCTGCAAAATAGAAAGCTATGCATAGTTGTACAAAGAGAAGTTATGTGGTGCACTGGAGCAACTGGATGGAACTTACAGCTCGAGAAGCAATTTGAGTCCCTGTCGTTATCAGCTGTGTAGATTATAGACAAAGTATACATTAGTTAATGGCATGTAGCAGGGTTACATCAAAGTGACCTAGATGATCTGGTATGGTAATGTCGCTTACTGATTACAGGACCTATTTGGACAAGCATCTGCACACTCTCCGTCAGGGACAGTCATATTGGCTCTAAATGTCAAATGTAGTAATCACAGCTCAGAGCTGATTTTTCAAGTTGTGTTGATTTACAAGATTCTTTGAATCCTTGCTAAAGTTCTCTCAATGCTGCATAGTTCTATAGAGTTGGTTTTGTGCACAAGATGCATACGAATCTTCTCTTAGATCTTTCCCTTAGCTAGACTTGACCAAAACCAATTTGTATCCATTTACAGACGTAAACTAAACTGTACCTAAATTCGAAATGTAAATTTGGAAGTTCATGCCTTGATGTTGTCTTGAGCCAATCTTGGCCATGTGACCTACATTGTCTTTATAGTAAAAGTTTTGAATACTCCTCATTTTTCTTGGCAGTTTTTTCTGTTACCTTGATTATATTGAAATAGAAACTCCCTTCTCTGTTTTTGTCATAAAAAAAATCTGTCTCAGCTCTCTTGTAAGAATTACTCTAGTCCATAAGTGGTTGTAGTTGCTTACAGTCAATTTTAACATCTTATAAACTTATTCATGTCAGTTTCCGGTTAATCTGAGTATGCAAGATAGCCGACAGCAATCTGAAAACAAATCAAAAAAAAATATTTACATTTTCATATCTACATTCCTTTATACTTGTACATTTAGTATTTTACAAACCCCTTCTCCCGAGAAAAAAAAACATTCCATTTCCACCGTTAGTTCTAATACAAATATTACTATACATGAGAGGAACAAAGTGACAGAAAAATTTTGAATTCTGTTTAGCATTTCATGTCTATTATACACTCGTGACTTGAGAAGCAGCAAGTTTTAAAAATATTCATTGGACTTAAGTTCATTGCTGCTCTGAGGATACAGATTCTACAACTGGGGCAGAACAAAATATTCTCTTGAGCTGGAAAAAAGAATGGAATGTAGACAAGAAGTCTACATCCCAGACAGTTGTTTTTTTGTACCTATCACACCACTCTGCATATCTTTGTCTAGGAGTGTTTCTAGTGACCTAGAATATCTTCTTCTCGCTTTCCCTGCTTCTTTCAGTAATTCTGCCAACCTCCGCTTTTCCTCATCCACAATAGGATCAGCTGTTCCGAGCTTCTCTTCTCTCATCACCACCACGAATTCTAATAGCTCAATTGCATCATCACATCTGTTTTACATCCAGGAAAATGTCAGAGAAATTACATATTGAAGTTTAATTCAAATGTAGATAGAAGCTATTAATGAAAAGAATGTTTTGAAAAAAAAAAAAAAAAAAAAAAAATTAATTCCCTTAGAGATGAGAAAGCCATTATCATACTTCTTTTTGTGGTGCTTTATTAACTAGAATCCTTGAAAATATAATGGTAGTTACCTGCTGCTTCAATCCTATAGTTTAACAATACGTCTACTACGAGTCTGTGAACCATATATATAATGGCTGATAACTTGTTTCATTCTTGCTGATTCTAGTGTCAGCATAATTGAAATGTCATTTTTAGATGGAAACTTCAATGGCATTAGAGAATGATTGCCAAGGTGAAACTACTTTTACAATGACAGAACACTAAAGTGAAGAAATACAGGTTACTAAAGCGAAATTTGTCTTACCTATGGGCTCTAGCAACTACAATGGAAATTTTCCCGAATAAATCTAAAAATAAAAACCAATGTTGTATAGTATGCAGGAGAGGGAGGATCGATACATACCTACCAAGGGCATCATAAGTGCCTGCAAGATTACTGTAAACCCCTAGAGTATCAGGGTGAAACAATCCATATTCTTGCTCTAAAATACTCATGGCTTTGTCGAAGAGCTCAGCAGCCTCAGAAATTAGACTGAGCTGTACACAGGTAAGGCCTAGTTGATTCAAAGTGATCGCGTAAAGGGAAGACTTCTTTTCCCCTGAATCCTCAAACTTCAAAACAGAACTTTTAAGGAAATTATATGAATCGGAGTAATTCCCTAGCATATAATTTAACACCCCCATTTGAGCTTCAATTCCTGCAATCTTGCTCTTCTGTGATGCCTCATCACTGTGTAGTTCTAGTGCCTTTTTCAGTAGTTTAATGGACATATCAAGCTCATTCATTGACTCATATATAGCAGAAAGATCCGTCAAACCATTTGCAATATCCTCCACATCGGTTCCCTTGGGTGGTGGCTTAGAATATATCTCAAGGGCTCTTTCACAATATGATACTGACTCACTGAATTTCCCTATCTTACAGTAAAGCTCTCCCAAACGAACAAAGACTGAAGCAACTGTTGGATGGCTCTTGCCTTTGCTAGACGCGAAAGCATTAAGTGCTTTTTTGTAAGTGAAAATTGCATCATCATATCGAGCCAAGGCTAAATATGCATCTCCAATGTTACAGTCAACAGCTGCAACATCTGATTCCTGCCCATTGCAATGCATAGCCATGCTTGCTAATACATAATGTTCTAGGGCAGCTTCATAGTCGCCCTTTGAATCACAAATTAAGCCCATCAATCTTCTGTCTGCAGCTTCTTTGATTGAAGGGGGACAGCCATTTTCTTTATGGATATCCAGAGCCAGTTTACAAAGCTTCCCGGCCTCATCAAATTCAAGTATTTGAAGATAAGCCTCTGCCACATACCGACAAGTCTCTCCAAACCGGGGGTCCTTAACTCCAAGAACAGTTCTCTGAATCTCTAAACCAACTTTATAGAGATTAATTGCCTCCTCTATTTGACCCATCATTGCATAAACGTCACCCAACTGCATACACCCCACAAATTTAGCAAGGGCATAGCTTTGGCCTAGCTCAATGTTAGGAATTTCTATGGATTGTTCTAGAAGAGGAATGGCTTCCTTGTGTTTTCCTGCAGCACAATGCATTGAAGCCAACATTTGCAAACAACTTACATAATCCAAACTCGGCCTCTTATCAGAACTAGCACAACTTTCAAATGATTTCTTTGCTCGAAGGGCAAACTCAAATGCCCTTTTCGGGTTGTCTCCCAATGTATTTATATCCCGAGCTTTCTTCAGTAAATATGGCCCTAAATCCGGGTTGTCAATTCCTTTCTCCACATCTCCTCGACCAGTTCCATTATGATTCTTAAAAAACTTATCTTCACCTGAAGAGCCTGATATCGATCTTCTTGAGGCATTCCTCTTGCCACTAGGAGGCTTCTCACTAATTATTTCAACATCATTATCCTTCCACTCCACTTTCCTTCCCTTATTAGCCTTCTTCGGCTTCTTCTTCTTCTTCACACTTTGTGGTGTTTTATCATGTTGCTCTTCCACAACAACCTCCTTTATATCCTCCTCAGTATCCACAACATTATCAGCTCCCACAAGATGTCGAAGCTCAGAATCAATCCTCGATTCATTACCATAGCTTGTCACGCTATGAGTTGATTGGGATTCATCAGAGCTCTCCATATCACAGATATTTTGATACAACTGTTCTATTGAGTTGTCAACAACATTAAGAATTGCTAGATCAATTGAACCAATACTAGCAGAACCAGGACTCAGAGGACTTATTGGTGATGCATGTTGGTTCTTATGGCTTCTTTTGAAGTTATATAAGCTCCCATTGTGGCTCGAATTCTTCTCTATATCATCATTCATATCCGATCCAGGCATTCCTATTTCGAAAAATCGTGTCAATTCACATTCTAATATACAATGTGCAATTAAATTCAAGAAATACCAAAACACTTACCTTAAAAATGAAAATTCTACCCACATTTTGTTCCTAAATGAAGGTCTTGTTTTACTCAATAGTCATAATCCATATCAAAATCTCATTTAGTTTATTCATTCACTAATAATTTATCAAACATGGTTTTTATATCATTCATTTTTAATCAATCAAACCTCACTTTAATTAAAAATTTAATTTGCCTTTCTTTCAAAAAAAAAAAATAATTTGCCTTTAACCAACCAAACCCACTAATTTCATATCTTATACACCTTTCATAAATGTTTACAAAAGACAAATGAAATTTTATTAGATATCAAAGGAAGTACAACATTTCTCTTTTCTCCTTTCAAAATAGAAAATCAATGAAACAGAGCATATACAGAGTTCTATTATGCAAAATCCAAAATTACAAATTTCTGTCCACCAACACTTAAAAAAACACGAATTCCACAATGGAAAAGTCCTAAAAACATATGGAAATGTATATAATTTATTTAAACAAACAATGAACCAACACAAATTCAATAAAAATCTACAAATATAAAACAAACAACAAAAAATCATATACATTATGCAAAAATAACAAAAACACCCACATTGCTTACAAAAACATGAAAATAAAAACAATTACACACCTTAATTAATAAGAAATCTTCCAAAAGCTTCCCTCGAATGCAAGAATGAATCTTTTTTCTGACCCAGAAAAAAAAATTAATTTGAAGAGGAAATGTAGGTATGAAAATGAACCAAAAAAATGTAAAATTTTGAAAATAGAAATATAATGGGTAATTTATATTGCTAATAATATTATTTAAAAAGAGGTTAGCAGAAGAAAGGGATGGAAGGGTAATTAAATTTTGAAGCAAAACAAAGAAGGTGACCTTTCTCCCACCACCATTTGCAATTTTTTTTTTTTTTTTGGTTAATTTAATTTTCTATTTTGAAGGAAATAATTAAAATGAATATTTTGGGTGGTTTGCTTAGATTACAGGTTGGCGCGAATAACGAAATTGTAAGTGTGGGAAAATGGAAGGACATTCATTCTTGTTGAGTGTGAGAGTTTCAAAGTCTCTGTATGTGCGCTTGTATGCACATGGACGGACATTACTTGTAGATTTTATCATCTCTTTGAGGTTTGTTTTGCTATGTTTTCGGTTCGCCCATGTGTCATCCACTTGGATTTGCTTCGTCTTGGGACTTGTGAGCTCGAGGTGAATGAATATTTAATGCAAAAATTCCAGAAGATAGAAGAGTAGTCTCTTAAAATTTGGCCCACAATTATTTTTAGGGGTTGTTTGGTTAGTGTATTTTTTGGTTTGAAGGTATGGTAACAATTACTTCTTCCGTGTTTTTTAAGTGTTAAAGTTTGATCGGTACATAGTTTTAAAATATCGTTATTGTGTGTTTGGTTTGAAGGTATGGTAACAATTACTCCTTCCATGTTTTTTTAAGTGTTACAGTTTGATCGGTACATAGTTTTAGGAAATTTAATTGACTTAAATAAAATAAAAGGTAAGTGGGGTAGTTCAAGTATTAAAAAATTGTAAAATAAAATATAGTGGAGTTAATAGTTTATTGAAAAGTAATGAATGTGAAAGGAGAGATATAATAAATTAAAAAAAAAAGTAGTAGTGGGTTTGGGTGGGGAACATAAGAGAAGAGAGATATAATATTTTAATGTAGTTTTTTACCAAAAAAAATGTATAACACTTGAACATGCCAATAATTCATAAAAGCCGGTGTGAGTTGGAGGAAAACTTACATAGATCAGGAATATGGATGAAAAGAGCTTTGATTTGCAACAAATTAAGCGAATTCGGTTGAGAAACGAATGAGCAACGATCATTTGAAGTTTCGACTTCTTTCGAGCAGCGTTCGCAACAAACCAGAGCACGAAATGAACTGAAAACGGGAATTTAAAGTGATTCCCGTGCTGGCGCCAGTCCCTAGGCATTGGCGTCACATTCTGTGCTTGGCGCCAGACGCCAATTTCAGCGCATGGCGCTAATGCCTTTCAGCGACGCCAAAGCAGCCAGCCACCTTTTGGGGTTGTGCTAGCCTTCTGCAATATATTCTGGGTTCCTTGGTACGCCAGTTAGCCCCTCTAAGAAATTTGACATGATTAGGTAATCGGCTTGATTACATAAAGTGATCGACCTAATGAAAAGATCGTCTCACTAAGCTTAAAAGCGCCTAAGCATTGGCTCATTAGCAAAAAGCATCGACAAACAGGTTCATTAGCAAAAGGCACCGACATATAGGTTCAAGAGCAAAGAGCGCCGACGTACAGGCATAGCAAAAGGCAAGTTCAAGCGAACTTTTATAGATCGACGGGCGTGGATCTTTGGTATTTTCCTTTGGGAGATTATCGCATCAAATGAGGATGACTTCAAGAGAAGATGTCTTCGACATCATTCCCTAGCTTGCGGAAAGTTATCACAAACAATTGAAGGTAATTTCAGGCGAAATTTTCTTCGATCATAGTTCCTGAGGCATGGAAGATGATCATAATGCGGATGAAAATTATTTCAAGAGAAATAATTTTCGATGATATTCCCTTGGACGTGGAATATTATCACAGCGGAGAGGATAGTTTCAGGCGAAGCAATCTTCTAATTTGGAAGCAGTTACAAGGTGTAGCGGTTTTCAAGCGGGATGGCATTCTCTAGCTTGCAGGAGGTTATCAAAACAAATCGGTTACTTTCAGAGACGTGTGCTCGACGGTGCAAGATACGCGTTTCTTAACTCTTCTATCTGTTTAACTAATGCTAGTTTTGCAGGTATCGACATTATAAGATTGATTTAGGATCGCATAACGTTGTGAATCATTCTCCGTCCCTATCGATACTTTGACTTTCGTTTTCAAAACTTGCGTTTCTCCAAACTCAGTTAAAGTGGGGGCTTCTGTAGACACCCATTTGTGTCTCCCCAAAACCAAACCCGGTGATGAGTACCTTTCACGTCGAATTATAATCGAATGAAACGAAAGTGTGGAAAGGTCTAATGTTGCGGAAAGTTTTATTTCTTTTCTTTTCTCTTCTCCCTGTTTTTGAAAACTTTATTTTAAGAAAACAGCCAATCCAGTTTGGTTGGCCATGATATGGGTCCAATAGTGGTGTAGTTGGATGGGGCTTGCAATGATCTTTCGAACGATATATTATAAGCCCAATTCCGATGAATATTGAGGAATTTATGGCCAATTTACTAAACTGGGCCCGGTTTGAGTTTTAAGTACGGCCCAATGATCTAAGGGAGGGCCTAATATGATTTATCATTCCTAATGTAATTAGGAATGGTTTTGGTCTTCTAGAACATTATAGAAGGTTTTATCATTCTTAATTCAATTAGGATTCTTCAGTGTTTTAATTAGATCAAATAACATTTTCGACTGAAATTATATTATTTTATCTTCCAGTACATTATCGGATTTTCGAAAACGCGTTAAAATCCGGTTTGGCGTCCAACCCCAGGCCTTGGCGCCTGGAATCAGGATTGGCGTTAGACGCCATCCATTGGCGCCTGGCGCTAGCCACTGGTCCTAGCGCCAATGAGCCAGGGCTGGCGCCAAATTAGTTTTTCGATCTTCAGACTCTGTTTTGATAAATTATCTTTTTTGGATGTTTTTCTCTATAAATATCGTATCAAAAACTCCGTTTTCATTCACGGATTATCAATATTTATTCATCATCTTCATCTATCGTTCACCAATTTTTTTTATTCTCAAGTTTTAATAAACTCCGTTTTCAATCCTCTTCATTCATCTTCAACATTCATACATTCTTTCTGAACTTTGCTCTTTAATACAAAATTCCGCATTCACAAGATCTTGATACACCTATCCATATTCGAAGTTGCCTTCGCCCTAGACGTGAAAGGTTTTAATTTCTGAGGGTTTGGTCCCAAATCTCTCTTTCAATTATTTAATTTAATCGCTTTGTTTATTTTTTTCCTTGAAGTTACTAACGTGTGTATTTTGTAATTAGAAAGAGGTACGAGGCATCCAAGTAAGTACTTTAATGGTTTAATTGATTTATAATGTAGATATCATGCTTAGATTGTTATTTATGATTCCTAGTATCATGTCTAGGGTATCTTTAATATTAAGTATGATTTAAAGTATGATGCTTCCTATGTTCTTTCTAATGTTTATGATTATTTATGATTTATTATTATTGTTTATTATGTTGCTTGATATGCATGTTATTTCGTATTGTTATTGCTTGATCACCTTTATTGCAGGTTAAAGGGAATTTGTATTTCCAATCACGCTTAATAAGATAATTAATAATCTTGTTAGGTTAATTGTGATTATAATTCAAGTGATCGCTAATAATAGTTTATTTCTGCATTAATGTTCAACCAACATAGATTAAACAGGTTTAGGGTTGATCCTATTGATTGTATGTTAGTCAAAAAGCGCACATGAATACGAGCAGAATAAAGTAGAGGCCTATTATTAGGGCAGGTTCAGTCTCTTTTAGGTTGGATTTGTACCATCATCCCCGAACCCTTATTTGGTTCATGACCTTATGGAGTTGACGATCTCTTGGATCGTTAAGGGGTGTAACCTTCACCTCGTGAACGGTTTACAAGTTCCTTAAAAACTTGTTGGCGACTCTTTTGCTCTATCTTCTTCCCTTTTGGACGCCACCGTACTTTAGTGTATGATCACAGTGGGGTTCAAGCTAGTGGGATTTTTAAAGGCTTGAAAATTTTCCCTACAATTGGTGTGAGTTTTGAGTGGTTATATTACACATTGATGAAGTGTTTTGTTGTTAGTTACCCTTTATAATGGTTATCACTTATCAACAAGTAAATTTTTTTTATTTTCCCTCTATAATCATTAAACGCCCAATGCAAGGAGTCAAGAGTTGGTTCATACTGAATTTCCAGCACCCAAACTTTAAAGGTTAAAATCTGAAAACCCATTGTCCTCGTTCTACACATATGATTTAGTTACCTCAATTTAATCTTTCTCTAATTGCATTCATAAATATTAAAGCACTACAATTCACTTTAATGGATACTCCACCAAAAGTATTGATGAGCAATTTCGTGTCTATGTTCTCAGCTTGCTTTAATATATGTATGTATTTTTTCTGCATTTTCAATTTCCTAAAGGTTTTGAATTTACAGTCAAGTAGAGCATATTTCCCCCCATTTTCTGAACTTAACCCCCCCCCCGTTTTTTTCTTTTTAATCAGTGTGATTATCCAATCTTTTGTGTACTTCTGTATTATTAAGTCCAAAGTATTATTTTCTAATTTCTTTGAAAGACCTAATAAAGACAAAGACATACTTTCCTTATCTCTAGAAGTTCTTCCAGTTTTGACTTCTGATTGTGTGACAATCACTGTCCAAGTAAGAAGAACCTTTAGAGACAAAGGGAATATCTTATTGGGACTATTATGGGTTGATGAATGAACTTATAATTCTTCATGTCAATGGTATTTCTTATTGAAATCATTGTGGTCCTGAGTGGTAAAAAAATTTAGCAGCAAACTTGTTAGAGAATATGTTTCATTTCCAAATATGCTTTTTACATCTTGTCCAACGTCTAGCAATTGGTTCTGCGCGGTAACTGCCATGTATTTCATTCAGCACTAATAAAGAGATCAAGATTGATAATGCTGGGCCTAATGGACACCTATTGCATCTGTAAATATATTGTTTAAGCTGTAAACACGTTCAATTTGCTCATGCTTTACTTAAGATCATAATGGCCAGATTCGTTAATGTTAAATGTATGATCATTAGGATCTGGTACAGTCTTGTGCTATTTTGATCTTAAAGGGGCTCTTTTTAAAATCATTTGCTTTTTATGCAGTTGCCAAAATTTTGTTTCTGGATTTTCCTGCTTGAATTGGCTTTTCATATTTCGACACTACATCTGATTTGCTATCTCATGGAGACAAAAGAACAGGTATTACTCTGTCTTTAACATATACGACGTGGAATTTTATATTTTTTAAAAATAGAATCATTTATGGTTATACACTGTTCTTTCTATGTATTTCAGCTTAGGAATCCTTGAAGTTTCTGCTGGAGTGGATCAAACGGTTCCTACACTATAAGCGGAGAGAATTTACATTTTAGGAGAGAGCTATGGAGGTATTCCTTAAATTAGGGCTTATTTGCACCGTTATTGTTGAATTCGGTTTGGAATTTTGTTTATTATTATGTATTCTTTTGTTAAATCAACTTAAGCAACTTCTGAACTTCTCTCTCCATTGAAGCAGCTTGACAGGTAATTTGTTGATTCTCCGATGCCGTTATCTCTGATCTCCGGGTATAATTTTCTCTCCTTTCACTTTTGTGCTCTAATTTTAATTAGTATTATTAATTTGGTTGGGGGGGGGGGGGTGGTTGATTGATCTGAGTTTAGTGTGATTATGACTAATTTTATAGTTGTAATAAGATTGAGTTAGTGATGCTTGTGTTATTTTAGATTTCTTTCTTACATTCAATAGTATTGATAATTAGTGGCCTATTTTAAATTCGGTTGAAAATTTGCTATTTTTTTTATTACCTTTTGTTCTTCTGACATTGGGTTATTGTTCTAGAAAATAGGAATATACATGTCAATGAATAAGTGAAATGTTAAAGTTTGAATCTATTTGATTGTTGTGTTTGTAGGATTTTGTATAGTTTGTATGCAAATGGCTTTTAAATTTTTTATGCACAGTTGCTCAAATCTGTCAGCCCAGCCCTGATACAACTGAGTTGTAGTTCTCAGTGTCTCGCCTGCTCGCCCTGCTTCGTTGAGTTCTAGGGGAAAAAGAGGAGGAGATCGAGAAGATCAAAGATAATCTCAGAGAAGTTCTCAAGCACTCTGTGCTTTTAGAGCTCCGAACTTCATAAGTATCTTGAACTCTTTGAGTGACTTCTTGCTTTTATGCGAAATAGAAATGTTACCAGAAACCTAATTTTAATAATTGTGATCCCGCCTAGACGATTTTTTGGCTAATCAATGTATTTGAGATCCAATGTATTGATCATTCTTTATATTCATTTGTGGTTGTTGGATTAATGTTAATTTGTTTTCTATTGTGCAACTTAACAATGATAAGAGCCCTTTTCAGAGAACATTTGTGATTCAGGTACCTTTTAAATGCCTAGGTAGCTTTTTTGTTTTTGTGTATGTACTTTAGAAGGCTTCTTTTAAGTAATGCTCAAGCGGCTAAGCTTATGAAAAGATGCAAGAAGCAAGGAGCTGTCTACTTGGGGGGACTTTTCCTTTTAAGCTTATTCTAGGCATTGATAGTTGAAAATGAATTCAAATTTGTCATCCCCACTTCTCTAATTATCATTTGTGGCTATGTGTTACATAGTATGTTTATATACCCTTGTTTTATGATTTACAAACCTCCTTTATTATATTTACTTATTTATTTTCTATTGCGAAGAAGGGAAGGAATAAGATAACAAGGTATAGTGCTGAGAGGACCATCCCAAAATTTCATTGGCTAGGCCTATAGCAAAAAAAAAAAAAAAAAAAAAAAAAAAAAAAAAAAAAAAAAAAAAAAAATTAACGATTGCAATGTGTATTTGATTAAGAAATCTAATCCTAGAGTAAAAAAGAACATATTTTATTTCAATTTTATATAATATATTTGTGTAAATATCTTTTAGAATAGGGATTATCCTCATTTCAGTTTCCTAAAATTTTCTTTATTTGTCTGCTATATGCATGCCTTGAGAGGCTGAGATTCATACCCTATGACTGACTAACATAGATTTCAGGCTACTGTTCTTTCAAATTTCTAATATAGACACAAATGGTATTTCATATGATTGAATTATGATTGCACGTGAAGCAATGTGCAAAGATGTCAAGATAAATAGGCAAAACGAGGTTAGATGTAATGTTACTACATTCCTAGATAAGTCACACAATCACACTTGGTTTGGAGATTAAGGACATTTTGTTCATCGTGAATTAAATTTTTAGAAATGGGTGTAGACTATAGAAACAAACGAAAGGGATAAAGCACATAGAAGGTTGATGATATAGGGCGAGAAGAGGAGAAAATAGAAGTGTGACTGTGTGAAGATTATATTGGGTCTTACATATTAAATCAAATATTACAAGTATCCTTATTAAGCTTAAAGAAAGAATTTATAGACTTGCATATTTCAGAACATTTAGACTAATATGAATGCTATAATAATTAACTTTGTTTTTTCCTTCATTGTTTCATGAAGATGGTTGGGCTTTATAGTTACTTTGATGCATGTCCTTAACAATAAAATTAAAGCTATAGAAAAATGAAGTTAATTACTTCTATCTTTATTCATGTTGAGATAATTTTTAGTATAGTCATGCGCAGGAAATCTTTGGAGTGCCAAGATGCTTCTCTGGCTCTTTATAAATTCCTATCCCCTTTTTTATTTTTTTTCCCAATTCTAGAATAATGATGTTAGTGGGTTTTATGGATTGGTTTTGGGTTTATTTCTTAAGATATACTGCTTTGGTAAAACCTCTCATCTTCTTATGCTTTGCTTTATACAGTACATTTATATTTAGATTAGAGAAATTGGCAGCACATTATTCTTTTCAGCAAACATGATAGATAATGAACTTGGTTATTGCTTGTATATGTTAAGCCTTTTTGGTTAGTTATTGACATGCATTTTTTTATGGCTGCTCGCACAGGCTCTCATGGGAAGACCCACAATTTTCTATAGAATGCTTATTGTGTGATTTCTTATAGTGTGCTACAGTTGTCTTTTGGAACATTTAGATGTCTGGATATGCTCTACTTATAATTGTCTTGCAGCTGGTTGTATTAATGTGATTAATATTTTAACCGGAAAATGTATCTATAGTGGTTAACATCAGTATTATCCAAAGAGGAAATTAATATTGGAGGTCGTATAGGATATCGACAAAGAAAGTTCAACAATACAAATTTTTGGTTAGAATGTATGCTTTTTTAAAAAAAAAATTATTTATTTTTTTGTGAATCCACTTGTAGCTCCACCACTTGGCCCTGGTATCCATTCTTTAGTGGATGGGGTTGGTCACTGTTTTCATTTTTTATCTCAGGGCCAAGTGTAGCAGTTGGCATTGGTGGTGGATTTGACCTCCTTGTCTTGTTCATGGTTATTGGAGCGGTTTCAGCTGTTGTTTGGAGGTTACTTAGACCCAGCTGTTGTTTGTAGATGATTATTAGAGCAGAAGATAGCCAACCAAAGGACTCTGTGAAGTTAATGTATTTGTGTCTAACTGATGTTTTGCTACTCAAATAGGCAAATTACATTGTATGTAGGTGTAATTATTCCTGAAATCCGATTATTATCCAAAGATTATAAAATACGAGTATTGTTTTAATTCCACTGTTTTGACTTTTATTGCTTTGAGATGAGCTCCTAAAAGGAGATTATAGACGTACAAATCCATACCTTTTGCAAGGAACTTCCAATGCGCTCATATATTCTTATTTTCGTTTTTCCCTTGCATACATATTTTCCATGCAACTTTTCTTATTTGTAAAAATGCTTATACCTACTTATAACACAAGTAATCCTATTATAATTTTTTTAAAAAAACAAGTAATCCTATTATAAATAGTAATATAAAAACAAAATAGAAGTCATATAAATAAGGATTTGAGAGTCAATTTGGACCTTTGAGGGTTTAGTTTTTAGTCAAAATTTGCATAAAATTAACAAAAATCTTCAGCTTGCATAATAAAAATATCTCATGTGTTGAATAGTTCTACCCATAAAATAAAAGTTAGAGAGGAGGAAATGGGAGTAAGAAGGTAGTGGTGATAAGGATAAGTTTAAATTTTAAATATGCCTTTTGGAATTCCTTGACTTTATAGTATTTTTTAAGAGTAACATTTTAGGGATATTATTACAAAGAAAAGTATTAAAGGTATAGAGTAGCATCCACTGTATGTCTGTATCCACTACATAGGTTAGATGAAACTACTAACCTTATTAATCAAATTTCAAATGCTCTTTCATCTATCAAATTACATGATCAAATTAATAAGATTGATGTGATTAGTTATTTGATATAATCATCTAAGCTACTTAGATGACTAGATGTGATCAACCTAACATATATAGTATGGTTATATCATGTTTCTTAAATGGAATTTTTTTTTTTAATTTGCATCAGGATTACAAAAACTAAGAAGTTTTTCACCAGAGTTCTATTCAACGTATCCTTTCACAGTTTTTATCAAGGCTTATTATATAATTGTCTGATATTATTATTGTAAAACTATTTAAAATTAAGGTTGATTATTGTCTCAATATTTGACTTCAACTTAGGGCCTGTTCTCTTACGTTGAAATTCAATTCAGTTCAGTTCAGCTCAGTTCAGTTCAGTTTAATTTAGTTCAGTTCAGCTCCTAATTTCCTTCTCTTATAAAATAATCATTTCAGTTTAGTTAAGCTCAGTTCAATTCAGTTCAGCTTAGTTCAGTTTAGTTCAGTTCAGCTGATTTCAGTCAATGAGAACAGGCCCTTAATCATAATTTTTTCTTGTAAGCACACCATAAACAAGTAAGATGGAGAGATGAGTCAAAAGAAAACATATACAGTATATTTTGTTATAAATTTATAATCATATATAGTATATTTTGTTTTAAATTTAATCATATATATTTTATTTTTAAAAATTTATAATGTTGTCGTCTTTAAGTAAGATGTTCAAAAGAAGACAACATACAATTCAATAATGACCCTAACACCTTGATTATATGTATATATGTTTAAATTTTGATAAATTAGTATGTTTTGATTAAATATTTAAACAATTACAATAACTAGGGGCACCACCAAAATAACTTAATATTTGTAGCACTACATAGTACACAAGCATTTTACAAGGATCATGCTAGATCCATCAATAAGTGCTCTTTAAAAAAAAAAAATTGTCTGTATAACCATAGTATGTAATTAGCTTTAAAAAGAGATGGGGGATGGAGGGAGATGGGAAGAAAGAATGATAGGGAGAAAAAAAAAAGAAAAGGAGAAGGAGAGTATAAGAGAGGGATGGAGAGAGAAAAGGGAGAAATAGAAGTGAGGGAGAGAGGGGGGAAGGAACCCGGGAAAAGAAGGGTCAAGAGATAGAACCCGGGCGGAAAAAATGACAGAGCGTGTCAGAAGAAAGAGCGAAAGGGAGGACTAGAGAGAGGAGGTCTAGAAGACAGTGAAAGAAAGTAGAGCCATGAGAGAGGAGTTAGGAGAAAAGAGAAAGAGAGTGAGAGTGAGAGTGAGAGAAAAAGAGAAAGAGGGCTAAAAGAGGGAAAGATGAGTCAAAAGAGGAAGCAGTAGCACAAAAATAGATAAAGGGGCCTAGAGAGAGTGGGGAGGTGGGAGAGAAAAAGAAATACGAGGGGCCGAAATTAAGAGAGAGATCGAGAAAAGCTAAGAAAGATAAAGAGGCCAAGGGTAGAAGGAGAGCAAGTGCAATACTTTGTATAATTTTTCAAAGCCTTTTTAAAGATAGAATAAGGACAAGAGAGATTACAAAAGAAAGAGAGATTAAGAGAAAGAGTTTCGGCTAAAAGAAGAAATGAGTGAGACGAAATAAGGAGATAAGGCCAAGGGAAGGGAAATAGAGGACGGGCTGAAAAAGTGATAGAGCAAGTCGAGAGGGAAGGGGAGAGCAAAAGGGAGGACGAGATAGAGGAGGTCCAACAGAGAGAAAAAGAAAGAGGGACTATGAGATAAGAGTAAAGAGAAAAGAGAGAGAGAGACAAGGGCCTAAGAGAGAAAGAAAGAACGAGAAAGAGGACTAAGAGAGGGAAGGAGGGGTCAAAAGAGAAAGAAATAGAACGATAAGAGACAAAGGGGGCCTTGAGAGAAAAAAGAGAGGGGGGGCTAGGAGAGAAAAAGAGAGGTGGAGGCAAAAAGAAAGAGAGATGAAGAAAACTGGGAAAGATAAAGAGGTTGGGAAGAGAAGGAGGATTGAGATGGAGAGAGAAAATGCAACCTTTAATTTTCAAAGCCTTTTTAAATATGGAACATGAACAAAAGAGATTAGAAAAGAAATAAAGATGTGAGAAAAAGATTTTCGGCCAATAATAAAAGGAATGAGTAAAAGGGGAGAAAATGCGGCCTACATATTTCAAAGCCATTAAAAATAAAACATTAATAAAGTGGAAACGAAGAGACAAGACCAAGGGAAGAGAGGGAGAGAGAGAGAGAGAGAGAGAGAGAGAGAGAGAGTATAGTCTCACTTCATTTCAAAACAACTTAACTCATCTCGCTCTCACTTGATTCTTTTCTTTTCTTCCTCATTAACATCTTTTCGTAATCTCTAACTAATACTTTGAACATCATTCATCAACTTTTGCTAGCCATGATCGATTAAGATACCGATCCAACCAATCTAGATGAATGTTGTACTTAATCATTGCCCTGTCTTTGCAACTAATAACCTTGATGTTAGAAGAACACCCTTCAATATTGTCTTCCATGAATAAATTAAAGTCAAGAATGAGAAAAATAGTTGCAATGTACAACTTACACAGATTTTTGTGCTTAATAATGTGCTTAATAATGAACGCTAAAACAGAATTATGTATAGAAATGTTTGTCAATGAAACAAGAGCTAAATAGCATACAAACTTATGTATTTTGTGAAGGGTCTTTCGATTCTCCTAAATTCCTCATCTTCAACTTTAAAAGCAATATATTTTGAAACAGTCAACACATTGATCTATTTGCTAAATGAGTGCCTTCTCATAAACTACATTTTCAAAACAACAATACAATTCTATATCTTTTACATTTAATTCATTTTACATAACCTTAATATTTAATATTACATTTTCTTATTACTACTCCTTTTTATCACAGTCATTTTAAAACAAAGTTATTCGATAATTATTTAGGTAATAAGAAACCGTATTGCGTTTTAAAATAATATCTTAAACAATGGTTTAATTTAATTCAAATCTTTAGATTCTAACAAATTCTAGATAACCTCACTTTTAATAATTGTTTTTTCATAGATATTTCCCCATAGAAAACTTATTACTACTCCTTGTTATCACTTACAAATTCATGTATCCTTGCAATTATAAAACCCGAACGCAATCACGAATATTACAAAACCCAAGTACTACCACGATATTTATATATCTTACCGTCGGGGGGCACGCGCGTAGCGCGTGCTCCAACGACTATTAAAAAAAGTATTCATTCTTTTATGGCGCTAAACAAAGAGGACGGAGTGAGTATGGGTCAATCGCTAACTTAACTCAAAATAAAGCGAATGAATCTAAAGTGACTTGAGTCATAATTTGCTTTCCATAGGATATAGATTGCTAGTTGGCCGGATTCGACTTGGCACAACTGGTGATCACCGGCTTTGGACCCGATTCGACTTGGCACAACTGGGGGTCATGTATGGTTGTTTTGTGGGTCCAAATTTTCCATTCCAACTCATTTGGACCCAAACCACATAACCCGGTACAAACTATCACAACCCACTCAACCGCAAACCCACGACCCGTATGACCCACTGAGCACACAATGGTACAATACACAACTTATTAGCGAAGTATTTATCGTATCAATAATTGTTGCAGGGCTTTTTGTCATGACAGCCTTATCCTCTTTAAAGGCCCAATCATCATTGTCATGATAGATCTTTTTCTTTGATGGTCCAATCCTATTTGTCAAGCGTATTCACCTTTTATGGTTATTTCAATTAGAGCTCAAAACGGAAAGCCATTTTTGCACCCTAACATGCCGTAAATTTTACTGAAGTGAAATTATTTTTGATGAACTGAAATTAAATAAATGACAATACATATAGAGTTATAGACTATTATTGTCTATGCCGTAAATTTTATCTCATGGAAAATTAGGCCTCGTTCACTACATCTTATTTTTTATGAAATGAAATTATTTTTACTGAAAAAAAATTATATTTGCTGAACTTAAATTATATATACTCAACTTAAATTAATTTTACTGAAGTGAAATTATTTTTGATGAACTGAAATTATTTTTACTGATTTTCTATTATAATTCTTCTTTAAGAAAACTGAATTTTACTGAATTGAACTTATTTTTACTGAACCGAATTTATTTTTACTGAACTGAATTTATTTTTACTTAATATTATTTTTTTAAGGTGAAGTGAACCGGGCCTTAGATGTAAAACAATTACTCGATCAATTATAACATATTGTGATACATCAAATATCACCATATTTTTACCATCTTTAGAAAACATAGTTTTGATTTTAACTATTACTCTGTAATACTCTTTTTTCATAAATTAAAATCTTTTTTCATATATTAAATAATTAATAAACAAAAATCAAAGAAAATTTTGAAAAATACCACCAGCAATTATACTTATTTTTTATAAAACCACCAACAATTTAATTTAATCTTTTTTTATTTTTACCACCAACTATTTTTTAAACCTTAAAAAAATACGACCTCTTTCCCAAACCCACTAACATGATGTCACCGTGGGCCCCACTAAGTACTTTCTCCTTAATTTCCCTCCTTTTCCATCTTTATTCTCACAATTCTCTCCCCTGTTCTCCCCATTACTTCCCTCTCTCCTCATTTAACAAACACGTACTGTTGAATTCTCACCATCCAAATTGAATGTGAAACACTACATTCATCACTTCTTTTTTCATTCTCTCTCCTTTTTCTTTCTAATATTAGGGTTTCGGTACTTTTCTCTGTAAAACAATTGCAATGGAGGGACCAAAAGTGCAGCCAAAACAACTTCATTGGTGTGGGGGAGGGGCAAGGGTTTAAATTTTGGTGTTGAAAGTCAGCGAGGGAAAGGACAAAATCGAGGTAATTTTTTTTAACTGATTATAGAAAACCCTAAAACAAATGATTCAAACAAAAAGGAATGAACGGGGAACTATATTTTTACAAGACTTCCAAAAATGCAAAATCGAGTGAATAATCGTGTTATCAGAAATGTATATTCGATTAGGGTTTTTGAAATCAATTTGGGGTTCATTATACTCCAATGACATTGAAACAACTACCACAATAATAATAATAATAATCTCAATATAGATGAAACAACGATAGATGCATATTTGCGATGAGATTTCAGCAGACGTCAGCGCAGCTACAGCCGCGACCTTGAGAAACCCTCCCAGCTCCGTCACATGGATAACGTCCGGGTGTATATGAGTGTAATATGCTTCTATAGCATTTTACAGCTTCTTGTTCGTTAGTTTCCTCTTGGCAACGATTCTTAGTTTTACGCAAATATTTCTTTGCACATTCAATAAAAGCAGCAGAGTTGAATGTAGGGGGTCGATCTTTGCAAACTCCACCTAGCGTGCGCTCAGCCTTGCATTCTTGGTCACATTTGTTGTTGTCGTTGCATTCTCCTTCAAAATTCTTACTTGTCTTGGAGCACACCGTTGCTGTTGAAATTATAAATGTAGAGATGAGAGAGGGGAAATAAGAAGAACTTATTAGTTGCAACTTTAAAATATTTTATCTCCTATAAATATTACCTAAAGTTGTAATTCACTCTTGCAACTAATATGCAACAAAGGTAGTATATTCAATTTAATTTATAAAGTGACTGTAACTAACTCTAAATAGACCAACAATCCTATAATAATGATTGTTATATTTAGAAGACGGTTAAAATTGACATTAGTATTGCCAAATTTGAACTATCTTCTCAATATAATAATGATATCAACTTTTAATTAATATGGAATAATCTTAATCTTTATAGTATCTTCTTAAATTAATTTGATTTTTGTTTTTCTTTTACGCAATTGTCCCAACTTGGAACACCGCCAAAGCATAAAAAAATATATGCTATGTTTGGTCACCTTATTTTTTCTTATCCAATCTGGTATAAACTTATTTTTTCAATTTTGTTCTGAACATTTGATTTGATTGCCTAATGTGAACAAACTTTGAACTTATGTATATGCTAATCTATAAGGAAAAAATATATCAAACGAGGCCTTACTTAATTTTTATATCTGTGTGCTTTGTACTTTTTATAATGTTTTCATTACGAAATTAAAAATATTTAGCACTAAAATCGAATATAGAACAATAAAATAGATATTGCATGAATTTATTTTTTAAAAATCTAATCTTTAACTTATTTTTTATAGATCTAATTTGAAATGTAAGAATTAGAAATAGTCTAAAAGTTCAGATTATTTTGAGGAGGTTGCCCTTAAAGTTGACATTATATGGAATTAAATATAATTGGTATTATTGAAAAGATGAGTAAAAGTTGGGATATTCTTGTCAAATTTTCCTAATATGGAGTATTAATTAAGATTTATATACAACACTGGCTAATTTATAATAAATATTGTTATTACTTGTGAAATTGTATAGCACCAAAAATGTTGAATATGTGTGCCTATAGATCGATTTATGTGATTATTTTTTTTAAAAAAAAAATTGATAAAAATAATCTCAACTTTCACGTAGTCGCTTTAATCAATCTCAACTTGGATCATTTTCAATACAACTAAACTTAGGGTGTCATTCGCTTTTTTGGTCCCACTTGACTGGTAACCTATTATATATGTGGGTATTTTTTTTTTACCAGTTTGACCCCAAGTTGACCTCTTAGCTTTTCAAAAGTCCTTCCCCTTTCCCTTCCCGTCCTCCTCCTCCCTGCACTTAGCCAAAAAATCTACAGTTGTCCCTTCCTTTTCTTTTCCCAACCAACACCTTTCCCTCCTTTGTTTCGCTATCACCTCTCCTCATGTCTCCACTGTTTTGATTGAGGCCTGAGCGGGAGGGAAGGGGAATGGTTTTTTGCGGTGGAGGAAGGGAGGAGGGAGGGTTTCGTTGGTTCGATGGGGAAGGGAGGGTTTCATTGGTTCGGTGGTGGTTGTGTGGGGATAGGGGTGGTTTGAGTGATTAGTGTGGGGAGGGGTACGTTTGTTTCGGTGACTTGTGTGAGAAGGGGTGATTTTTAGTGGTGAATTGGTGCTTGTGGAGCATGGAGTGGTCGACGGTGGGGAAAGTAAGGGGAAAGGGTTTTGATGGTGGGTGAGGAAAGGTTGGTCGACAGTAGTTGTTATGATGAGACAATGGTGGCGGTGATGGCTCGAGAAAGGGTGGGGGTGGTGGCTGGGTTAGGGAGGTTTTACAGTTTTTTTTGGACCAATCAGGTGATGATAAATGTCCAAGTAATATATTATAACATGTTGATAATCGATTGAGATCAAAGTAAGCAAATGACCCCAAACTTCGGATTATTTAAAATAATCTGAAGTTGGGATTATTTGTGAATGGGTGAAAGTTGGGACTTGGGAGTATTTGCAAATGGGGAGAAAGTTGGGATTAGTTTTAATTAATTTAATAATGTTCCAAGATTCTTTCATAATGTATGTAGTGGTACTCAATCAAAACATGAAATTAAAACTGTTGTTTACACATATAATATGAATGTAAAAACCCTTAAATGATACTGTTCACATAATTACCATAGTTTGTTAGTAGGAAAATTATAAATAAATAAATAAATAAATAATAATAAAAAAAAGAAGTCCGAGAGAAACTGCAAACAAAACCTGGAGGATGTGCTTATACATTACCTTGTGAAGCCACAATGACCAAAAGAAGTCCGAGAGAAACTGCAAACAAAAGGGTACTAGGGACAAATTTAGCCATTGCTCTCTCGAAAACCTAATTGTTTACCTTTGATGTATGTTAAATGATTTGTTTGTGACTTTGCTTAACTTCATTTTTCTATATTTATACACACTTTTATGCCGCCTTGTCGGCCTTAATTACATACATGAGAATATGAGATTAGAGGCCAGCATAGACTCATCACGATTAATGGACAGGCCGGACATATTATTTAATAAATCCAAGGAATTTTTTTTATAAGACTACTTTATTTTATAAAGACAGAAACTAGTGAGTGTTTTCGAGACTTTAGATAAAAGAATTAAAAGTAAAAATATTAAATTAAATAAACATAAATTGTACTGATTGACGTGTGATTTTAACTTACATTTCAAACTTAATACAATTTTAAATTAGATAATATATTAATTAGTTATTTAAGTAATTTAACGCCTAAGAACATCTGCTAGCAAGATCCATATAAAAATCATAAAGAATTATTTTCAAAAATAAAATTTACCTGGAGCTAATTTGTGTATCATTTAATTGATTTAATTGGTAAATTTTTAACGACGATCTTCAATTAATTGAGTCGATAGTAATAAGTTGATCATTTATAATCATCATGTGAGGAGTGCATTTTCAGAAAATTTGGTAACATAAAGCACTGTCTCCATTTTCTTTTGATGTAATCATGTTTTTTCATACTTTTCAATACCTTTTTAAATCGTATACTACATCTCCAATTTTTTTATTACAAAAAAATTATAAATAAATTACTTTTTGAATGCGTCTATAAGACGATTTTTACAAGACCCTACATATTATTTTCACCTTACCTCCTACTCCCTATGTTTTTGTTTAGGTACATTGGTTTGCTTGACACCAAAGGTAAAGCCAGGAATTTAAAAGTAAGAGAGCTGACTCTTACATATTATTAAACAAAATCATTAAAAAATTACTTTATTCTCCTTCTATCCCTTAATTAGATGCCTACTTATTTTTATTATGCGAGTAACGGATACTATAAATAGGCATTTAATAAAGGGACGGAGAAAATATCAATTTTTTTTAAAAAAATAATATACTGTAAAATTTTAGATATTAGTATTATCAACACTCATATGCTCATTAATTTAAACAATTAATACACAACTTTATTCCTTTTTTTTTTCTTTAACCACTACTCCATATTATGAAAAAATATACAAATATTAGAAAATTTTAAATACATGGCGTCCGGCTAAGATTTGAAACTCATATATATGCTCATTAATTTAAGAAATAACTATAGTGTGACTCGGGCATTGTCCCAAGATTTTACTTCGCTTAGAGTAATCTCCTTTTTTCGTAAAGGATTTGGTTTTTTTTTTTTTATATTATTAAAATATATAGAGGACAACAATAAATTTGTAAAATATATTTGAAATATAATGTTAAATAGCTAAGAAAAATTAAAAGTTTTATGATTTTCATTTGTTTTTAGTTTATTGGAAGGTTTTGTTGTACATATAAATATATTTAATTAGGTGGATAGCATTCTTTTCAAGGAAATGTGGATAGCATAGTTTAATTTCTAGCCATGATGGCAAGAAGTGCAATTTTCATTTATTGATAATGTTAGGAGTTAAAAGCTCTTTTTATACGTTTTTAATGAACATCGACATAGATTATTAGATGGTGATGTGGCACAATTATAATGCAAGAAGCATACGCATGACACAAAGCCTTCTTAGAAATGTTTGTAATACGTATATAAAAGAAAAATTATATATAAATTACTTTATATTATGAGATTTTGCTATACACGTTATACCCTTCAATAAGTTTGAAAACATTTAAACATCAAATGAAGGACAAAATATTCTAATAAAACGTTACGAGTAATACAAAAACGTGCAGGCGACCTGTATCCTAAACTTGTCCGTAGATTAATGCTACCTGGCTGCCAGCAATTCATTCGTTCAGTCGTTCCTGTAAATTTGGAACCCACGAGAGAATTATTTTTTTTTAAATTTTTTTATTTTTTTATTTTTTTTTTTTGCAAAAACTTAGCTCAATTTGGATACTTTAGAGCCAAGATAACCCCTAAAACATTTTAAGGAACAATATTTTAAGCACGAAATCGGGAAAAAATAAAATAGATGTAAAGTTGGCTCCACTAACGACAACATGTAACGGAGGGTTAATGGCAAGGTTACAACGTAGTCAATAAATGGACCTTTAGGTTACAACGTGGAACTTATAAAAGGAGGGGGCCGGGCACAGCGTAGAAAAGTGAACACCTGAGGGTTATTGTATAGAATTTCCCTTTTTTTAGACGGTAAGATATGGAGTGTCCTTTCTATCACAGAAGGGAAAGGGTTAGGATCGTACCCCGGGATGTTATTGTCTCTGCGCATTATTGACACATTTTTAAATCTAATATTTTAGGGTCCTTTATCTATTCTTAAATGGAAAATTTGTCTAGAATTACCCTATAGATAGGGTCATTTGTGAATAACTACTTGTTTTATTTATTCATTTATTTATTTGTTTGTTTGGAACCATCCGCAAGTTATGAAACGTTTGGGTATCACTACCTGATATTGTTTTCTGTCCAACCAAACACTTTATAACGCTAAAGGGCTAAATCTCCTATAGCCACATATTTGTGATGAAACCTCCTTTGAACTTTTGAAGTGGATTATCTCTCTTGGTTTACGGGTGCAGCTCAGACCCGTATTTAACATTATGACAGTCTTATACTCTTTATAGGTCCAGTCATCATCATTGTCTTGATAGACGTTTTCTCTTTGACGGCCCAATCCTTTTTGTCAACCGAGCATATTCACCTTTTATGGCTATTCTAATAAGAGCTCAAAATGGAAAGCCAATTTTGCACCAAAACAAACCAAAATGTAAAAGTGAAAATAAATTATAGTACATGTAAATTGTAAATATCTATGCCATAAATTTGATCTTATGAAAAGTTAGACCTATAAGAATTATAAAATCATGTCCACAAAATCTCGTTTAATTGATTCATAAAATACCAACGGTCAAGGGATTACTCTTATTGCCATATAATTTTAGGATGAAAACTTCTTTAATATTGTGAAGTAAACCTCTTTTGTGTCGTTAACAGATGCCAAACCCGTATATAAATACGTAACATGCTTAAACATCATATATAAGCATTGAAGACAGAAGAGGATCACAACTCCCAATTATTTTAGCACCATCAACTATAGATTGTTGCAAAATATCTACAACTCTTTGTGATATAACTTCACCAAGAGTTATAATGGGAAATCCAGGTGGATATGGACATATTAACTCACCACATATTTTTCCAGTTGCATCTTTTATATCTACCTTCTTTTTCTTTGCAAAGAAGGCCTCTCTTGGTGTAAGTTTCATCTTGATATCACTCCAAGGCTCAAGATCAACACCCACTCTTCCGTTCATTGAATTAAATTTGATAAACGACGATGATGAAGATGATGATGACAAGTTCTTAAACGCCAAGATTAACCTATTAACATGCTCTCTACATGTTCCGGGAGAAAATGGCAATGTTATAAATCGCGATCCAGAGAGCTCAGACACTACCCTTTGATCCATATATATGAAGTCATCAGCTTCATATCCTGAAACACCGAGATCATGAACTCCAACAGTGACTCGTAAAGGGTCCATGTAAGGATGATCCAAGACGGCGATACCAGGGATTTGTTTGAGTGTGTTTTTAGCCTCAATTGCTAGATTTATAGCATTGTCAAAAATACTTGAAGGGTTTTCCTTCATTTGAGTTGTAGTAGCATCTAATGAAGCTAAAAGTAGTGAACTTGGACTAGTTGTTTGAAGGGTTTGATGGCATTTACTGATTTTATCCTCGTCGATAATGTTATTTTTAGATGAATGTAACATAGAGGATTGAGTAAGAGAGAGTAGAACTTTATGTGTGGATTGAACCACCAAATCGCCCCCCTGCTGGAGGGCCGGTAAAGGAAGGGATGGATGAAATCCGAAGTGAGCACCGTGAGCCTCGTCTACAATAAGAGGGATGTTGTGTAGGTGACAGTGTGGAGATCTCTTTTAAGTTGCTGCATATACCTTGATAAGTAGGGGAAGTTATGAAAACTGCACCTGGTTTGATGCCTTCTACTTCTGATTCTTCAATTGCCTTTTCTTACCTGGGATTGAATTAAATTATATTAGCATACAATTATCCAACCATGAAAAAATGTTGAGCATAATTCATTATAGCATATTGTGATACATCAAATATTACCTCCTACCCAAAAAAAAAAAAAAAAAAAAAAAAGAAAAAGAAAGAGCTTATATAATGGAAAATTTGTCAAAAAAACTTATATGTTCATTTTTTTTTTTTTGTGAGGAATGATCTTATAGGTTCAAAGTGGTAAAAAAATTCCTTATAAGTTATTTGTGTTGTAAGGAGGACTTTGATGCTGAAATTTGATCGTTGACTTCTGATGTGTCTATTTTATATAGTATTCTACCCCCATCCCTTGGTCATAATTAGTAGTGTTTTTGGCTCTTTAGAGCCGCTTTTATTACTAATTGGTGTTTTCTAGTGTTTTCGTAGATTTGGTTGACTTTTGCAGGGATTTGCACTTTTGGAGCATTTTCTCGAGATATTATGGAGCAATTACGAGCATTGGAAAAGCACGACCAGTTTCTATAGCCCAGGGCCGGTTAGAGCCATTGAACCGGTGATTAAGGGCTCGGTATATGTGATACCGGGGCATTTGGACCGAGTATTCAAGACCCAAAGAGGAAACCCAGATTGGCCCGCAGAATTGGAGTCCAATCGTAGTCCAGTTAGTGGACCAAGAGAGCCGCGCGGCCGGGCGAGAGAAGCAAAGGTTGGCGCCCGAAGACGCGCCTGGCCGGGCGCGAGAAATGTACCTGATGGAAAAAGGCGCGCCCTATCGGGCGGTGCCTCGACCGATCGGGCGCGTGTTAATATTAGGAGTTAATTTTGACGTTTAAGTTTGTTTTAGTTTAGGATTCTTACGGAGTATAAATACTTCTCCGTAAAACAAGTTTAGTACCTTTCTTTTAGCTTCTTTTACTCTTTCTTAATTATTTCTTAGATTTTCTCTCTCTACTTAGCTTTTAGATTAGTTTCTCTCTCTTATACTTTGTTATTAACTCTATTCTTAATTCCAGATTTATTTGGTAACAATTTCTCCTCTTAATCTTAGTTATTTATTTTATTCCTTTGATCATGTCTTGTTTTATTGCTTTGATTAGTTTAGTTTTTATTATGTGTGAGTAATTCTATTTCTAGGGTTTTTGGGGATCCATAAATAATATGAAGGGGTAATTTATTGTTGTTGATTATCAATGCTAGATTAATTTCCTATTGATTGATTTAATGCTCTGTGACTAGATTTGCGCAGATATTTTATGCATGAGTTTAACAATATTGATTCAAGATTCGAAAGATGAGAATTAATGTTTAGGTCTAGTTTCAATAGGCAGGTTAATTTATAAATGGTTAAGTCGAGATTCGAGAGATGAGATTTAATACCGGTAAATTAATTGTGTGATTGTAATACGTAGCGAAAGCCCTTTATTATCTGATTAATGTATGCATTGATGATTGATTATTATGTTTTACCCTGGAATATTATTTATTGGTGAACCTATGCCCTAGATCCTTTTAATCATTGTTTTCTCCTTATTTTTAATCTTCGTAGTTTAGTTCCTTTTGATTATAATATATTGGTTACTTCATAATCTAGATTATATTAGTTAATTAGGAATAGAAAGACTCGTTTCTCTGTGGATTCGACCCTACTTCCCTATCTACATTAGCTAGAGGATTTAGGAATTACTTTTGATTAGGGGATACGACTTTACCCTGTCAAAATTTGGCGCCGTTGCAGGGGAAACGGTTTTATTTTTATTTCTGATTTTTTTTTTTGTAGTCTAGGTTATTTCTTTTTTTGTCTCAGAGAACGTTAGTTCTTTGAGGCAAGTCTCATATTTGCTTGTAGTTTTTTGTTTATGCCTAGGTGTTCCAGATCAGGGTACATCCCATTTGATTCTGAGATCGAACGATCCTTCCATAGACAGAAGAATTTTTACAAGCAAATTCTGGCGGATTCTGGTGATAATAATAATCACCGAGATCCTCCAACTGGTTCTAGCGATTCAGAGGTATCATCAGATCCAGAATAAGAGATGACGGCTCCAAAGAAGCTTAGTGATTACTCACAACCAAAGCTTACAGATTTTCCACATCTCACTCCCACTCCGGCTCTTGATGAGGTACAATTTGATATTAAACCCCAATTTATAACGATGATAGAGAGGAAGCAATTTAGTGGAGCTAAGGGTGAAGACCCAAATCTTCACATTGCAGAATATTGTCAGTATTGTAATACCATCAGGCAAGCCAAGGTCACACAAGACCAAATCAGGGAGATTCTCTTTCCTTTCTCTTTAACTGGAAAAGCCAAATTATGGTTTAATGGTTTAAATAGAACTGCACTTGGTATAACTGACTGGGAAACTCGTGTTTTGAATTTTTATAATAAGTACTATCCTGCAGAGAGAACAGCCGTACTACGGAGTGCAATTCAGAACTTTGCCTAAGAAGCCGACGAAACTTTATATGAGGCTTGGGAGAGGTTCAAGGATCTACAAAGAGAATGCCCCCACCATAATTTGGCACAATGGCAGTTAATCCAAGCCTTTTACAATGGCATTGGAAATTCATCTAGAATAATTTTAGATTCTACAGCTAGTGGGAGGTTTATGAATCTTAATGTTGATGATGCAGGTCAGGTTATTGAAGATATGGCGATAAATAATTCCCAATATGGGAATCCTAGAGGATTTGCTAACAAGGGGAAGCATAGTGTTGACTCTGTATCCTTTTTGCAAGCTCAATTAACCTCTATCTGCTAAAAATTAGATAATCTTAGCACTGCTCATGTAGCTAATGTTTCTGCAATTAATAATAATGCTAATGAGGCTTTCTGTGAAAATTGTGGAATTTTAGGTCATTGGAAACAAGATTGCAGGAGTTCCGTAGAGCAAGTTAATGCCTTTCAAGCTTATAGGCAAAACAACCCATACTCCAACACCTATAATCCTGGGTACCAGAATCATCCATACCTTTCCTATCGGAGCACTAATGTTCAAAATCCACCACCACAAGAACCACATGCGCCACAACAACAACAGCAGAAATATTACCACCCCAATGATGGCCAGAAGAACCAACCACAACAACCCTCCTCATCTTCCGACCCTGCTTTGGTAGAAATTAGAGCGATGTTGGTTAATATGCAGTAGCACATGGAGAGTAGAGATGCACAAATTTATTCAATTCTAGCACATAATAAAATTGTAGATAATCAAATTGCGCAACTTTCCGCTACTCTACAAGCCCGCCAATAGGGAGCTCTGCCAGCACAACCGACCAGGCCTACGGATCAAGCCTATGCAATTACTCTAAGGAGTGGTTCAAACTATGAATGGCACCCCCTATGCCCAGAGTTGATGAACCTGTTTTGATAAATAATGCTAATCTTGATTCCTTAAACCAGACAATGCAGCTAAAACCCTGCAGAGCTAAAGCATAGTACTAATATATCTGATTCTACATTGCAGGGTACGACTCCAGAGAAGGTGGCCACTCCAGATAAGAGCAATAATGCTCCAAAGCCAGTTATCAAACTTCCATTCCCCAATCGTCAATTGAAAACAAATTTGGATAAGTAGTTTGGTAAGTTTCTGGAGATGGTAAAAGATTTGAAGGTAACAGTTCCCTTCACTGAATTAATCACACAAATTCCTGCATACGCAAAATTTATGAAAGAAATATTGACAAGAAAAAGGTCTATTAGTGAGGTACAGACAGTAGCTTTCACTGTAGAGTGTAGTGCCGTACTTCAAAATAAATCTCCACCTAAATTAAAAGATCTGGGTAGTTTTTCCATCCCTTGTCATATTGGCAATCTAATGATTGATAATGCATTGTGTGGTTTGGGTGCTAGCGTTAGTGTTATGCCATTATCTGTGTGTTCCAAGTTGAATATGTGTAAATTAAAAGCTACTAATATTACTCTACAAATGGTCGACCGTTCTTTCAAATACCCCTTAGGTGTTTTAGAGGATGTTTCCGTTAGAGTAGGTAAATTTTATATACCTGTTGATTTTGTTGTTCTTGATATGGATGATGATATGCAAACCCCAATCATTTTGGGTAGACCGTTCCTTAACACCGCAGGAGCAATTATAGATGTGAGAAGTGGTAAATTAACACTATCAGTAGGAGACGATAAAATTATTTTTAATCTTAATAATACCCCTAAAAGCCCCATGACAGAAGGGAGAAGTGCTTTAGTGTTAATGTGGTTCATAATTATTCTAACAAGCCCCAAGCTCTTGAAAAAGATCCCTTGGAGGCGGTATCTTGTGTTGAAAAAGAGCCCTCTACACCTATCGGTCTTGATTTTGAGGACGAAAAAGTGGAATCAATCAAGCAAGTTGTGGAAATTGAGCCTACGGTGAGTGTTCCGCCAGATCGAGTTGCAAGTGCTAAATGCAATGACAATTTGAAGCAACCCTCGATCAAAGTGGGATCTTTAGTGCGTAGCATTGAAGAACCCCCATTCCAAGTCAAGGAGGATCCACCAGATAAGGTGAATTGGCGTCCCACAGGGTATGTTAGGAAGCCGCGTCGTAGCCAAAACAATGCTCGACCGGGTGAGAAACCGCCCGAACAAGCGTTAGGCCAAGGGTCCTAGTTCTTAAACTTGGTAAGAAGGTCGTGCGGGACCTAGATAAACCAGCGCTTTACGGGAGGCAACCCGTATTTTAATGCTTTTTTAGACTAGTTTTTTTTTCATTTTTTTTTCTTATGAGAGGAGAGATGAGGGAATTTAATGAGTTTTATGAGTTTTTATACAGGTTTGAAAGAAAGAGTTAGCCAAAAATTGAAGAAAAGAAAAAAGCAAAAAAATTCGTTAATTAGCCTCGGGCCCGACCGGGCGCGAGAGTTGGGTTAAAAAAATCGAGTGTTTTCGCCCGACCGGGCAACTGCCGCCCGACAGGGCGCGAAACTCGTCGTATACGGACATTTTTGATCGCCCAACCGGGCGCGAGAAGAGACGAAAATTTCAGCATCAGATTGCCCGATCGGGCGAAGGGCGCCTGATCAGGCGCGAGAGTAGACGAATTCGGTCACTTAGATCGCCCGACCGGGTGAAGTGCCATCTAACCGGGCGCGAGAACGTAGCAGAAAATTAAATCAGATCGCCCGACCGGGCGCGACTGACATCCGACTTCATTTTTTTTTCTCTTTTTTTTCTCATTTCTACCTCTTTCCTCCATAACTTTCTCTCTCTAAAAACTTAAAACCTCTACCTTCTCTCTAAGTTTTCTTCTCTATATCTCAACTAAATCCAAATATTTTTACATTTTATTAATCCTCTCTTCATCCTCTACAATTCTATATAAAAATTTTCGAATTTCATTCAAATCAATTTTCATACCCATTTTTACCATGGCTTCAAAGAGGGCTCGATCTATTTTCGGTAGGATTTCTAGCTCGAGGGAGGAGTACGACCCGGATTCACAACTCCCGTACTAGCCAACGATCCGTATTGCTATCCAGGAGCAAAAGGAGTGGCTAACACCTAGTCGGGCGCGAGGTAATTCCTTCACAGTGGTTACACCGCCCTACTTTAGAATCGTATGGTTTGTTTGATTTTGTTAAACGATTTTTAAATGACATAGGCATGAGAAAATTCGTTGATATGCATTATCCTACATACCGTGAATTAACTTGTGAATTCTTGACTTCTTTAAAAGTTGTAAACAGTAGAAATGGTCCGAATTTAATTTTTAGGTTGAACAATAGAAATATTAGTTTAACATATGTGGAATTTTGTAAATTGTTTGAATTAAATTCTGAATTACAATACCAATGGCATGCTGATTACAAAATGGATTACATTTATCATGCTCTTACCATACCAATGGCATACTGGTTTGCCTACCCCCGACCCCCAAAATGCTAGTACCAAACCTATTCATCACCCTATCCCAAAAATTTGACAAAGATTTGCGGGTTTGTGTTTTCTGGGTAGGAATGAGCCCCATAACACCCAAACCATCGAACTAGCTGTTATAGGACACTATGTGTTTGGGTTTGGGAAACTGAACATGGGTAGGTACATAATCCACCATTTGATCAGAGATGCCACATCCAGTACCCAGTCTCGCACCCCCATTTGTATAGGAGGCCTTATCACTAGAATAGCAGTGAAAAAGGTCGGTTTTGTTGAGGGTGGACCCACCAACTGACCAACTGTGGACCGGATACCTATATGACTGCTAGGTATTTTGAGGAGTTGGAGTGGGTACGACTGGACAGTGAGAAGACACCCCACTGGTGTATTAGGACTGGGATCGAGCAGCCTTTGCCCATTTTTTCCCTACCTAGTCCTGACTTGACCGCTTTTCCCCCGGGCAACCATCCTACACGTATGACCTTTTAGTTTCCAACGCTAGGGGGCAAGCACCACCAGTACCACCACCCCAGCCTCAGCCCGAGGTAGCGTTTTCTCCACCTCGCATGTCTTACCCCGTCCCTTATGTTGACTCTGACTTAGTTTGGGACCTTCAGAGTATAAGTCAGGCTTTAGGCAGTATCGAGCATTCCCACACTGACCTTAGGAGGATGGTAGGCTCCATTGACCAGAGGTTAGGGTACTTGGAGAGGAACCAGGGTAGATCTCTCTACCCTATGTACGATGATTATACTCGTCGTGGCAACATTCCCGATGACGCTATTTGCCCTGACTGGTTTCAGCCTCCACGCTAGGGATACGATAGGGATCCCACGGCCAGGACATTCCTTTCGGGGGACCGGAGGGGGGGAGTTTTTATGCTGACTATTTTGGTGGTAGCTCTTCTGGTGCAGGTGGTGCAGGTGGCAGTGGAGGTGCAGGGTTTGGCTCCATGGATGAGGATGATCAGGACTAGCTATGCTGGGCTAGTTCCCGAGCCAATGAAGACATTGTCTGATTCTGGCTTGGGGGAGATTTTGGATTTGGTATCTTTCTTTTTCTTTTTCTCTTTTCTTTTATTTTTGGTGTGTTTTCTTAGTTTAGATTTATTGCTTTCTAGGTTAGTTTATTTTCTTTCTTATATATGAAAAATACAAAAAAATTGAAAAAAAAAATCCAAAAATACGTTCCAATGAATTATAAATCATGCTTCCCTGTGCCCCATACTTGAGAAAATTTGTTTTGATTCTTGGTATATGATGATAAGAATTGTGGATTATTTGATCATGATTTAATGTTTGATCGCCTTGGAACCTTAACATGAGTCAATTTTGCAAACTATTTGTGAATATAGTGCTTGACTAGTTGATTTGGTTAGGAATGTGTGATAGTTCCTGGTATGTCAATGAATTTGAGTATTAGTTTGCAACTATAATTAATGTTTATATGATTCATTATTATGCACATAGTGGAGGACGAAGGCGTTCATTCTTTTAGGTAGCCTTCAGATGATTGTATATACATTTGTTCCCTTCTTGCTACCCATGTTGTTGCCTTGATTTTTTGTTGTTTATTAGCCACATTACAAGCCTATTTTGCCCTATTGGTTACTAGTCCCAAGCTTGGCTTGGGGGAGCTATTAGTGAGTGAGGTGAGGGAGTTTGTAGTGTGCTCATTATTTGCACAATGTGGGTGGGTTTTGAGAAGTTATTTTATTCTTGATCATGTTTATTTTTGATGAGTTTGAGAGTTATATTTTCTTGAAAAAATAAAGGATGATGTTATGAAAGAAAAAAAAAAGAGAGAAGTTCAAAAAAAAAAAAGTGAAAAAAATATAAGTGAACTTCAAAAGAAAAAAAAAGAAAAAAAAGTGTTCAATGTTCAAATGCTCTAGTTGGAGGTTAATCAAAAGGAAAAAAAAAATAGAGCTTCAATGAAAAATTCAAGTTTGGAAAATAAAGTTTGTTTATTCACTCCACTTCTTCATTATTATATCTTATGAGTGAAATTGTAAGTGTTGGGATTGTTTATATTGTTTGGAGTTGTATTTGGTGGATTTTTGTTAGAGTTGGTTATGTAGGAGATGTTGATCATTATTTATTTTGATCTTGGGTTTTACTAGGATTTTCTTCCTTAAGCATAGCTTTTCTCTCACTTGTTCTCAAATGATTCCTACCCTTTACCCTAGCCTTACATTACAAGCTTTAAAGACCTTCTGACCTTTGTGCATAGAGTTGTATGAATGTGAAAGTGTTTTTTATCAATGCAAGTTATGATTTGACATATTTCGAGTCGACTAGTAGGTTTAGTGTTCATTGCTTTATACACACGAGAGTGTGAGTTGGGACGGCATTGTTCACATAAAGGGGTTGGTTGGAGAGCGATCAAGTACATCTTTTACTCGCCACATAAATGAGAGTTGAGTGTGTGAGCACTAGTCTTGAATTCTATATGCTCATGTGGTTTGCTCTATTGTTAGGGAGGAAGGGTGATCGGACGGATTTGATTGGTTGATTTTGAAGCATGTTTATTTGATTTACCCTGAATTGTTTGTGCTTGATTTTTACTGAAACATATTTATTTATTCATTGATGAGATCTTTTCTTAGGGACAAGCAAAGGTTTGGCTTGGGGGAGTTTAATGTGTCTATTTTATATAGTATTCTACCCCCGTCCCTTGGTCATAATTAGTAATGTTTTTGGCTCTTTAGAGCCGCTTTTATTACTAATTGGTGTTTTCTAGTGTTTTCAATTCGTAGATTTGGTTGACTTTTGTAGGGATTTGCACTTTTGGAGCATTTTCCCGAGATATTATGGAGCAATTACGAGCATTGGAAAAGCACGACCAGTTCCTATAGCCCAGGGCCGGTTAGAGCCATCGAACCGGTGATTAAGGGCTCGGTATATGTGATACCGGGGCATTTGGACCGAGTATTGAAGACCCGAAGAGGAAACCCAGATTGGCACGAAGAATTGGAGTCCAATCGCAGACTAGTTAGTGACCCAAGAGAGCTGCCCGGCCAAAAAGGCTGGCGCTTGGAGGCGCGCCTGGCCGAGCGAGGGAAGCATAGGCATGCGCCCGAAGACGCGCGAGAAATGTACCTGATGGAAAAAGGCGCGCCCGATCGGGCGGTGCCTCGCCCGATCGGGCACGTGTTATTATTAGGAGTTAATTTTGACGTTTAAGTTTGTTTTAGTTTAGGACTCTTACGGAGTATAAATACTTCTCCGTAAAACAAGTTTAGTACCTTTCTTTTAGCTTCTTTTACTCTTTCTTAATTATTTCTTAGATTTTCTCTCTCTACTTAGCTTTTAGATTAGTTTCTCTCTCTTATACTTTGTTATTAACTCTATTCTTAATTCCAGATTTATTTGGTAACAATTTCTCTTCTCTTAATCTTAGTTATTTATTTTATTCCTTTGATCATGTCTTGTTTTATTGCTTTGATTAGTTTAGTTTTTATTATGTGTGAGTAATTCTATTTCTAGGGTTTTTGGGGATCCATAAATAATATGAAGGGGTAATTTATTGTTGTTGATTATCAATGCTAGATTAATTTCCTATTGATTGATTTAATGCTCTGTGACTAGATTTGCGCAGATCTTTTATGCATGATTTTAACAATATTGATTCAAGATTCGAAAGATGAGAATTAATGTTTAGGTCTAGTTTCAATAGGCAGGTTAATTTATAAATGGTTAAGTCGAGATTCGAGAGATGAGATTTAATACCGGTAAATTAATTGTGTGATTGTAATACGTAGCGAAAGCCCTTTATGATCTGATTAATGTATGCATTGATGAATGATTATTATGTTTTACCCTGGAATATTATTTATTGGTGAACCTATTCCCTAGATCCTTTTATTCATTGTTTTTTCCTTATTTTTAATCTTCGTAGTTAAGTTCCTTTTGATTATAATATATTGTTTACTTCATAATCTAGATTATATTAGTTAATTAGGAATAGAAAGACTCGTTTCTCTGTGGATTCGACCCTACTTCCCTATCTACATAAGTTAGAGGATTTAGGAATTACTTTTGATTAGGGGATACGACTTTACCCTGTCAACTTCATTTCTCTGGCGTTGACTAGGGGTGAGCATGAGACGGGTACCCGTACCGTTGGTACTAACGGTTCGGGTTCCCGATAACCAAAATCACTAAAAGTGATATCCATATCCCGAACCGATAAGTTCAAGTACCCGGACTTCGGGTACCCGGATTTTCGGATCTGTTATCGGGTACCCAATAAGATATCCAATAATGATAATTAAACTTAATTATGTAGTTATTATGATATAATTTACAAATAATTAAAAACAATACCATATGATCTTGACCAAATTATTAATAATATTACTAATCATTGATATTATAAAGTGATTATGAAGTAAAGTAAAAGTTTAGATTTATATTCATAGATTTAACTTGGGAAAAAAAGCAAAAAAAAAAAAAATGCTTATTGGATCGGTTCGGGTAACCGTTAATTTTAAAATGATACTCATAACCTTACCCGATAACAAATTATCGAAACGGGTACCCAAACCGTTATGGTTATCGGATCGGGTACCTTAATTTTCGGAACGGTTACGGATCGGTTTTTCGGATTTTCCGTTTTTCAGATTTTCGGTTTTGCTCAGCCCTAGCGTTGACCATTATGTTTGTGGCACGTGATATTAAAAAATGTCTTTTCCTTAATTTTTTTTCCCACATTTTCATTTATGGTCTTCTTCTATCCCCAAATTTTTAAATACTTAAAAATTGAATTGAGATTTTACAGGTGGTATAAAAATTCCTAATCTACAACTAATACTAAAATAGAAGCCATTGACCTTATCATTGTTCAAACTATTGATAGCTTTTCATTAATTCTTTATCTTCCATTTAAATAAATTTATACTCTATTTTACTCTGTATTTTTATTCAAAATACTTATGACTCTACACTTTTCCGATCCACACACATTTATTGCAAAATTTCTACAAGTAATTTCCAAACACTCTCAAGTGATTTTGCTTATTTAATCAATACTTCCTCTATATATTCCGAAAATTCCGTATAATAAATATAGTAGTTGTAAATTACTCCTTCCGTCCTTTTATTAGAGTTCCATTTCTCATTTATTTTTTTACGAGAATTAAGGCTTTTTCAGATTCCATAAATCGTGTGATTGGAAATACAGAGTATAAAGTACATTAAGTACATTAAATAACAAGTGGGAGGAAAAGAAAAAAGTGGTTAATAAATGCCAAAAAGAAGAAGTACCTAGAAAGAAGAAGAAGAAGAATGAGGAGAGAAAACATATGTTGGTGGATTAATAAATGTCAAAAATATTTAGCACCAAAAATTAGTAAAAATTGAGGATAATTTGAGGATTAAATTACGAGAATGAGGTTAAAATTGTAAAAAACCACTTACTAAAACGGGAAAGATTATAACAATGGGACTTTAATTTTGATTTGCCAAAAAAGGAATAGTGGACACTAAGATAAGAACGGAGGGAGTAAATTCAATTTATAAACAGAGTTAGGGCCTGTTCTCATTGACTGAACTAAGCTGAACTGAACTGAACTGAATTGAGCTGAACTGAACTGAACTGAACTGAGTTGAGTTGAGCTGAACAGAACTGAAATGAATATTTTATAAGAGAAGGAAATTAGGAGCTGAGCTGAACTGAACTGAACTGAACTGAACTGAACTGAATTTCAACGTAAGAGAACAGGCCCTTAGTTTAAACATTGTTTTTATCTTAAAGTAAATATACTTAAGTAAAAGATCTACTGTAAAAAACACAAGTGAAAAAGACTCAAAAGAGTGGATGATTCTATGGTGTCATTTTTACAAAAATGACACCATAACATGACGAGGTGTCATGTTATGACTGATCGATTTTTGATTTTTTTTAAATACTTAAATATACTATACATGTATATATAATTGTTAATACGTGTATTTTTTTTATAGAATACGTAATTATAGTTTTTTAAAATCTATTTTAAACTTAATAAAATCATTTTCAAAAATTATATTAGAATTACAATTTAGCAAACAAAAAATCATCCACTAGGTGAAATAACAAAATTGGCACCGCCCTAAGGCCACCGGTTCTTAAGAACCGGTGAGGAAAAAAGTGGGAAAAAACAAGGGAAGGGAATTGCCACCGGTTCAAAGAGAACCGGTGGGTAAAATACTAAACCCACCGGTTCAAACCAGTAGCTTTACTATTTTTTTTTAAAAAAACCGCCCCATAAATACCCAAATAAACCCTACTCTCCTCAGCTGCTCTACTTCTCTTTCTCTCTCCTCATTCTCTTTCTCTCTCCTTCTCTCTCTTCTCTGTTCGTCTCCTTCTTTCTCTTTCGATCTCATCTCCTTCTTTCTCCTGTTCTTCTCCTTTGTTCTCATCTCCTTCTCTCTCTTTTTCTCTTTCGTTCTTCCCCGATTCTCGTCCAGTTAATTGAATACCACCTTCGATCTCATCCCCTTCTTGTTCGATCTACATCAACATCAATAGCAATTTCTGGGTATTTTTCGAGGTCAGGGTTTAATTTTTGGGTTTAATTCGATTTTGTACTTTTTAGGGTTTAATATAATTGATTTTCGAAATTGCTTTGAGCAATTGATTATTCTGGGTTAGATAGGTTCAAATCGATTTTCTTGGATTTTAGGTGATTTCTGGGTTGTTTTATTTTTAAATTGCTTTCGATCTCATCTCCTATTGAAGATGATGAAGATTTTGAAGGTGTATTTATTAACTTTGCCTTTTTTGAATTTTATTTGAAATGTTCTGAATAATATTCTGAATTAAGTTGTTGTTTCTGTACATTTGTTTGTATGAAATTTGGTTAGTATGTCTATTTAAAGATATAATCTTTATGCTTCTTGCATTTATTTGAAGGTGGAAATCTTATATTGTTTGATTTATTGTGAATAATATTCTGAATTAAGCTTGTTTTTGGTCTTATGTTATTTGATTTATTGTGAAATTGGCTTCATTGTCATTGGATTGAGCATGCATATCGAAGTGGAGTATTGGCAGAAACTATCTTAGATCATTAATTTGATAGAGTGAACAATTGAAGCTTTAATGATTAATTGAATAGTTTCAGTTTCTGTCATATCTGATTTGGATATTGAAATTTGATTGTGGTGGATATTGGAGCCAATTCTCTACCGAAGCTGTAGGAAGTTAAAGTAATATTAGAATATTAGCAGATTGAGAATGTAATTGACAGATTGAGGTTGAGCATGTCAGTAGAATGCTATATTGATTCTTTTTAGTTTCATGCATCCATATGCTTCTTGACTCAAATTATTGCTTGCTTGAATGTGTTGCACTTTCTCTTTGTGCAGTTTGGAGACTACTTTGAGAAATTATTTATGCTTGACCTCTAGAGACAACATCATGGTGGCATATAAAAACAAGAAGTATTACGTTGACATTATTGAAACAAAGCCCTCTCATGCAATCAGTATAATCGAGACAGACTGTGAGGTGGACTTTGCCCCTCTTCTTGATTATAAAGAGCCTGAAAGACCTGCAATATCTGCTCTTGGCAAGGCACAGCTCAAGGTTTGCACAATAACTTTACTCTCTTTTCCTTAGTTAGGTATCAAATAGTTCTTCATGTTTTGTCCAGTAATTAGAAATGCATAAATAAATTGAACTATTAGCCAATGGTAGGAGCTACTTGATGAGAATCATGAAACAGCAGTAATGCCATTGAAGCAATTATTTTGTATTATTTGGTTAACATATTGTGAATGAGCTTGGTCCCTTTAAAATTTTCCTAATAACAATGATTTTGTTGTTAATCTATACAAGTAGCTTAAAACAATATCAAATCTCTTTGCTGTTATCTTCTTGATTTTCTTTGAGAAACTTATAGCTTAAGCGAATTTGGTTAACATATGGTGAATATTGGTTTATTTCTTTTCTTTATGTTAGGATTATTAATTCTATTTTTAAAGAAAGAGGAATTAAGGTTACAAATACCCCTGTTGTTTTGATTGATGATGTTGCAGATTTGTCGATTGGGCTTAGCTTGTTGTATTGCTTTGCTTTGGTGTTAATTCTATGATTGTTGGGTTATTAATTCTATGATTGTGTTGAAGTGGGAATGATTTGCTTTGGTGTAATTTGAGTAGAAAGGAACTAATTTCAAAGTGGATTTTAAAATAGGTTTTGATTATATTGTTTGGGGGTGGTAATTTGAGTAGAAAGGGATCCAGTATCACATTGAATTGTTATGCTTGGTGTAATTTGACTCTCTTGAAATTGAATTGGTTATGCTTTGGTATAATTTGAGTTGAGTAAATGCCAATATCACATTCAATTTGGGCTATCATTTTATTGTTATTTACATGTGTTAATGATGCATTTTGAAATTCTGTTAGCTCTGTTGATTTTTCTATTGAGTTTTGTAGAAATTACTGTAATTTGAGATAAGATACTAATTCTTGCTACTTCAGTTTTTGGTAAAAAAAAATAAATAAAAATTATTTTGCTGAATTCGCTAAAATCATTGGGTGAATTTGCTGACTTAGCTACTGTCGCCCTGCCGAGGCTACCGTTGCAGCTGGCCTGGAAAGGTTGTAGCTACTGCTGCCCTGCCGAGCCTGCTGCTGCAGCTGGCCTAACAAGGTTGCAGCTACTGCAGCCCTGCTGAAGCTGCTGCTGCTGGCCTCGAAAGATTGCAGCTACTGCTGCCTTGCCAAGGCTGCTGTTGCAGCATCCCTAGCAAGGCTGCAACTGCTACTACTCTGCCAAGGCTACTTGTTATGCTTGATTATTAATCTATAACCTTTGAGGAAAGCAAAGTAATGGATGGAGGAGGAGGAGGTGGGTTATAGGAGAGGCTGAATAAAAAATTAGGTTGGTCATTTCTCCATGTTAAGAATCTTTTAGAATATGAAAATGTATTTTCCAAGGCTTTTCTTCTCGGTCTTCCTCACTGCATGTATATATGGTTGAATTTAAGGTAGTATTGCTCTGCTTGTTGTCTTTGATTAATACACACTTCGAGATCTCTTATCTTTGTTTGTTGATGCAGGTGGCTGTCGGAAGATGTTATCTATACGCAAGGCTGTTGCTGCCTCGCCAAGGCTCGCTGCTGCAGTTGCTGCCTCGCGAGGTGTTACATTGGTGATTTGGTGTGACTTTGTATTTAACAGTGACTTGTATTTTTTTTTTGGACCAAAATTGTAATATTACGACCTTTTTTTAATGAAAATATGTAAGTTTATATATATGTTAGTGTTTATATATCAGTTTAATTGAAAAAATGCAAAAAAAAAAAAAAAAATGGCCATTATTGGCACCGGTTTTGAACAGGAACCGATGCCAAAAACCCCTTTAAAAAAAGCAGGAATGGGTTTTTGCCACCGGTTAACTGGTGGCAAAAATAATTATTGCCACTGGTTAACCGGTGGCAATACTAGTTATTGCCACCAGTTTTAAACTGGTGGCTTTGCATCTGACTATTGCGACCCCCAAATGCCCACCGGTTCAAAACCGGTGGCATAGGGGGGTTTTGAACCGGTGGCCAAATGCTATTTTCGCCTAGTGATCATTGTTCTTCGTTGTTCTTCATTCCGTCTACAATTCCGACCAAAATTCCGAACACAATTCTGACCACAATTCCAACCACAATTCCGACTAATTTCCGACCAAATTCTGACCAAAATTCTGTCCAACCCCATCCAAATTCGGGTACAAATTTCATTTAGGATTTGATGATGATTTTGATTGATGTAAAAATCAATTTATTTGATAGTTTTGAGAATGGAAAAAGCCTTAATCGTGTGTAATATGATGATGTGAAATGCTTAATTTTCATTTTTTTAACGTCATTGGATAACAAGAGTTTGCTCTTCAATTTAAAATTCGAGTTTTTTTTTCGAACTGTTTGATCCAAAATTGTCGTTTACGATTTTTGTTATATGTTTGTGATTAGGTAATTACCTGTATGTAGTTAGGTCACTACCTTTATTTATGTAGGTCATTACCTTAAAGTTTTAGCTATAATTAATTAGGTTATTATTTGTAGTTGGAATATGCTTGTGTGTAAGGCATTCATTATTACTCGTTAGTTTTGGTCATTAATTAAAAAATTAAGTTTTATGTTTTAATTGGAATCTGCTCGTTCTCAAGACATTTATATGAATTACCTAACAGTGCGTTTAGTAATCATAATTTTATGCTAATCATATAAAAAAAATAAAATTGATTTAAGGAATTTTTATCTTATCATTTTTGCAAAAAAATATTTATGGTATCATTATCATATTGTATTTTAAAAATAATATTTTTGAAAATTTTATCATAACATTTTAGCAAAAAAAAATTTATGGGATTATTATCTTATTATATTTTGGAAACAATATTTTTGAAATATTGGGCATATAAATTAGTGGCTATAATTTTGGGATATTCCTAAAGTATATTGTTCTTTATCAAATCCTGCCACGTTCATAAGTAGAGTTTTACTTATTTTTCTTTTTTCACGTTCAATTGTAGAATCATAAGTCCTTCGATCGAAGTTGGTACTGCTGAATTTCAATCATGGTCAAGAACGCATATGTAAGTGTGCTCACCTAACTGACTTTTTACGTTATTAAAAAAATTTACATAATCATACTTGCAATTTCATTTAAAACATGATTTTTAAATATAAAAGTAATTGATTCCTAAGGGTTGGGTAATAGACAAACTACATAATCATACTTGCAATTGCATCCAGAAGTCTTCAATGAGACTACCATGACTGAGTTCGAGACAACGCGAAATCTCAGATTGACAATGCCTCTGATGTTCATGACCTAGGTAAAGGTATTCTTCGAATTTTGATATTGAATTGCTCAACTGTTTTGATCTAATAAAATTATCGTTTAATGGATTAACTCTGTTTTGATCTTGAATAACACTGATTTTAAATGGAATTGTCCTTTTATTGTTCAGGTTACTACCTATTACTTTTTATAATAGTACAGACAACTATCTTATTTACTTTGTAGTTGACCTTTTAGTGTTAAGATTATTATCTATTAAATTCTATAAAAAAAAATTCAAACAAGTCTCTATTTACCTTTAAATAACGTTTTACTGTTAAGGTCATTACCTTTGAAGTTTTTATCTAATACTAACAAGTATTTGTTTTACTTTGGAATTGACTTGTTATTGTCAAGGTCATTACCTGTTTCTTCTTTCTATAATCCAGAAAATGCTTTTGTTTTATTTTGGAGTAACCTGTTACTATTAAGCTCATTACATGATGTTATATATTTCTGAACAACAGTTACATCCCAGATTAGTGCGGGAATTGACCTTGTGTCTTATGGAATATTACCAATTGCATTTTTGTTTTGTATGTTTTATAAAGTATATGTTTGCATATCCTACATATACTTTTATAAAAATTGATTGTCTTTTAAAATTGGTGAAGATATTGGCAATAACAATGATGAAACAAGCAGCCGTAGCATTCCCGAAGATGGGTATCAGTCTGGACGTAAAGAATTCAATGATTAAGATAATTAGAAGATATAATATATGTGTTTAAATGACTTAATTTGTAATTACCTTTTAAATCCTTTCTTATTATGGTTTGACTTTTGCAACTTATCTAAACAACATTGAACATCCCACATAAATACCTTGGTTTGTTTTTTTTTTTTTTTTCTTGCTTGAACTCAGTTTGTTTAGCTATGCTTTTGACAGGTATTAAAGACGCTATAAATTTTTTGGATATATCCATTTTATATAGTAATTTACCCCCGTCCCTTGGTCATAATTAGTAGTGTTTTAGGCTCTTTAGAGCCACTTTTATTACTAATTTGTGTTTTCTAGTGTTTTCGTAGTCTTTGTTGAGTTTTGTAGGAAATTGCGCCTTTGGAGCATTTTCTCGGGTTTTTCATGGAGCGACTACGGGAATTAGAAGTGCACGACCATCTTTGAAGCCCAAGGCCGGTTAGAGTCATCGAGCCGGTGATTAAGGGCTTGGTAATTGGGATCCCGAGGCATTTGGACCGAGTATTCAAGACCCGAAGAGGAAATCCGGATTGGGCCGAGAAATCAAGCCCAATCGAAGTCCGAGCCTCAAAGTGAAGCAAGGGCCCGATCAGGCAAGAGGTTGCACGATCGGGCGTGGCGCGACGTTGGTGCTGTGCGTGCTTATAGCGCGCCCGATCGTGCGAGCGTCTAGCACGATCGGGTGATGCTGCGGAGAAGGAACGCGAAGAAAAAGGCGGGCCCGATCGGGCGCGTGTTTTTATGAAGCCTGATTAGTTTAGTTTTAATTTTTGTTTTAGAAAACGTTTAAGTACGATTTTATACGGAATTGAGATTACCTTCTTTCTTAGACTTTCTCTCTCTACTTAGAATATTTCTCTCTCTTAAATTCTCTCTCAACTTTTGTTCTTAATTATTTCCATTAATCCAGATTTCTTTTTGGTAACAATTTCTTCTCTTTTAATTTCAGCTATTTTACTTCTTTGTTTATGCTTTTATTTATTTATTTAATTAATTTAGTTATGATGATGTGTGAGTAGTTTTATTTCTAGGGTTTATGGGGATCTAATAAATGATATGAAGGGGTAATTTTGTGATTGTTAATTATCAATGCTTGGTTGATTTCCTATTGGTTGATTTAATGCTATGCAATTAGGTTCGGCCAGATTTAATTGTATGAGTTTAGCAATATTAATTCGAGATTCGGCAGATGAGAATTGATGTTTAGGTTTAGTTTCAATAGGCGGATTAATTTATAAACGGTTAAGTCGAGATTCGACAGATGAGATTTAATACCGGTAAATTAACTCTGTGATTATAATACGTAGCGAAAGCCCTTTATAATCTGATTAACCAATGCTTGATGATTGCTTATTATGATTTGCCCTGGAATATTGTTTATTAGTGAACCTTTGCCCTAGGCCTTTTAATATTTTATTTTCTCCCTACTTTATTCCTTTCGACCTTATTCTCCGTAGTTTAGATTTTATTCACAAAAAATTTAGTTACTTAGATAATTTGGACTATAATAATTAATTAGGAATAGAAAGACCTGTTTCCCTGTGGAGTTCGACCCTACTTCCCTATCTACTTTAGTTAAAGGACTTAGGTAATTACTTTTGATTTGGGGATACGACTTTACCCTGTCAAAATTTGGGCCGTTGCCGGGGAGACGGTTTTATTTTTGTTTTTAGATTTTATTTTTGTAGTCAAGATTATCCCCCTTTGCCTCAGAGAACGTTAGTTATTTGAGGCAATTCTCATATTTGTCTTTTAGTTCTTTGTTTATGCCCAGGTGTTCCAGATCAGGTTACATCCCATTCAACCCTGAGATCGAGCGCTCTTTTCATAGGCAAATGAAACTCTATAGACAAATTCTGGCGGGTTCTGAGGAGGACAACAGTCGAAGAGATCCTCCCTCTGATTCTAGTGATACATATATTCCTTTAGATTAAGAATCAGAGATGATGGCCCAGAAGAAACTCAGTGACTACTCGCAACCGAAGCTCACAGATTTCCCGCACCTTACTCCCACTCCGGCTCTAGATGGAGTTCAATTTGAGATCAATTATCACTATGATAGAGAGGAAGCAATTCAGTGGAGCTAAGGGTGAAGATCCTAATCTTCACATCGCAGACTTCTGCCAATATTGTAACACCATTAGACAAACCGGGGTCACGCAAGACCAAATCAGGGAGATTCTTTTTCCTTTTTCATTATGTGGCAAAGCTAAATTATGGTTTATTGGTTTGAATAGAACTGCACTTGGTATTACTGACTGGGAAACTCTTGCTTTGAATTTCTATAATAAATACTATCCTGCAGAGAGAACAACGGTGCTAAGGAGTGCTATTCAGAACTTCGTTCAAGAGGCCGACGAAACGTTATATGAGGCTTGGGAGAGGTTCAAGGATCTACAGAGAGAGTGCCCTCACCACAATCTAGCACAATGGCAATTGATCCAAGCATTCTATAATGGTATTGGAAATTCTTCTAGATCAGTGCTAGATTCGGCAGCTAGTGGGAGGTTCATAAATTTAAATTAAATATGGACGACGCAGGACAGGTTATCGAAGACATGGAAATACACAATTCCCAATATGGGAATCCGAGAGGGTTTGCAAATAAAGGAAAACATAATGTCGATTCTGTATCCTTTTTGCAAGCTCAATTAACGTCTATTTGTCAAAAATTAGATAATCTTACTGCTGCTCCTAACTCTGTAGCTAATGTTTCTGCTGTTGCTAACAATGAAGTTTTTTATGAAAATTGTGGAATTGTAGGTCATTGGGAGAAAGATTGTAGGAGCTCTATGGAACAAGTTAATGCCTTTCAAACCTATAGGCAGAATAATCCCTATTCCAATTCTTACAATGCCGGTTATAAAAATCTTCCTTATCTTTCATACCGGAGCACCAATGTACAAAACCCTCCACCTCCACAACAACCACAACAGCAAACCCCACCACAGCAAAAATATTATCATCCTAATTCTGATAAATTGTTATTTGGTATGATTTTAGGGTACTTTTGAACCTTGTTTTCGTGATTATTCGACATCAAAGTTCATTATTTATCCTATTTTTATACAAATTTTGTACCATCCATGCTTCACGGGTTGTTTGTGTTTTTGATGTAATGTAGCTATTTTTAGCACTATATATGGACGTGATCAAGCATGAGTGAACAAGGAGAAGGGAAAGCTTAGTTGATAGAGAAATTAAGGAAGAAGGATGAGTGCCTTAAAGAGAAATGAAAAGCTTTTGGAAAGTTTTGGGAGGATTTTTGCACTAAGGTAAAATTCAACTGACCATAACTTTTGTTCCACTCAAAATTTTGAAGTGATTCAAATTGGAGATTAAATTTCATCTTAAGATCTTTCCAACGACTGGTCACATTCCTTATTCCGATGAGTAACGAAGAAGTTATGACCTTCCGAAAATAAGTTGTTTCGCCAGAAAAGAGCTGCACGTCTGTGCCAATAAGTGGCACGTCTGTGCAAGTCACTGCACGTCTGTGCCAATAAGTGGCACGTCTGTGCAAGTCACTGCACGTCCGTGCCAAATGAAGCACGTTCGTGCAAGGTCAGGCAGTAGCTACTGGTAGTATTTTAACAGGTCTGCACGTCCGTGCAACCTTTGGCACGTCTGTGCCGACCTGTAGACGGGTTGTTTCCTCGTGTTCTCCGTCCTTTTACTTGGGGGTTATATAATACCTCTTTGGCTTCATTTGTAAATGAGGATCTTCTTAGTGTAGTTTTAGCTTAGGTTAGGTTTTTAGAGAGAGAAACTCTCAATTTATAGAGAGAGAAAGTGGGAAAAACTTGTTGAAAGCTTGGAATATGAAGAATTGAAGGAAGGAGACTTGAAGATTTGATTATTTCTTGCATTATCAATGAGAATTTCTTACTCTCTCTCTTATTTTATTGCTTTAATTGCTTATTTTTGTATCTTTTCTTGTTTTATTACTTGTTTATGTTAAATTAGTGTTTGATTTAATGTTCTTAGTTGTTAGTTATTCATTTAGTTTTGCAATTTATTATGATGTGAGTAGTTCTTTTACTTGGGATGGTTGAAACCATTGATAAATTCACACATACTTGTTTGCATGTGTTGATTTAGCTAATGTGGGATGTTAATTAGTTAAGTTTAAGTGGTTTCATTGTTAGTTCTTGTAAGTGGCCATTGCTAGAACTATTTACCTAAGCTTTCTCGACGAAGGATCGAGAGATGAACTTGAGTTAGCTCCCTTATGCTTAATTGACTTGAAATGCCATGAGAATAGGAATTTCTAGTTAAGGGAATGTTTATGTCATCGTGATAATGCTTTAACACTTGTTTTATGCTTTGTAACCACGAGAGTAGGTTGTATTCATAAGTCAAGTAATCCCTCTAGCTTGATAGAGTAGCTGGGTGCCTTAGATGACTTCCCCTAATTTATCCCCAAATTGCTATGTTTTATATGTGAAATTGTAGTTTGTGAATGACTTAATTGGTGGATACCTTCCCAAGATCCTTTTTATTATTGTTTGTAGTTTTTCATTATAACTCAAAACCCAAAAAGACTTTATTTAGGTTATCACAAATCGATACTTGTTAGTGCTCCCCTTAGTCCTTGTGGGATCGACCCTTACTTGCCCTTTCTACCCATTAGAGAGACTAAGTTAGGTTTTTATATTTGGTAGGCTCAACGACGGCCTATCAAATTCAGGCCAGAAAAGCTAAGCATCACCCTCATCATCTTTCGACCCTGCCATGACAGAAATTAGAGCAATACTTGCCAATATGCAAAAGCACATGGAGAGTAGGGATGCATAAATTGATTCTATCCTAGCCCATAATAAAATCATGGACAATCAAATTCACAACTTTCATCTACCCTACAATCTCGTCAGCAGGGGGCTCTACCATCACAACCTATCCATCCTACAGATCATGCCAATGCAATCACTTTAAGGAGTGGTTCATATTATGATGGACCTCCTATGCCAAAGGAAGATTGACCAGTTCCTGATCTAGATTCCTCTATACCAAACGCTAATCTTGCTAGCCCTGCAGGGCTACAAATAGATACTAACCCTACTAATGTTTCTGTGCAGGGTAAATCGCAGGATAAGGGAGGAGATGCGCAGAGCCCGGTTATCAAACTTCCATTCCCTAATAGACAACTGAAGAGTAAGTTTGATAAACAATTCGGTAAGTTTTTAGAGGTTGTGAAAAACCTGCAGGTAACAGTTCCTTTCACTGACTTAATCACTCAAGTTTCTGCTCATGCTAAATTTATGAAAGACATTCTGACTAGGAAAAGGCCCTTTAATGAAGTAGAAACTGTAGCTTTCACAGAGGAGTGTAGCGCTTTATTGCAAAACAAATCCCCTCCTAAATTAAAGGATCCCGGTAGTTTTTCTATCCCTTGTCATATTGGGAATGTTTTTATTGATAAAGCTTTATGTGATTTGGGTGCTAGTGTCAGTGTCATGCCATCGTCTGTCTGCGCTAAACTTAATATGGGGGAATTAAAAGTTACTAATACAACTTTGCAAATGGCAGATCGTTCAATAAAATACCCCTTAGGTATTTTAGAGGAGTACCTGTCAAAGTTGGTAAATTTTTTATTCCTGTTGATTTTGTTGTTTTAGACATGGCAGAGGATACACAAATACCCATTATATTAGGTAGGCCTTTTCTCCATACTGCAGGAGCAATCATTGATGTTAAAAATGGTAAACTAACCCTTTCTGTAGGTGACGATAATGTTACTTTTAATTTAGGGAAGGTTTTGAAAGGGCCTATGTTAGAGGAAAATTGTTGCTACATTGATATAATTGATATAATGGATGATATTTGTGATGATAGCTTGCCACAGGTTCTTGCGAAAGATCCCCTAGAGGAAGTTCTCTGCGGGAATTTATCTAGAGACAATGCAAGCGCTTGGGGTAATGAGGTACAAGATATTGAAAAGGCTCTTTCCTTAAAAGAGTTAAGCCCCAAGGAAACAATGAAGGTAGTAAATTTAGTTCAGGAATCAAAACCTGCATAGGTCAAGAAACCTGAGCTAAAACCTCTCCCTTCTCATTTAAAATATATTTTTCTGGATGAACAGGAACTACACCCCGTGATCATCAGTACTGCACTTACTGACCTACAAACTTCCCAACTTCTAGGGGTTCTCAAAACCCATAAGAAGGCTATTGGGTACAGTATTGATGATCTCAAGGGTATTAGCCCTGACTTTTGTATGCACAGGATACATCTAGAGGAAAATTACAAGCCCTGCATTCAACCCCAACGAAGATTAAATCCCAACATTCAGGAAGTAGTCAAGAAGGAGGTTATGAAATTACTTGATGCAGGTATTATCTATCCTATTTCTGACTCCAAATGGGTAAGTCCTGTGCAGGTAGTGCCAAAGAAGGGTGGGATGACTGTGATAACAAATGACAAGAATGAATTAATTCCCACCAGAACTGTAACAGGGTGGCGTATGTGCATTGACTATCGTAGGTTAAATATCGCCACTAAAAAGGACCACTTCCCTCTTCCATTTAAAGATCAAATGCTTAAGAGGTTAGCCAATCATAAATTCTTTTTCTATTTGGATGGGTATTCGGGATTTTTCCAAATTCTGATTCACCCTGAAGATCAGGAAAAGACTACTTTTACATGCCCTTATGGCACCTTTGCATATCGTAGAATGCCTTTTGGTTTATGTAATGCACCCGCTACCTTTCAACGTTGTATGATGAGTATTTTTTCTGATTTCATAGAGTCTATTATGGAGGCTTTATGGATGATTTTAGTGTATATGGTTCTTCATTTGATTCATGCTTAATTAACCTTGCTAAAATTTTGAAAAGATGTGAAGAGTGCAACTTAGTTCTTAATTGGGAAAAATGTCACTTTATGGTGACAGAGGGAGTAGTCCTAGGTCATATTGTATCTGATAAGGGCATACAAGTAGACAAGGCTAAAATATCAGTGATTGAGCAATTACCTCCCCAGTTAATGTTAAGGGAGTTAGAAGTTTATTGGGTCATTCGGGGTTTTATCGTCGCTTTATCAAAGATTTTTCTAAAATTGCTAAACCACTGACGCAACTTTTGCTCAAGGATGCCCCTTTTATTTTTACTGACGAGTGTTTTGAGGCTTTCAATAGGATTAAGCAGGCTTTGATATTGGCACCCATCATATGTGCTCCCGATTGGAACCTTCCTTTCGAGATCATGTGTGATGCAAGTGACTTTGCGCTTGGAGCCGTGCTTGGACAGAGAAAGAACAAGGTTTTGCATGCTATTTATTATGCTAGAAAAACTTTGGATGAAGCCCAAGTCAACTATGCCACTACGGAAAAGGAGTTTCTTGCTGTTATTTATGCTTTAGAAAAATTTAGATCATATCTTGTTGGTTCTAAAGTTATTGTTTTTACTGACCATGCAGCATTGAAATATTTGATAGCTAAGGCGGAATCAAAGCCAAGGCTACTCCGATGGGTTCTTTTGCTCCAAGATTTCAACATAGAAATAAAAGATAAAAAGGGACCAGAGAACGTAGTGGCAGACCACTTGTCACGTATCAGGTATGATGAGGGTAAGGATTCTCTACCTATAGATGATTCTTTCCCTGATGACAACCTTTATGCAGTTGTAGAGCAATACCCATGGTATGCGGATTTTGCTAATTATTTAGTGGGTGGTACTCTACCTCTTGACTTGTCCTACCAACAAAAAAAGAAATTCCTTTCTGATGTTAAACATTATTTTTGGGATGATCCTTTTTTTGTTTCGTGAGTGTGCAGACGGATTGTTTCGCAGGTGTGTTCCCGAATGGGAAGTCCACGGTGTGCTTACTAGTTTCCACACCTCACCATATGGAGGACATCATGGCCCCACTAAAACAGTGGCCAAGATTAATGAGTCAGGTTTTTATTGGCCTACGATGTTTAAGGATGCTAACATTTTTGTGCAGGCTTGTGACTCTTGCCAGAGGACTGGTAACATCTCGCGGAGGCATGAGATGCCCTAAAAAAGAATTTTAGAAGTTGAAATTTTTGATGTTTGGGGTGTTGATTATATGGGACCGTTCCCTTTTCAAAAGGGAACCGTTATATTCTTGTCGCCGTAGATTATGTGTCCAAGTGGGTTGAGGCCATCGCCAATCCTACCAATGACGCCAAGGTCGTCCACAAACTTTTTAAGAAGACTATCTTTCCAAGATTTGGTGTACCTAGAGCTATAATAAGTGACGGAGGATCTCACTTTCATGAACGGAAGTTGGACACCCTCCTCAAAAAGTATGGTGTCTACCATAGGACAGGTTTAGCCTACCACCCCCAAACTAGTGGCCAAGTTGAGGTTTCGAACCGTGAGATCAAGGCCATTCTAGAGAAGGTGGTGGCAAAGTCAAGGAAAGATTGGAGCGACAAGTTGGACGACACTCTTTGGGCATACAGAACTGCATTCAAGACCCCTATAGGTACTACTCCGTATAGACTCATGTACGGAAAAGCATGTCATCTCCCGGTCAAATTGGAATGTAAGGCATATTGGGCTATTAAGGAGCTCAATCTAGATGCCAAACTAGCGGGAGAAAAGAGGTTACTTCAACTTAATCAACTCGATGAGTTTAGGTTGACGGCCTATGATAGTGCTCGAGTCTACAAAGAGAAGACGAAGAAGTAGCACGACAAGATGATCCTTCCGAGAGAATTCAAGGAGGGTGATAAGGTGTTACTATTCAACTCACGACTTAAACTTTTTCCCAAGAAAGTTAAGGTCAAGGTGGTCGGGTACTTTTATCGTAAAAAAGGCCAACAAATTCGGTTCTGTGGAAGTTTTCGACGAACATGGTAACGAGTTCAAGGTTAATGGCCAAAGACTCGAGCTATATCATGAGGGGGCTACAATTGATGCAGTTGATATACTTCACCTAAGTGGTTCCGATTCACCCTGAGTTTCACTATGGTAAGAGGGTCGTGCGGGACTTAGATAAACCAGCGCTTTACGGGAGGCAACCCGTATTTCTTGCTTTCTACACTAGTTTTCATTTTTCTTTATTTTTATTTTTTATTTTTTATTTTAGAGAGGCGAGGAGAGCGAAATTTTACCGTTTATAAATGTTTTTGTACAGGTATAGGTTTAAGAGGTCAAAAGACTTAGAAAAATTTGAAGACGAAGAAAAAGCTAAGGCCATTTGACTGGGCACGGGCCCAATCAGGCGAAGCTCGCCCGATCGGGCACGCAACCAAGGGAAAATTTTAGCTTTAATTTCGCCCGATCGGGCGTGGCTGCCCGATCGGGCGCAAAAGGAGAGTTCGCGCCCGATCGAGCAGAGCTCGCCCGATCGGGCGCGCAACTAAGGTTTGGAAATCAGCATAATTCGCCCGATCGGGCGCGCCTAATTTTGGCCGACCTTTAATTCTTTTCCCCTTCTTTCTTTCCTCACTTTCTTCTTCTTTCATCTTTTTCACCATTACTTTCTCTCTCTACAACCTCCATTTTTACACCTTTAAACTCACTTATTCTCAAGATCTTCTCCAATCCTTCCAACAAAACTCAAAAATTTTTGCATATTTTTAATCCTTTCATCTTTCTCTACAATCTACACCTAATTTCTACCACTTTCTCTCAATTTTCTCTAAACCCTAAGAGAGAGAAAGTCTTCAATTCCCATATTTTCTAATCACAATGGCTCTCAAGAGATCAAGAACCGTAAGGGGGGAAAGCTCAAGGCAACAAGAGGCCAGAATTGACCAGGATTTGCATGTTCCGGGATGGGAGAGGGTGGTCATCACCACCCAAGAGAAAAAACAAAGGATGATCAACCTCACTTCGAGGCAGGTAATTCCCACTCGTTTTATTCATCACCCCACCCTTATTAGATTAGGAATTGATAAGCATGTAGAAAAATTGATCAAGGGAGTTGGCATGAGCGGTTTCTTTAACATGCATTACGATGTTTATTATTACTTAACCTTAGAATCCGTTTCTAGTTTTAATGTCATAAAATCTAATGCTTTAATTTCTCATGTTCAATTTCGATTATTCAATAATGATGTTAGATTGACATTGAAAGAATTTGGTAAACTTTTTGAGTTAAACTCGGATAGGTCACTTGAACCGCCCCAAGACAACATTGTCGTTGTCTATCAATCCCTTATGGGGGATCCTAATGTAAACCTCCAACATGCCAAGGCACTTGGATACAACATCCCGTGCCAAAGCTTTGGCAACGGTTTGTTGGCCTTACCATTTTTGGAAGGCATGAACCCGCTAATGTGAGGCGGGATGAGCTTGAATTGCTAGGGTCATACATGATCCCTAGAGTGAAAAGCTCAACATAGTCCACAAAATGGCCAACCACTTCCAACGGGTGGCCAATGCGGCCGAGGCAGGTAGGTCTAGGGTACCCATTTATTTTGGTGGCCTAGTTACACACATAGCGGTCAAGCACCTTAACTTTGTCCCTAACGATGACGGTAAGGTATCCGGCCCAACTATTATGGACCTACCCTATTTAGGTGGCCTTAATTGGATTAATGTCATGGGAGGAGAGACTTTGTGGGGGATCCAACGGGAATCGGGTAGGAGGGATAATTCTTTCACATTACCCAACCCCACCTTGACCAAATTTGAGAAGGGGAAGTCTTCTTACACTTTCGAGATCAACGGTCAAGGTGAGGTTCAACCACCTCACCCTTCACCTTAACCTCACCAATCTCCCATAGACCACTCACCTCATCACCATTTACCACCTCCACCCTTTACATATGATATTCCCACTTCCTCAACCAACTACAACATTGACCCCAACGCCCCTTATGACTTCTCGGCTTTTAGGAGCCAATTAGATAGGATTGAGAGGGGGAAAGGGAGAGTTGAGGGTATGGTTAGGGACTTGGACACTAGAGTAGGGTCTCTAGATAGAAGGGTGGGTATGTGGAGATGAACCTAGGGAGGGGTTTATACCCCATGTATGATGATTACGCCCGTCGGGGGGCTATTCCCCCCGATTCACTTGTTCCCGATTGGTTCCAATATCCGCAAGGTGGATATACGAACCCAAGTGCCTACGGTACCTATGTCTACTACTCATCGGTCCATGGTTATGGGACCGATGTACCTTTTGGTGGGCTTGGGGGGAATGTGGACCCTAACTACTTTGCAGGTGGTTCGGGTTATGGAGGTGGTGGCTCTAGCCATGGAGGAGCCGATTCTAGCCACGGAGGGGGCTATTCAAGGATGGATGAGGATGAAAAGTAGGCTACACTCCCAAGTCAATGAGGGCATTGCTTGATTTGGCTTGGGGGGTGTTCTTTCTCTTGGTAATTCTCTTCCTTTTCTCTTTCTATTTGCTTTCTAGTATAGTTTTTATTGCTTTCCTAGTGTAGTTTTTATTGCTTTCTTATATATGAAAAATACAAAAAAATTGAAAAATAAAAAAAAATTCTAAAATACGTTCCAATGAATTGTAAATCATGCTTCCCTGTGCCCCATACTTGAGAAAATTTGTTTTGATTCTTGGTTATTGATAATGAGCATTGTAGATTTGTTAGTCATGATTTGAAGTTTAATTGCTTGGATTCCTAAACATGAGTCAATTTTGCCAACTATTTGTGAATATAGTGCTTGACTAGTTGATTTGGTTAGGAAATGTGTGATAGTTCCATAATTCCTGGTATGTCAATGAATTTGAGTATTGATTTGCAACTACGAGTAGTGTTTCATGACTTATTATTATGCACATGAGGAGGACGAAGGCGTTCATTCTTTTAGGTAGCCTTCAGAGTTTTAGATACATTTGTTCCCTTCTTGTTACCCATGTTGTTGCTTGTGCCCTTTTATTGTTATTTAGCCACATTACAAGCCTATATGAGCCCCATTGGTTACTAGTCCCAAGCTTGGCTTGGGGGAGCTATTAGTTGGTGAGGTGAGGGAGTTGTAGTGTGCACATTATTTGCACAATGTGGGAATAAAAGAAGAGTTATTGTTCTTTGATTTTTGATTGGAAAATATTGATGTTGTGTTTCAAAGTTGAAATTTCCAATATGAGTTAAAAAGAAAAAAAAAAGAGCAAAAGAAAAATTTTTATGCTCAAATTTTCTCTTTGAAGGTTGTTCAAGAAAAAAAATTCAAGTTGAAAAAGAAAAAAAAAGGGAATGAATTCAAAGTTTGTTTTTCACTCAAAGGTCTACATTATCATATTTTTATGAGTGATTATTATAAGTGTTGGGATTGCTTATGATGATTAGAGTTGTATTTGGTGGTTTTTGTTGGAGTTAGTTATGTTGATGGAGATGTATGATCATAATTTATTAGGATTTGGCTCCCTTAATGCATAGCTTTTCTCTCACATAATCCCAAATTTATCCTACCGTTTACCCTAGCCTTACATTACAAGCTTTAAAGACCTTCCGACCTTGTGCATAGAAGTTATGTAAATGTGAAAGTGTTGTTTGTCAATGCAAGTTATGACTTGGCATATTTCGAGTCGACTAGTAGGTTGAGCGTTCATTGTTCTTATACACACGAGAGTGTGAGTTGGGAGGGCATTGTTCACATTAAAGGGGTTGGTTGGAGAGCGATCGAGTACATCTTTTACTCGCCACATAAATGCAACTTATCTAAACAACATTGAACATCCCACATAAATATTTTGGTTTGTTTTTTTATTTTCTTGCTTGAACTCAGTTTGTTTAGCTATGCTTTTGACAGGTATTAAAGACGCTATATAAATTTTTGATATGTCCATTTTATATAGTAATTTACCCCGTCCTTGGTCATAATTAGTAGTGTTTTTGGCTCTTTCGAGCCACTTTTATCACTACTTTGTGTTTTCGTAGTCTTTGTTGAGTTTTGTAGGAAATTGCGCCTTTGGAGCATTTTCTCGGGTTTTTCATGGAGCGACTACGGGAATTAGAAGTGCACGACCATCTTTGAAGCCCAAGGCCGGTTAGAGTCATTGAGCCGGTGATTAAGGGCTTGGTAATTGGGATCCTGGGGCATTTGGACCGAGTATTCAAGACCCGAAGAGGAAATACGGATTGGGCCGAGAAATCAAACCCAATCGAAGTCCGAGCCTCAAAGTGAATCAAGGGCCCGATCGGGCAAGAGGTTGCACGATCGGGCATGGCGCGACGTTGGTGCTGTGCATGTTTATAGCGCGCCCGATCGTGCGAGCGTCTAGCACGATCGCACGATCGGGCGATGCTGCGGAAAAGGGACGCGAAGAAAAAGGCGGGCCCAATCGGGCGCGTGTTTTTATGAAGCCTGATTAGTTTAGTTTTAATTTTTGTTTTAGAAAACGTTTAAGTACGACTTTGTACGGAATTGAGATTACCTTCTTTCTTAGACTTTCTCTCTCTACTTAGAATATTTCTCTCTCTTAAATTCTCTCTCCTTTTGTTTTTAATTATTTCCATTAATCCAGATTTCTTTTTGGTAACAATTTCTTCTCTTTTAATTTCAGCTATTTTACTTACTTCTTTGTTTATGCTTTTATTTATTTATTTGATTAGTTTAGTTATGATGATGTGTGAGTAGTTTTATTTCTAGGGTTTATGGGGATATAATAAATGATATGAAGGGGTAATTTTGTGATTGTTAATTATCAATGGTTGGTTGATTTCCTATTGATTGATTTAATGCTATGCAATTAGGTTTGGCCAGATTTAATTGTATGAGTTTAGCAATATTAATTCGAGATTCGGCAGATGAGAATTTTATATAGTATTTTACCCCCGTCCCTTGGTCCCAGATTTAATTGATCGTGCTTTTCCAATGCTCGCGATTGCTCCTAAATATCCCGGGAAAATACTCCAAAAGCATAAATCCCTGCAAAAGTCAACCAAATCTACGAAAACACTAGAAAACACCAATTAGTAATAAAAGTGGCTCTAAAGAGCCAAAAACACTACTAATTATGACCAAGGGACGGGGGTAAAATAATATATAAAATGGATACATCAGGTATCAGTCGCTTAGTAATTTCCGCTGCTCCCTAGTGCTCTGTTCCACCCCTTCTTCTCTTCTTCTCTTCCTCTTTCTTCTCTTCTTCTCTGTTTTTCACAGTAAGCATGTCGGATAACAAGTCCTCTTTCCACCCGACTTTTACTGTTTCCAACATTAAGAGTAACATTCCAATTTCTCTTGAATTGGACAATGTTGCATACTCTACTTGGGCGGAACTTTTCAAAATTCACGCTCGATCTCACAAGGTTCTCAACCATATTATTGCTCCGAAAAAGAAGGTCGATGCCCCTTCAACCGATGAGGAAAAGGAGCTATGGTCGACATTGGATAAATTGGTTCTTGGGTGGATTTATTCGACCATTTCAAAGAACCTTTTGCAAACAATTATTGAACCAGATTCTACGGCAATGGAGGCTTAGGAAAGATTGCGTGATATTTTCCGAGATAATCAAAATTCTAGAGCCGTAACCCTTGAACAAGAATTCTCCAACACAAAAATGGAGGATTTCCCTAACGCCTCGGCGTACTGTCAAAGGCTCAAGAGTCTTTCTGACCAATTGAAAGATGTAGGGGCAGCGGTCGACAACAATCGTCTTATGCTTCAATTGGTTGCCGGTCTCACGGAGTCCTACCATGGTGTTGCTACACTCATTCGACAAAGCACTCCCCTCCCTCAATTCTATCAAGCCCGATCGATGCTCACTTTGGAGGAGGCGGGTTTGGCTAGAAAGGATGCTCACTCCGCTACGGCAATGGTGGCGGTTTCTACTCGAGACACTGATTTTGGGGCTAATTCGGGTTCGGTGCGTGGCAAGAACAAAAATCCGAAGAAGAATGGTGGTGGCCGAAAACAGTCCGGCGGTGGTCAGAGTGCAGGGGGTGGTCGCGGCTCCGGTACTGGCGGCGGCCAGACGTCTGGTGGCAGTCGCGGTGGTCCGGGTCAGCAGGGTCAGCAACAGGGGTGGTCATCGTTTCCTCCTTCATGGCAGCAACAATACCCACCTTGGGGTTGGGTACCTCACTGGACACCCCAACCTTGTCCATACCCAACTTAAGGTTGGGCCAGACCTCAAGGCCTAATGAAGTAACAGCAGTCCAGCATACTAGGGTCATGACCTCAACATGCTTATGCGGCTTCCCAACAGTCTTATACTCCGACGGATATCGAATCGGCTATGCACACTATGACATTGAGCCAACCCGAACCCTCGTGGTATATGGAAACCGGTGCTACTTCGCACATGACATCCTCCAATGGTAATCTCTCATCTTATTTTAACTTGAGCAATCATTATAATGGTATTATTGTTGGTAGTGGTCATTCAATTCCAATTCGAGGTTGTGGTCATACGAATTTGCCTTCCCCAAACCCACCCTTGTCCCTTTCTAATGTCCTTCATGCACCTAAACTCATCAAAAATCTAATATCTGTTAGAAAATTCACAACTGATAATTGTGTGTCTGTTGAGTTTGACCCTTCTGGTTTTTCTGTGAAGGATTATCGGACGGGGATACCAATAATGAGATGTGATAGTCAAGGAGATCTATACCCACTCACTTCCACCACTTTACCCTCCTCTCCATCAACCTTTACGGCTTTAACATCCTCTCTTTGGCATGATCGATTGGGACATCCGGGGTCTTCCATTTTAAAGGCTCTTAGTAGTAATAAACATATTGAATGTACTCATTCCTCTAGTTCTAAAATTTGTCACTCTTGTAATAAACACATTAAGTTGCCTTTTATTTCTTCTAATTCAAATATTGTTTTTCCGTTTGATATTGTTCATAGTGATCTATGGTCTTCTCCTGTTTTAAGCTCTTCGGGTCATCAATATTATGCTTATTTTGGATGATTTTTCAAAGTTTTTATGGACCTTTCCTTTGCCTAGAAAATCTGATGTATTTGATAAGGTTTTAGCCTTTCAATCTTTTGTGCGCACACAATTCGACCGACCTATTAAAAATTTCCAATGTGATAACGGGCGGGAATATGATAACGAACCTTTATGGGCTTTGTGTGAGTCTAATGGTATGTCTTTTCGTCTGTCTTTTCCACATAATTCATCACAAAATGGAAAAGCTGAGAGAAAAATTAGATCATTAAATAATATCATTCGCACTCTTCTTGCACATGAATCTCTTCCACCATCATTTTGGCACCATGCATTGCAAATGGCAACTTACCTTCATAACATCTTACCGAGTAAATTACTAGAGTACAAATCCCCTCTCCAACTTCTCTATCAAAAGGAACTGTCTTATTCTCATATACGTGTTTTTGGGTGTTTGTGTTATCCCTTAATTCCGTCCACCACAATCAACAAGCTTCAACCTCGTTCTAGACCATGTGTTTTCTTGGGGTATCCACCAAATCATAGAGGTTATAAATGTTATGACTTATCTTCTAATAGGATCATAATTAGCCAGCATGTTGTGTTTGATGAAACGATTTTTCCTTTTGCTAAATTACACACACCCACTTCACATACATATGATTTTTTGGATGATGGTTTACACTCTTATGTGATTCATCATATGGGCGTGCCTGAGCAGCCCATTTCTCCTCTTTCGGCCCAACATAGGTCTGCCTCATCTAGCCCACACTCTATTTCTCCTCTTTCGGCCCAACATGGGTCTGCCTCAGCTAGCCCACACTCCTCTCCACCTCACCGGGCTAGCCCACACTCCTCTACACCTACACGGACTGGGCCGTGTCCACCTGTCTCTCCCAGCAATCAAGTTCCGCCACTCTCTCTTCCCAACAATGCTGCTGTTAGGCATAATAGGCCACAGCAGGACCGTGGGCTTACGCAGTCAGCCACGGCCCAGCTGCAACCTACCCAACTAGCTAGCCCCTTTGCTTCCTCTTCCCAACCAACTCCAATTCCCACTCCTCACCCAACCATTGTCACTCGTAGTAGAAATGGTATCACCAAGCCCAACCCAAAATATCACAATTTCAATACCATGGTGTCCAATTTCTGCTTTGCGTGACCCGAATTGGAAAATGGCAATGGATGATGAATATAATGCTCTTATTAAAAATAAGATGTGGGAGTTGGTGCCCCGTCCGCCTAATGTGAATGTTATTCGTTCTATGTGGATAATTACTCATAAAGTGAAATCTAACGGTGATTTTGAGAGGCATAAAGCCCGTCTTGTAGGTGATGGGTAGACACAACAGGTGGGCATTGATTGTAGGGAGACTTTCAGTCCGGTGGTGAAACCGGCTACTATTCGCATTGTTCTTAGCTTGGCTTTGTCTAAATCTTGGTTAATTCATCAACTTGATGTTAAGAATGTATTTCTACATGGTGAGCTTAATGAGACAGTCTATATGCATCAACCTCTTGGTTTCCGTGATAAGACACACCCTGATTATGTTTGTTTATTGCAAAAGTCATTATATGGTCTTAAGCAGGCACCCCGGGCTGGTACAAGAGGTTTGCATATTTTGTTGCCTCTATTGATTTTACTAATAGCAAAAGTGGCAATTGTCTATTTATTTATCGGCAGGGGTCAAATACGGCTTATTTATTATTATATGTTGATGACATAATTCTTACGACTTCTTCTCATGCTCTGCGTTGTTCTATTATGTCTCTTCTTAGCTCGGAGTTTTCTATGAAGGACTTGGGTCCTCTTAATTATTTCCTTGGCATTGCCGTGACAAGACATAAGGGTGGATTATTTTTGTCACAACGCAAGTATGCGGAGGAGATTATTGAGCGAGCCGGTATGTCTTCATGTAAGTCCTCGGCTACACCCGTTGAGGTGAAACCGAAGGACAACTCTTTCGGTTCTCCTTTTGCCGACCCCACATTGTACCGTAGCCTTGTAGGGGCTCTACAGTACCTCACTTTTACGAGGTCGGATATCTCATATGCAATCCAACAGGTATGCTTACACATGCATTATCCGAAGGATATTCACATGTCTACTCTTAAGCGGATAATTAGGTACATACAGGGTACTCGATCTTGACCATGGTTTAATTTGCACCTTTATCCTTCTTCTATTTCTACACTTATATCCTATACAGATGCTGATTGGGGTGGGTGTTTCGATACGAGACGATTTACCTCTGGATATTGTGTATATTTGGGTGATAATTTGATCTCTTGGTCATCCAAACGCCAGACTACTCTTTCTAAGTCTAGTGCAGAGGCAGAGTACATGGGTGATGCAAATGTTGTTTTGGAGTCTTGTTGGCTTCGAAATTTATTACTTGAGTTACTTTGTCCGATTAAAAAGGCTACATTGGTTTTTGTGACAATGTGAGCGCTATTTACCTTTCGGGTAATCCAGTACATCATCAGCGTACCAAGCATATTGAGATGGACATATTATTTGTTCGTGAAAAGGTGGCTAGGGGTGAGGTTCGGGTTCTCCATGTTCCTTCAAGGCACCAAATTGCGGACATATTCATGAAAGGACTACCACGTGTACTTTTTGAAGACTTCAGGGATAGTCTAAGCGTTCGTCCTCCTCCCGCTAAGACTAATGGGGTGTGTTAAGATATATTACTCGTAATATATCGTTTGACTTTGTAAACATTCAGTTACCTAGTTTATTGCTCCAGGATATTCTGTACATAGTTTATCCTAACTTATAGCTTAATTAGTGGCTTAATTGTAGGCTTGAGGTAAGTCTTGTAATGCGTATATAATCACAGTGAATAGCAATGAGAAAACCACGGAATATAATTCCTTCAATATATACTTTGGAACCAATCTAGATAAAACCATTGCAGATGTAGCTGATTTATGTGAATTGCGAGGAATAATTAAGGTGTCTCCAGGATTACAAGCACCCATTATAGCAGCATGAATTCCACAAGTTGTACCTCCTACAAGAAACCATGTTTTCGACGCCCCGAAAACCTCGGCTGCTTGGTTTTGTGCTTCCAAAAATGGGCCTTCCGGGTTACTAAGGTTGTCTAACTCGGCTATGTCATGGAGGAATGGTGTTTTGCCAATGAGTTGAGTTATTGATGATGGTGCTGCTTGACCTCTGTTGTGTCCTGGGAAAATAAAAGTTGCAACGTCTTGTTCTACCGCGTTTTTTAAACCATTTACTATTGTAGGGTTTTTTGCCATTTAGAAGCCTCGATATGATAGTACTGTTTAATTGTGATGATCAAAATTGTGTGTTAGCAAACGTGTTATGGAGAAATAGAATGAGTAGAAAATTCACGAATCTAGATACAATAAATTATGCAATTATTCTTAAGTTGTTCTTACATACCCCTCCTTTTAGGAAACCGTTTTGTTGATTCTTTGTGTCATGGTTGTTACATTCCTGCAAGAAATAAAAATAGAGATTTAAGGGTAAAATGTGATTATAAAGCAAAGTATGTTCATCTAAGCCAATTGATTTCGATCTCTTACCTCCATACAACTCAATATCTATTTGAAGCAATATGCGGAAAAATGAAAAAAAAAATAAAAATAAAACGTGTTGCAAAAAATAAGGGACGCTGCTACAGAAATAGTTTGGCTTAATTCAATAGACTAACTATATAAATACAACTTACCTACTTATAAAATATATTGAGATTTAAATTTAATTAAAAAAAAAAAATCAAACGTAATTTAAAGCATTAAAAGGACAATAATTATACGGAGTAGCTATAATAAGTGGGGAGTGGGTTGAACTTGTAGAGCCTCAAATCTTTGAGCTAAATCTCCAACTACTTCTAGATATGGCGGGTCCCAAATCTAATTGAAGATTATTGAATTATTGGACTTAAATTGCTGCCGCCCAAAAATAGTCTGTAAAATTCTCAATGCAGGGACTTCAACAACTTCATTAATGATGCTGGTCTTATGGATCTTGGTTCTATTGGAAATCCTTATACTTGGGAAAATGCCGGGCATGGGAGGCTCTTAATCAGGGAGCGCTTGGATAGAGCCATAGCTAATGCTGCATTTGTGGAGATTTTTCCTCAGGGAACCAGGGGTCGCAAAAACAAGAATTCAGATGGTGCTGGACCCTCAGTTGTTAGAATTCCTTGCTGGCGCCCTCCTCGACAGGGTTGGATGAAGCTCAATACTAATGGTGCCTAGGTCTCCAAGGATGAGGTTAGAGGAGGAGGTGTTTTCAGAAATGATAAGGGTGAATGGTTTTTTTTTGGATATTCGAGCAAATACAATGCCCCTAATGCTTTGGGATCCAAACTGTATGCTCTTAGGGAAGGTCTAAATTTTTCTCAAGCTATGCCTCTCCAGTACTTGGAAGTTGAGACTGATGCTCAACACATCAAGACCTTGCTCAACAGCGAAGGGGATCAAATGCACAATGAGCTAGCTGCTGTTATTATTGATGTTGCAAGAGCTCTTAATAACAGCAAGATGGTTATTGTTCTTAACACTACGCCAAGAGAGCTGAACTCTTTAGCTCATTACTTGGCAAAATATGCTATGACTATGAGTCTAGGCCATACATCCCATTATGTTGTTCCCACCAGTGCTGTTGTTGCTTATGAGGAGGATCTCAAAGGACTTCAGGATCACCCAGCTCTTTAGCTTGTTTGTTTTATGCTTAATCTATTTCAGTTACTGAACTCTATCTTTTCTACTGTTTTTCTAAGACTCTGCATGGTTACTATGGTTGTCAAGGTGTGCATTTTGCATCACGCACTACTTTGATTGTTTAGGATGTAATTATTAGGGCTCTGCCCTTGTAATATATGCTTCTTTTGTGTAAAAAAAAAAGACTTGTGTGCCTGTGTTGGTCATGTGGAATCACTACTTTGTCCATCCCAATCCCAACACTTTAAAGTCTTTATTTATTAATACTCTTCTACTGTCGCTTGAATTAAAATAATTGTTATCCTAGCGTATTTTCTATGTGGCTTGTTGATGAGTGTCATAAATGGCACCCATTTAATGAGGCAAGGTTGTTTTTACCGTCTTTTCATAGCTTAATTTTCTTCTTAATAAATGCTTAGTTTTATGCTTTAGCTCTTTCTTTTACCTCTTCTCTCTTATTATGTGACTTTGTGCATTTTTATGGTTTTTCAAGTCTTTTCTCCTTTATTTGCTCTCTTTTCATGGTTGTAGGTATTATACGGACCGGGTCTTTATATTGGTGGTTTACTAAGTTGGAAGATGCTTTTGGAGAAAACTCATAGCAATAGGAAAGCTTAAGAGGCAAGGAAATGGATTCTCCAAGTTCTAGCTCTTGCGCTCTCTAGCCGTGCTCTCATGAAGATGCGGTGTTGAACCCACCATCAATCTCCTTTGGATCCGCCTCCTTGGTGCCATCATCATCATTCAGTGCGCTCATTCGAAGCCATTAGCGAACGCACTAAGCCTCAAGAAGAACCGAAGGAACCTAGAGAAGCGCGGGCGCGCCACCCAGGGTCCCTGTTTTGATCAGCTTTATTTCGCGCCTCCTATTTATATCTTGTAACCCGATTTTTGGGAGAAGAATGAGAAACAGTGACAAATAATCTTTGATCATAATTTTAGCTTAGTTGAGAGCTTCTCTCTCTAATTTTAGGGTTAGTTTAGGAGTAGATTTAAAGAGAGAAAGTGAGGAATTTCAATGGTGATTGAGAGATTAAAAATCAAGGGTGACAATTGTGTTGAATATCTTCTCTATTATCAATGAGCATTTCTAACTCTATCTCATTTTATTGCTTTGTTTAATATTCTTGTTTGTTTGGATGATTTTGATGTTTGATGCTTAATTAGTGTAGTTGTTCTTGATGTATTGTTTATTCTTGATTTCCTTAGTTGTTTGTTGATTAGATGATGATTCTTGAGTAGTTGTTTGGCTAGGGATTGGGTGAAACTTGGATGATTGATTGATTGTGCTTAATTTGAAAATTATGTTGATTAATTGTTGAGATTAAAGTGATTAATGGAAATTGTGCATGTGTGTAATTCGATTAGGCCTTGAGAATTATGCTAGATTGCATTGTGAGTCTACATTGATACGGACCATTGATTTGTAGCTCACAATTGTCGATTGAGTTCGGTTAGTGATGTTCCTAGTTAGAGTATCTCGTCGTTGACGCTAGCTAGACCTCTAGGAGATAGCTTGTCGAGCTTAGGCACATAATTGAAAACACTTGAACATAACCGTTCCTAGTGGTTCGACCCTTGACTTACCTCTATCCTTGTATTTAGGTTTGTTAAATGATTATAAATTTAGTTTGACCGAGGGAGGATTAGTCAACGACCTAGTTTTCCCCTCGTCAAATGGCGCCGTTGCCGGGAATAACGTCTATGTTTAAGTGTTTTTCATTGCTTGAGTCTAAGTCTTTGTATATACTTTTCTTTTATTTAAATTTTGTTTGTTTTGTAAAAAAAAAAAGGCATGTCTTTCATTTCCTTAATATGACAATGAGCCTTTTTGTGAATATTTTTATAGACTTGAGGGAGTTTTGGATTATAATTGTTGTAATCTTTGGGAAGCTTGTGAAATTTGTTATTTTGGTTTGAATGAGAAAACTAGGAATGAAGTTGAATGCGTGCATAATGGTGAATTTAGAGCATTGTCAATTGATGATTCTTGGGATTTCTATGTTTGGTTTGCTTGGGATGTCTATCATAGGGGTAATCATGTTTCTAATATTGATATGAAATGTCTTGATTCTTCTTATATTAGCATGAATTCCCATGAATTGTCATATAATCCCATTAGTGAACCTAGAATAAATGATTTCAACTCTATTTCCTCTTTTGTTCATGATGATGAGGTGCATGCTCAAGCTGATACTAATTAATGGTATGTTTCAACTTTCTCCATTATTATTTGCCATGTCTTCTTGTGATGTGCTTCGTTATCTCAATAACGAATCTCATATACTTGATTGTGGCCCTACTCCCCAATGTGATGTATATGCTCATGATCTTAATGTTGATTCTTCCAATCTTGGTTGTACTTCTTCTTCTCTTGTTGAGCCTCAACCTTCTACGCCTTTTGAATCTCTTATTGATACTTTAGAAACTCAAATTAGGCATATTGAGCTTAGTAATGATCTTGGGCCTAATAAGGAGTCGATTCTTAATTCTTTGAGAAGTTAGTTGGAGATGATGAAAAAAAGTGAGGAGTGTCTTGAGGAGAGAAGAAAGAGACGTAGAGAGCTTGATAATCAATTGTCATCTTTGATGCTTGTTTGTGAAAATTTTAAACCCAATGTGTGTATTGAAGATGATGATGATTTTGAGAAACCAAGAGAGGGTGAGGATCCTATTGGTGAGCATTTGAGGGTTGAGAGTGAAGATAGTGTTAATTTCGAAAACCTCAACCCTTATTCCCATCTTTACGAGTCTCTTGTGCATGATTGTGATTCTTCTATCCATGAGTATCTAGACTCATTTGAGGTTATGTCCAATACGTTCTTTGAGAGTCATAAGAAAACCCATAGCCTTTTGAATGAGTTCATTGAGGATGATTCATGGGAGAGAGATGAGTTTGAAATGAATTTTCATACTTTCATGTATGGTTTTGAGACTTTAGGCTTAAAGGATGTTGAGGGAGTTATTGTTCATTGTTGTGATGGAGGAGATTTTGTAGTTCCTCTTGGAAGTTGGTTGTTTGAGGAAGATGAAGATCATGAGTGTTCTTCTTTTGAGGATTCTATGATTGATTTCCATGCTTTTATTGGTGATGTGAGGCATGGTGGTGAGGAAGAGTTCATTTGTGAGACCATACCCCCTATTCCCTCTTCTCATGTCCCCTTTTTCAAGGAAATTTCACCATATCCCCTACACTCCTATATCCCTCTCTCCCTTTGTTGATGAGTCTATTGGGGACCCCTTGTCTATGATGATTTATATGTGCCTCATTTGACCCCTATTGAGGAAAGGATGATGTTGCCACCCAAAAATATTACGAGGAGAGTTTGCCTTCTTCTTCTTCTTCTTCTTCTTCTTCTTCTTCTTCTTCTTCTTCTTCTTCTTCTTCTTCTTCTTCTTCTTCTTCTTCTTCTTCTTCTTCCTCTTCTTATTTTTTTGAGTTTTCTTTTGATTCTTCTTCTTTCTCTTGGCATCTCTCTCCTCATAGGTGTGCACTAAGCTTGTTGCATGCCTTCTTTTTGTCATGTGCACACTTACTATCTTACGAAATGTGTAGTAGTGCATTTGACAAGCTCTTGCGTGCGTTGAATTATTATTTTCTAGAGAGGTCAAGCTTGGACCTTAAGCAAGCCTTTCTCAGGAAGTAACCCGACCCATGTTTTATTGCTTTCATTTTTTAGAATAGATTTTCTCTTATGGAAATGTTCGTGTGCCTGTTGCTAGGTGCATGACTTGATATACTTTGGCGCATTGGTTTGAATCAAGAATCAAGGAAGATTAACTCCTATTTTGCTAGCATATGGAAAACAAGATTCAATGATAGATGAACTTGGCTTTTAAATGTTAAATTGGGTCATTTGCAGGTATTTACACTCACCTAAATCCGGTAATATCTTTCCTTGCTCTTTCTCTAATGGTTGATGATTTGTTGGACATAGTTGGTATTGTTGGTTTGATTTAATTTCTTTATTTTCCCCTCCCATGAATTATATGATTTATGATTTGAGTGTATTGTCTCATTCAAGCTTGGGGGAGGGTATCATGTTTGGCGGGATTTTTATTCATATATTCCATGCACAATTGTATATACATTTCCATGTCTTTTATCTTAAAAAATTCCAAAAAGATTTTTGTTTCTTTCAAGGCAAATTTGCAATGTGTTTTGTTTTGTTCTTGCTTTGGACATAATACTTTTGGACTTGTATAGTTGAATGTTTTTCTTCTTAAATGGTAATGGTGTACACAGTTTGAGAGTATCTTTGGTTGATTCTAGGATAGAGTATGCTAACGTAGTCGTTTATAACTTTTGGGACCTTGAAGCCGAATTTTATTATTTTTGAAAATTTGCAATTGCTCCCCTTTGGTGAATTTGAAACTAATAGTGAGTTATTGCTACAACCATGTGAGGTTTTATTTCTTCTTGCTTTCAACATTTCTTGATTGAGCGGCACATGAATCCTTGGCTATTGTATGCTTTATCTAGAATTTGACTTTCATCTCCCAAGATCGCGACCGAGCCATTTAGGAAGGACAAAGGCATTTTTTCGAGGTGGTAATTTTTCCCTTTATAGGATAGTTTTCTTTTCTTTGTTTTGGGTTTACATTTTCCTACTTGCTAACCATTTAAGCCATATACCCTTCTTTTAAAGCCACATATTTAGATCTTGAGCCTTTTGTTTCATTCTTTTTCCTATCATTGGTTTTTGTGATGGATTTTGGTCTCTTTTGTTGGAGTTTTGGTGGATGAGAATGATTGTTTGGTTCTTATAATGAAAACAAGTTTGTGTTGTAAATATTTTGTGAATAAAAAACAAAATGCAAATTTGAAAAAGCCTTCCATAGCTAAAAGAGGCGAGGACAATGAATAAAGTGAAAAAATGAAAAATTGGAAAAAGTGAGAAAATGCAAAGCAAATTCAAAAAGCTTTGGCAAAATTGAAAAAAGTGAAAAATGAAAAGCTAAAAAATATTTTGATGTAAGTGTCTTTCTCCCTATTTTAAGCATTGAGGACAATGCTTTGTTCAAGTTTGGGGGGAAGCTAAGCGTTCTTACGCTTTTTGTACATATGTTTGTGATTCTTAGCTTTGAATAAGCTTGGGGGTGATGTGTTTTTGTTTGGTGTTTACTTGGTTTTGGTGTTAAAATTTAGCCAATCTTTGCTTCACGATTTAGGTATACCACCAAATTTCAAATTTTAGTCTACCATCACCTTTCTTGCCTTTACATTACAACCCTTTCCAATACCTTTTGACCTTTGTGGTTGTGTCACTAGTCGGTGGAGGGAGATATCGGTCAAGTTATAAAGCGGTACGCAATAGTTGAGACGTCGAGTAGCCTCAAATCTCTTTCTTTTTCCGGTTCCTTCAAGGAACCATTGAGATGCTCGCTAAAGGTAGATTTGAAGCTAATTATTAGGAGAATGTGCTAAAATGTTTTGAGATGAAAGTGAATTTCATTTCATTAGTTCTCTATGCTTAGCATATCCTATGTTTCAATCAACCTTAGATATCTTAGAACGTGCACTCCCTTACTTGTTTAGAAAGATTTGCATTCATTTATGCTTGTACATTTGCCAAAAAAAAATAAAAAAAAAAGAGTCCATTCATGAACATTTGTTTTCTTCCCTTTTCTTTTCTTTTTGCTTCTTTTTCGTGCTTTGCCTTGTTTGTTTGGTTTGTGAGAGTTATAGGTCAATCTCATAGGAAACCCTTACGAGAACATCACTCGTCCTCAAGGGCGATCTAAGGGTTTAAATGACTTGTCTTTAGTTGTTAAATTGATCGTGATTCCTACGAAATTGAGTTAGTGTATATTCTTGTCTCCTCTATTCTTTTGGTTTGTTAGAATAAGCTCATCATTTTCCATCTTTAGTTTTGTTTTGCTCGAGGACAAGCAAAAGATAAGCTTTGGGGTATTTGATGGGTGTCATTAATGGCACCCATTTGATGAGCATTTAGGTTGTTTTTACCTTCTTTTCATAGCTTTCCTTCTTAATAAATGCTTAGTTTTATGAATTAGCTCTTTGTTTTCCCTTTTCTCTCTTATTATGTGACTTTGTGCATTTTTACGGTTTTTTTTTTCTTTTCGTGGTTGTGGGTATTGTACAAGGACCGGGTCTTGATATTGGTGGTTTACTAAGGTGGAAGATGCTTTTTGAGCAAGCTCATGCAATAGAAAAGCTCAAGATGCAAGGAAGTGGAATCTCCAAGTTCTAGCTCTTGCGCTCTCAAGTCGTGCTCTCATGAAGATGTGGTGTTAAACCCACCGTCAAGCTCCTTTGGATCTGCCTCCTTGGTGTCCATCATCATCATTCGGTGCGCTCATTCGAAGCCATTAGCGAACGCACAAAGCCTCAAGAAACCGAAGGAACCCAGAGGAGCGCGGGCGCGGATACGCCACCCAGCCGTGCGGGCGCGCTCCTCTAGGTCCTTGTTTTGATCGGCTTTGTTTTTCGCCTCCAATTTATACCTTGTAACCCGATTTTTGGGAAAATAATGAGAAGCAATTAGAGATAACCTTTAATCATAATTTTAGCTTAGTTGAGGGCGCGGCTTCTCTCTCTAGTTTTAGGGTTAGTTTAATTGTAGATTTAGAGAGAGAAAGTAAGGAATTTCAATGGTGATTGAGAGATTGAAGATTCAAGGGTGACAATTGTGTTGAAGATCTTCTCTATTATCGATGAGCATTTCTATCTTTAACTCATTTTATTGATTTTTTAATATTCTTGTTTGTTTGGATTGATTTTGATGTTTGATGCTTGATTAGTGTAGTTGTTCTTGATATATTGTTGATTCTTGATTTCCTTAGTTGTTTGTTGATTAGATAATGATTCTTTAGTAGTTGTTTGGTTAGGGATTGGGTGAAACTGTGATGATTGATTGATTGTGCTTAATTTGGGAATTGTGTTGATTAATTGTTGAGATTAAAGTGATTAATGGAAATTGTGCGTGTGTATAATTCGATTAGGCCTTGAGAATTATGCTAGATTGCATTGTAAGTCTACATTGATACGGACCATTGATTTGTAGCTCATAATTGTCGATTGAGTTCTGTTAGTGACGTTCCAAGTTAAAGTATCTCGTAGTTGGCGCTAGCTAGACCTCTACGAGATAGCTTGTCGAACTCTTTTGATTGCTCTTACCATTAGTCTTCGCAAACCATTGATTTGCATGTTGTTCCTGAATTGCTACAATTGTCATGATTACTTGTTGATCTCCATTCTCTAGTGCTTTATTTGTTTGGTTCTTTGTTTACTTCGACCTAGATTAGGCACATAATTGAAAACACTTGAACATAACCGTTCCTAGTGGTTCGACCCTTGACTTACTTCTATAATTTTATTTAGGTTTGTTAAGTGATTATAAATTTAGTTTGACTGAGGGGGGATTAGTCAATGACCTAGTTTTCTCCTCGTCATTTGTCACACCGTATGATTAAGAGTTTGTTCTGATTAACTAGACTTAATTGAACTAAACTGAATTTATTGTAGCTGAACTGAACTGAATTAAACTGAACTGAAAATTTTATGAGAGAAGGAAATTAAAAACTAAACTGAAAATAAGGTGAAGAGAACGGGCCCTAACTGACTGAACACGATGACATTAGTAACTCCTAAAGTCCTAATCGACCAAGTAATCCTTGACTGACAGAGTAACCGATTAAGTAACCTCTGATCAATTACCCTCATCCACAAGATGTGACCATCCACATATGAAACTTTAATTTGTTGTTGTCCTTATAAAAGATAATTAATAAAAATATAAAATATGTATTTTATTTTTTGATTGTCGTCTATCATGTATGTCACAAATTCTTATATGTGGTTGGCCACATGGTGTGATTTGTTGTTATGGGGTTATTTCGTTAGTGTTATAAGAGTAACTCGATTAGTGTTACAAGGGCTAATTTGTCAGTATAATAGGGGTTATGCAATTGATACGTGTTTTAGGTGTTAATTATTCGGTTAGTATTACAGGAGTTAATCAATCAGTATCATATGAATTACTTTGTTCTATTAATACTAAGCGGAGCCGCACACAAAATGCATTCAGCATATTTTTCGGGTGAGCAACTATTATTTACTTTTTACTTATTGATTGTCTATCACTTTAGGTGATTATGGACAAACATGTTCGCAAAAAACTAATTTAACTATAAATTTACGGATCAAAACAGGGCTGTGAAAAGAATTTGAACAGTTGTCTTCTTTGATTGTCCAATCGTAAAAAATACCATTAAATGAGATCAAATCTCTGTAACGCCGGTTACCATGAAATATTCAAAGATCTATGCGAATTACTCTACCTTAATATTGTTCTAGAAATTTTGTATAAAATCCCTAATCATCAAATTTTGAAATAATATTTGGACACAATTAGTCTTCTAATCATTAGGGCCCTACTTTTGTTTGGAAATTTATATATCAAAATATGACAATGAAAAATAACTACTATATTATTTTGAAAAATTTGAAAATTATCACCATCTATAGTAGTCAAAATTGACATTATTACTACAAAAGAAGTCCTTCGCGTAGGGTTTGAAAAGTCCCTCTCCCAGGGTTCGTCGTTTTTTCCTTCGTTTGTCGACCTTCGATTCCCTGGATTTCCTCAATTACGTCTCTCTTGTTTGTTTTTGTTTCCCCAATTTCAATCTCTATATTCCTGCGGTTTCTTTTTGTTAGTCAGAATTCCTTTTTTTGATCTTCTCTTTGGCCGCCTTTCAGTCTGAGGGGTTCAAGGGAGAAATTGTGTGGTTTAGTTCGAATTATCAAAGGATGGAGAATGCTTTTCACTATATGGTAACAGCGGTGGTTGCATTGCAACCCCGTGAATATTAATGATTGGCCTATCGTGGAACTGTCGGGGGTTGGGGAGCCCTCGTGCAGAGAATGCGCTCAAGGGTGTAATTCAGCTCGAACATCCCCATTTCGCCTTTCTCTTCGAGACGAAGTTAAAAGGAAAAGAATGGGAGAGTATTAGAAGGAAGCTAAATTTTGAGCACTTCTTATGTGTTGATTGTAGTGGGGCAGGAATACATAGAAGTGGTGGCTTGGCTTGTTTTGGAAGGATGAAATAGACCTCACTTTGAGGTCTTCATCTTTGAATCATATGGACTTCACATTGAAACAAGATGATAGTAGTGTGTGGCGCCTAACTAGAATCTACGGCTTTCATGAGGAAGGGATAAAACATGAGACTTGGAAGCTTTTAGAAAATCTGGGAGAAGGGAATGTGTCACCATGGTTATGCTTCGGAGATTTCAATTGTACTCTGATGCATTGCGAAAAACAGGGTGGTAATCCCAAAAACCAGAACGAAATTGATGGCTTTCGAGAGTCAATGAACAATTGTCACCTTAGGGATTTACATTTTGTAGGTCCTTCCTTTACGTGGAGCAATAACCGAGCTGATGATGAAAACATTCAAGAGAGACTGGATCGTTTTGTCGCTACGGAGGATTGGATCAAATTATTCCCCTGCTCAATGGTTGAACATCTGCCTCGCCGCAAGTGAGACCATGTTCCTCTTAAAATTACCATTCAAAAACAATTGGTAATTCACAGGAAAAAGAAGAAAAGAAGGAGGGGTTTTAAATTTGAAAAGGAGTGGCTCCGTGACGATGAATATGGTAACATTATCTCGGAGGCATGGAATTTGGATCCGGATAGCAATGTGAAGCAGAAAATTGAAGCGTGTTCTGCCAGGTTGCGCTCATGGAGCTCAAATAAATCAATTGATTTTACCGAGGAGATTAAGTGCCGTAGAGAAAGAATGGCAGCCTTAATGAACCTTGAGCCAACAGATGACAACATTGCAGAAATGAAAGAAATTGACAAGGAGATTGATGAGCTAGAGGGGAGAGAAGAAGCATACTAGGCACAACGGAGTCGCCAAGATTGGCTCCGTGATGGTGATAAAAATACAACTTTCTTTCATAAAAAGGCTAAGGAGAGGCGACATAGAAATACTATCAAGGGTGTTTTTGATGATGGTGGGAATTGGATGAAAGATGAGAATGAGATTGAGGCAGTTTTTGAGAGTTACTTCAAGTCACTTTTCTCCTCGGACGGCAATGTTGATATGCAACAGGTTCTTGATGCGGTTGATGTTCGTGTATCTGAGGATATGAATGCAATGCTGACACAGGGATACACAAGGGAAGAAGTAACCCATGCTCTTAAACAAATGCATCCTACGAAGGCCCCGGGCCCCGACGGTATGCCTGCTCGATTTTATAAAAAAAATTTGGAATACAGTATGTGATGATGTGGTTTCTCACGTGCTTGATATTTTGAACAACAATGATCCAATTGATACTATTAATCATACCCACATTGTTCTTATTCCCAAGAAGAAAGAGTGTGACTCCACTAAGGATTATCGGCCCATTAGCTTATGCAATGTCCTCTATAAGCTTGTGTCAAAAGTGTTATCAAATAGACTTAAGGGAATTCTTCCTGACATTATTAGCGAGAATCAAAGTGCCTTTGTGCCGGGGCGATTGATAACTGATAATGTTCTTGTGGCATATAAGATGTTTCATTTCCTCCGAAAAAAGAAGTCTGGAATCCGTGGTTACATAGCTTTGAAACTTGACATGATTAAGGCTTACGATAGAGTGGAGTGGAGTTTTGTTGAGGGAATGATGAAAAAATTGGGTTTCGACCATAACTTTGTGTCATTGATCATGAGATGCCTGTCAACAGTTTCGTACTTGATTCTGATTAATGGCTTTCCCTCTTCAAAATTCGTGCCAAATAGGGGACTTCGCCAAGGCGACCCTATTTCCCCCTTTTTATTCTTAATATATGCTGAAGGATTTTCCGCTCTCCTTCAGAAGGCCGAGCAAAATCGGTTGATTCATGGGGTAAAACTTGGTAGGAATGTTGAACCTATCTCCCATTTGTTTTTTGCCGATGATAGTTTGCTCTTCACTAGAGCAAATGATATTGAGGTAGAGGCGATCCTTGACATCCTCACCACATATGAGCTTGCTTCAGGTCAGAAGATCAATTTGGAAAAATCAGAGGTATCCTTTAGTCGTAATGTTAGTACCAATATGCAGGAAACACTTTAATCAAAGTTGAACTTTACAAAAGTTGAAAGACATGAAAAATATATTGGTCTCCCTACTTATATAGGTAGATCCAAGAAAATTGTTTTCCAAGTGATCCAAGATCGAGTATGGAAAAAGGTCAAGGGGTGGAAAGAGGTACCTATCAAGAGCAGGACGTGAAATCCTTCTAAAATCAGTGGCCCAAGCAATCCCGACGTATGCTATGAAATGTTTCAAACTCCCGAACTCCGCCATAAATAACATCAATGCAGTTTGCCGTGATTTTTGGTGAGGGAAAAAGGATAGAGAGAAGAAGTTAGTGATGATAAGTTGGGGAAAAATGTGCAAGGCAAAGAAGGAGGGGGGTCTTGGTCTTAGAGATATGAAGGCCTTCAACATGGCTTTGCTTGCAAAGCAATGTTGGAGGATTATAGAGAATCCTACCTCCCTGGCAGCTAGAGTTCTTAAGGGGAAATATTTCCCTCGATCCTCATTTTGGGACGCCAAACTCCCTCCATCGGCAAGCTACATTTGGAGATCCATTTTGAGTGCTAGAAACCTGGTGAAAGAAGGTTCGAGGTGGGTAATAGGGAATGGCAGATCTGTGAAAATTTGGGGTGACAATTGGGTTGATGGTTTACCTGGCTCTCGGCTTTTATCTCCTCCAAACTCTGAAGAAATGCAAAATTTGTTGGTTGTTGTATGGATTGAAACGAATGAAGAAGGAATGAAGTTCTGGAATGTAGGACAAGTTTTATCAGAAATTGAGTATCAGGATATCTCCAATATTAGGCTGGCCCAAAGTGAACAGGATGACTTTTTACAATGGCATGGAACAAAAAATGGTGAGTTCTCTGTTCGCTCCGCTTATCATTTTGAAATGCAACGTAGTAAGTCATTTGTGGGATCCTCTCATGGTGATGTAAACGCTCAAATTTGGAAGAAAATTTGGGAAGCGAAGGTCCCTCCTAAGGTGAAATCAGTGCTATGACGTGCATTGAGAAAAGGGTTGTCTGTTCGAGAGGAACTGTGCAAAAGGGGGATGCAAATTGACCCTATTTGTCCACGTTGCGGAGAGGATCATGAATCCTTAATGCACATGGCTGCCCTATGCCCTGAAAGTCAGATTATATGGAAGCTCTCACCTTTGAGACTTGACACTAGAGGTTGGGAAATGGCATCTGTTGAGGAGTGGTGTTGCGATATGGCGAAGAAACTCTCTTGTGGAAACAGTTGGGAATTATTCTTAATGTTCTGGTGGAAGATTTGGGAGGTGCGTAACTTGTGGCTGTTCGAGAAGAAGAAGTTGGAGGCCCCTATGGTATGTGCGAAGACCCTTAGTCTCCTTGGTGAGTATGAGGCGGCGGCTATGCGTGAGTCTAGTGTGGTACATCATGAGGAAAATGGGGATAACCATTGTTGGAAGGCGCCGCCCCCTAACAAATTCACTTTAAACACTGATGCTGCTCTCTCTAAAGACGGAAAAATCGGTCTGGGAATGGTTATGCGTGACCACCTCGGTGATGTTATGATGGCTGGTGGTAGGGCTGTCACGGGTGTTTGGAGTGCCTGCAATGCTGAAGCTGAAGCTATGCTTTTTGGTCTTCGATATGCGTTTGATGCTGGGCTGAGGAGGCTGCTGGTTTCATCTGATTGCTTGAACCTCATCAATATGCTGCTGTCCAAAAATAGGGAAAGAACTCCCACCCAACTGCTCGTGGATGATATTTTGTATGCTGCTAGTTTGTGTGACTTTTGTACTTTTAATTTTCAGCCTGGAACTTGTAATAAGGTGGCCCACTCCATAGCTAAATACTCCCTTACTTTGTCTGGTGAGCAACTATGGATGGAAGATTGTCCACCTCTTTCTTTACCCTTTGTTATCTCTGACAAAGTGGCCTTAATATAATCATCTCTTGCGGTTTGTGTCAAAAAAAAAAAAAAAAAAATTGACATTACCACCTCGAGTTTTTTTTTAAATAAAAAAAAAAAATCTTACCACCTAGTTTTTTCCAAAACTTTTTAAACTCCCACCAGTTTTACAAATGACGTCAGCATGGGTCCCACTTTTGCGTTTTCCCTCTCTTTCCCTCGAATTCCCTTAGACCCGGACCCATATCCGTTTACCTGTTCTTAAATTTTCCTATTAAAAAAAAATTAAAATTGTTGGTTTTATATTAAAAATGTTGATGATGTTAGTAGTGATAAAAATTAGTCCTTTCAAGAGATGAATTATGGATGCTCATATCGGATACATCATCGTTGTTTTTTCACTTGCTCATTTGTAATATCGTACTTTTTTCGTTGTTTATAATATTTATTTTAAAATGTAAGTGTATAAGTTATTGGTTACTTTGTGTTTTTAGATTAGTTGTAAAACTTTAATTTAAGTTGAACTTAATAACCCCCAACGAAAGTTTGAAATGCATTTTGTGACCCAAACATTACATTTTTTGCAAAATATTAAGAAAAATATATTGGACCCGTTTTGGACTCGGATCCAGACCTGGATATGTTGTACCCGTCGGATCTGGATATGGGTCTCCATTTTCCAGATCCGAGGGATCCGGGTCAAATCTGGATCCTAGATACAAAAACAGATCTGGATCCGCGTCCATCTCGACCCAGTCCAAATCCGACCCGTTGCCATCTCTAATTACGAGTATATACTTCATTAATAGGTAAATCATTTATTCTCAAATCATCAACTCCTTTCATATTTATTTAAGTGTTAAATTGATCATACTCTGTTAATTGTTATTTGCATGCAACTTTGAATTTTTTTTTATATTTCGAAAATTGTGCCCTAGTTGCAGATAATTTATTAAGATTTATAAAATGTTGATCGGTTTAAAATGTAGTACTGTATAACTCTTAATTAAAAAAAAAAGTAATAGTCTCTAAACTAATGCTGACTAGACTAAGTCCGGACTAAAAGTACACAAATACAAAAATTAAGGGACCGTATTTATGCTTTCTAAAAAAAAAAAGTCAACCATGACTCCTGAGTCCATAAGCAGCTCATCCCGCTCTGTTGCAGATAACAAAACATGAACTCATAGAACAACACTACATTATAACAACACAATTGCACCCATGGCCAAGATCAGCAGATGACAGCACAGTTGCACCCGCGACCATGAGCAATCCGACCAGGTCCGATGCAATTTCTTCCCGCTGGAGATGCCATTAGCAATATCGAGTTCATTTGGTTTCTCTAGGCATGGCTTGTACGAGTCCATATTGCTAAAAAGAACTAGATTTTTCTTCGCGCATTCATTAAAAGCAGAAGTGTTGAACGTAGTCGGTCGATCTTTACAAACTCCACCAAGTGTGCCCTCAGCCTTGCATGTTTCATCACATTTTTTGTTGTCATTACATTCTCCTTGGAAATTTTTACTTGTTTTGGGACACACATCTGCACATACGCCCAAAATTTGACCATGCAAGTTCAAAAGTGAGTATCAAAATTAGGATTACATAACAATTTTAATTATGTACATCTTATTCAAATTTTAATTTCACAACATTTATTCAACTAACCTTAATAAACAAATTACAACGTATGTATCTCAATTTTTTGTATAGTTGTTTCTGCCAAATTAGATAGATAGAGATGAATCAAATAATACCCTGTACATGAATACGATTTTATGTATGAATCACAATATGCGATAGTGGTGCAAAAGTTATGATACAAATGAAGCATGACTTTTACGAGTATAAATTTTGAAGATCGAAACATTGTTGCGTGATCAAGATACTTATCAATAACATCCTACACATATGTATCTACAATAATAATAGTACTACATTACCTTGAGAAGTTGCAGTCACCAAAAGCAATCCAAGAGTAACAGCAAACATAATGGTGCTGAATTTAGCCATTATTGTTACAATAACACAAAAGAATGTACGTAATTTTGCCCCAAAAACTTAATGATTTGTTTGGTACTTTGTTTTTGATACAAAATGTCAATACTTAAATACACAACAATTCTGCCTTGCCGACTGCCGGGCCGGCCTTATATTATACACTTATCAATTTATGGTAGGCAAGAACATATATAGTACTCCGTATATATTTATGATTGTATTCTAGGCAACAACTTACATAATTTAATTTCCCATTTTTATAGGAAAAAAATTACTGTACAATATTTTTATTTGTCCATAAATCCTAGATAGGTTACATTCCTCCATTTGTACATGATCTTAACTGGACAAATTGCTTTTGAAATTAAAAGAGGACAAAAGCCTAATAAGATACTTCCTCTGTTATTTTTACTTAACCTGTTTCTTTTATCACGCTTGTCAATGCAAAACTTAAACAGTCAATAATTTTAATTCTCCATAATTAAAAAATATAAAAGTTATATATTCTGATAATACTTATTGAGACGAATTCAAAATGATCCAACATAGATATATTTTTCCTTACATATTATTCACAAAATACGGTCGAAGAAGGGGTGGTGAATAGTGTAAAAGTCAAAGCGGGTCAAGTAAAAAAGAACGGAGGAAGTATAAGCTAGCTATATACATTTTAGGGAGATGCATGACATATCGAAAAATTTGCTCTTTTGGATGGTAACTGAATGTAGGAACATTATGGACATCCCCTATCTGGAAGATCGTTCTAATTAAGCTAGTACAGTACTTCATTCATTTCTCATAATAATTTGATGACCCATTTTTCTCCCAGTCTAATAAGCTAAGCATTCACAAGACATTTTGCTAGGTGGCTCATACGCCGGTCAGACGGACAAAGCTATACTAGTATATTACAGTTGAATCTAAAAATGAATATCAACTAGTTTAATTAGTTAAAAAAACTGGGGTTGTATCCGAAACTTTAGGTCGAATCCCTTCTACGACACTTAGCTATCTTGCTGCTCTCTTTACGGAAAAAATAATAAATTATTGCAAGTCAAAAGTCTTTATTTATAAGTTTAAACGAGTCAAACTTCAAGTTACAAGTTAGAATCGTTTACCAATTTAAACAAGCTTAATATTTTTTTTTCCTCGGAGGATGGCAACCACTAAAGTGCTTGATTAGATGATTTTTGACAACTAACCCCAAATAAATGATTAAGCAAAACGTGCTGGCTACTTGTTGTGTCATAAATTAGTAAACTTGTCTATATATTAGTGCGCGCTGCCAACAAATCATTCGTTCATATTATATGAGAGGCCTTATGTTGGGGAATAAATTTCTTTGAGAGAAGGCCTGACCATCAATCCCAAAAGATTGTCATAACATATGCTCCGTAGTACTCCAATGCTTAATTGTTGCAATAATTATTTTATAGTGGTCATTTCATCATTTGATATATGACCACCATATTATTTCATATAAAAAATAAAGTAATTTAATAACGACATCAACAACAAGATACAATTCTTTGGAGTTACAAATTCATATAAATTTATTAACCAACACATGTTAACTGCACTTCAATCTTTATCAAGCAAATTCAAACATTTAATAATAATCACTACCATACATGTTCATTTAGACCTCACACACTAAAATAGATGACAAATTAGGATCAGAAGCTCCAGTAATTCTAGCACCATATGCTTTAGCTTGTAACAATATATTCAGAGCCTTTTCTGATATCACTTCACCTGGAATCATAACCGGAACGCCCGGTGGATAAGGACATATCAGCTCGCCGCAGACCTTCCCAAGGGTGTCTTTTATATCTACCTTCTTTTTCTTAGCAAAAAATGCTTCCCTAGGAGTAAGTTTAATTTCAATATCAACGAATGGTTGTATTGCAGCGCGCTCAATCCCCTGCTTCTTAGCCTTCCTGCAGGACGATGACAGGTTCAAAAACCCCGTGATAAGTCTAGTAACATGCTCTTTACGGCTTCCTGGAGTAAACAAAAATGTAATGGCACGCGATCCAGTTAAAACCGGGACTACCCTTTGGTCCTTGAATAAGAAGTCCTTTGCTTCATAGCCAGAAACATTAAGATCATGTACACCAACAGTCACTCTTAAGGGGTCTGTGTTAGGAAAATCAAGGACTGATATGCCTGGAATTTGTTTCAGCGCGGTTTTAGCTTCTTTTGCTAGCTGAATCGCGTTGTCAAAGACAATTTCCGGGTTTTCTTTTAACTGAGCTGCAGTAGCATCAAGTGAGGCTAGAAGCAGAAAACTTGGGCTAGTACTCTGAAGAATCTGAAGGCATCTGTTGATTTTTTCCTTGTCAACTAGTAAACTTTGTGATACATGTAACATTGATGATTGAGTGAGTGACATCAACACTTTGTGAGTTGATTGCACAACTACATCGGCGCCTTGTTGAAGAGCTGAAACCGGAAGCTGTGGATGAAAGCCGAAGTGTGCCCCATGAGCTTCATCTACAATCAAAGGTATACCCCGTGAATGACACAATGCAGCTATATCTTTTACATTACTGCAGATTCCATTGTATGTTGGGGAAGTAATGAAAACTGCAGCTGGTTTTCGGCCTTCAATCTCCAATTCCTTGATTGCCCTTTCCACCTTTCATAAGAATTATACAGGGTATCCCATAAGTACTTTTGTTATATATAAAAAGATCAGGTCAGATAAGCGCTAATAAGTTCAGATAAGAAAATATCGAGGTGTACCAATGATCAATTTCGATATGAACATACCTCTGACAGAGAGACTGAAGTTGCAGCATCCCAGTGAGAATCATAATCAGGGAATATATACTTAGGAACAGCTCCACACAAGAACAATGCAGAGATTGATGATATATGACAGTTTCGAGGCAGAATCAACGTATCCCCGGGATTGCAAGTACCCATAATAGCTGCAAGAACACCACAAGTTGAACCTCCTAGAAGAAACCAAGTCTTTGATGCACCAAACACCCCTGCTGCTTGCTTCTCTGCTTCTAAAATCGGGCTTTCCGGGGTAAACTGGCCGTCGATTTCTCCCAAGTCGTAGTGGAAGGGAAGTTCACCGATGAGTCGAGTTAACGTTGATGGAGCTGCAAGTCCTAAATTATGTCCTGGAAATTGGAAACTTGCATAGTTTTCTTGGATTGCATTTTCAAGTGCTGAAACTAATGGAGTGATCTTTTGTTCTTTTGGTATCTCAATTGGGTAAGTCATCAAATCATTGTTCGAAGTTGGCCATGTTTTCGCATTTTGGTGTTCATCTTGGTTAGTTCTACTTAGTTCAAGATCGTTACTTTCCTGCAATAAGATGTTTATAGCAAAATTCAGATAAATTTCTAACTAATAATGAAACATACAGTTTCTCTTAATTGATGATTTGGGTTATATTTTATGTAACTTAACAATCATTTACATACTTACTCGCAGTAATAATTTATTGTGATTTGTAATAAAAAGAATTCACCAATTTTTTTTACAAAATTGTCATTGGAGTAAATTTTTTTTACCAAACAGTGTTAGGGGTCATTTTTTTTATATACCAATTTAGTTAATTGGCCATCACTTGATGGTTTTTTTTTTTTTTTCAAAAAAAAGTCTTTTAATCCTTAATTTATTAGTCAATAAATCAATGTACAAATTAAGCACTATATATCACTAGTCACAATCAAATGATTACAATGGCTACTAAATTATTGTAATCATTGTAAAACTATCCCTTAGTTTTGAACACCAAACCTCAATAAATAAAATTTTGATACATGAACATCTTAACTAGAAATAACCCATGCTCTATTAATCCATACAGATATATATAAATACATATTGGAGGGGAAAAAAATCTTCTGTCCCACTTTTCATGTCTCATTTGTATTTCGCTTATTAAAAAAAACAAATCTCTAAACTAAAAAAATAAAATAACAATAATAATTATTATTATTCACAGTAGCGCCTTAAGCAAAGCCCAAATTTCACATTAATTAATGATTAAAATATGCTTACAAATGCAATTTAAAATTATTATTACTAGTAGATTAATCTCAAGACATCAATGTTTTTGTATTAAAAAAGAGAGAAGATCAAATCCAAAATGCGAGATAAGACTACACGAGTATGTAATACTCCGTAATACTGATCATATTTAATGTTTATGTACTCGGTAAAGTTGATTTGATCTAATTTCATTTTCTAGTTGCGTCGTCCCATTAAAGTCCATATTAATTATTTAATTTCCACGTGCTTCCCTATTGTGTGGTCAAAATTATTATTTTTCCATTTTTTTTAATTATCATTGTGGATGTTTAGGGGTAAACACCATTTGCCTAAATTATTTGACTTAATGTACACCTAAGAAAATAATACGATTATGTGAGGTCATAATAAATTAATTTCAAAATATATTTTCCAAAGAAAGCATAATACCTTGTAGGGTCACATTTTGCCACTAAGAAAAAGAACCGATAGTCATAGAGGGGAATAGTTAGCAATGTTACATCCTATTTATTTAATGTATGTTTGATAACTTTGTGTGTTGTTAATGCCGAACTTTAATTAATTTTTAATAACTTTAAAAGTATACTAAAGTAAATATATTTTTATTGAAAAAAAAAACAATGTGATGTGTCAAAAAAACAATGTGATGTTAGGAATTATTTATGAATTTAACAAGAACGAACTTGCATGATTATTATTCTTTAATTACAAACAATTAAAGACGGCCATACTAAAAGATGTGAATAGTGAGAAAGTATTTTTGTACTCCATAATATCTAAGATTATTTTAACTTACGCTTCCTTCTACAAACAAAGGGTATCTGTTATAATTTTTTTTTTCTTATCATTATCTCACTTAGCAAATCAAGAATAATAAATGTCATGCATGTTCGTTATAAAGTAATCTAGTCTATAGCTAGCTATAGAAAATTAGCTTAACTAAATTACACACATCTAACTTATAATTAAATGATAGATAATATATGCAGAATATATATATATATATATATATATATATATATATATATATATATATATATATATATATATATATATATATATATATATATATATATATATATATATACTCGATCCTATCATGAGATTCAATAAATGTTTAGGTGTTTTTTTTTTTTTTTTTTTTTGAAGATTTATGTCCAAAAATGCATGCATGTACAATGTGTGTGATAGAAATTTAGGTGCCTTTTTTTGAAGATTCAAGCACGCATTATATATTTATATTAGGTGCATTCTTTTGAAGATTTATTTCTAAAAATACATGCATGTAAAATAATGGGTCAATTGACCATATTGGTATATAAGTTAACACCCTTATGACATATTGGTATATAAGTTATTGCCGGCGACATATTGGTATATAAATTAACAAATTGTGACATTTACCCCTATTTTTTCTTCGGATGAAAGAGCGTGTTGTATACTTCAAAAATTTGTTTTAATTACTTTTGCAATCTTATTTATTATCATAATATACTTATTCAGCACCAAATAATAATTTTTCCCTCTTCCCTTCCAATACAATAACTTTAATAAATAAATCAAACGATAAAACCCCAAAGAACTAATAAACAATAAACAAAATCTCAATATTAATTATTTAATTTCAAAACCAATTACTAGTAGACGCTAACTTTCATTATTACTTCATTTGTTTAATTATACCCTCAATTTTGTAAATCAACAATATAATAAGAAAATATATATATATGAGTTTTTTTTTTAAAAAAAAAAAAAAAAAAAACAGAAGAATCTACCCTTGTAATGCTTCAATGACTAATGCCCTCAATACATTCAAGCTTATATCCCTTTGCTCAAGCTTTCCTATTCGTTTTCCTCTAGCTTCTCTCTCATCACTTTTGGGCTTTCAACTTTTTTTTTTGGATTTTTACTTCATAATTTTTTTAAATTAATATAAAAAGTAGAGAAAAGTAAAAAAAAAAAAAAAAAAAAAAAAAAAAACAAAATGTCAAATAAAAATTATTTGCACTAAAATTAAGCGCGTGTCATACGCATATCCTCCGAAGAGGGGGTAAATGTCGCAATTTGTTGACTTATATAACAATATGTCGCCACATGTTAATTTTTATACCAATATGTCGTCGGCAATAACTTTTATACCAATCTGTCACAAGGGTGTTAACTTTTATACCAATATGGTCAATTGGCCTAAAATAATGTGTGAGAGATATATAGGAGTAGAATTTGCTTACAAAATGAGGTGACGAGGATGAAGAAGAGAGAGAAGCATTTGCCATTGTCATTGCCATTTTTGTTTGTCAAAAGCAAAAACTAGCTTTTTTTTTTTTTTTTTTTGACAAGAAGCAAAAACTAGCTGAAACACTTGGGTTTTTATTTGTTTAAGTATTAAGAGAAGGGAGAGAGGGTCAAATTTATATGCAAACTATAACGCAAGAAAATACAATTGTTAAAGAATTACTTCATTTGACTACTATATTGCCAGCACAAATTCATGTACATACTTTATTGTCTGCATCACTACATGCATCACGTTATAGTAAATATTGATGATACTATTGGCTCCAAGAAATATTTGTACAATAGTACCAGTCTCTAGTCGATCTATTTCAAATTAATGATGTTTGATCTATGTATATAAAGTAATATTTAAAATAAATAAAAAGAAAGAAAGAAAATCTAACGTAAGGAATGAGATCAACAATATTAAATGTCAAAAACTAACTATAATAAAATCTAAATTTTTTGAAAAACTACCTACTAAAAAGTGTTGTAAAAAACTATATATTTAATAAAAGATAAAATAATGTTCAAAATACTATTAATAACCGGTTTCAATTGTTGACCTGATTTTTCGGAATTGACTCACACCATGACGAAACTACCCTCCAGCCCCCAAACCACCACCTCTTAGGCTCTTACCCCAAATACCAAGCCACGTACAATCCTTTATTTTAAGCTTTTATAGTAACTTAAAATAATTAAATATATACTTGATAAGCCAGAAACTCTAATGTTATGCTTAATTCAACTTGTTTAAGTTGATATTTGCTTATTCAGTATTGTGTTATTTTATTTGCATTTAGTTTTTCTTAAATATCTTTAATTGTGTTATTACAAAATTATAGACTTCCATATTTGAAAAGATATTTTTTTCATTGAAACCATATTTGGAAAGATATTAATGGCTTCTCATTCGATATGTTATTTCTATTTTTATTTTTTTTAATGGATTAGTGTACATATAAGATCAAATTTGCAAACTACATCAAACCAAGTCATATCTAATCAGAAAATTTTAGATCATAATGTAAATGGAGCAAAATAAAAATAAATCATCAATTTTTTAAAAATTAAAAAAAAATGATTTATGAAGAGGAAAGAAAAACTTGCCTTAGAAAGAGAAATCACCCTTAAGCTTCTATCCTTGGTTGAGGAGCTCATACGAGAAAAACCAGAGCCCAACTTCTGTTCCAAAGAAGGAAGAAAGAAATTATTATGAGATAAAGATCTAACGAAGCAAAAGCATGGACTTAAACAGCATAATTTTAAAATTACGAATTTCTTAAATGATTATATAAAGAAGTTATAATTATAAAAGTATACTATTCCGTTCATTACACTACAAAAACTATATCCCTTCTAGTGTACATTTTGCCACTAAGAAAAGGAATTGAGAGAGATAGTTTGCAATGTACTTCCTTCATTTAGCTTATTTAATTTATTGTATATTGTATTATAATAATAAGTTAATAACTTTGCTTGTTTGTTAATGCACAATTTATTCCTTATTTATAAATTTTTTTTTTTTTTTAGGCCATTCCTTATTTATAATTACATATGAAGTATAAGTTTAAATTATAAATAATAGATATTAACTAATACATATTAATATGAATCTATCATGACAAGAACTTTATTAAATTACATGATTATGATTTTCCTAATATACGAATACACATTAAAGAGCTAAAGATGTGAATAATGCTATACTGAAGTAAATATGGGGCAACTAAAATAATTTTTAAAAAATTAGCATCAAAAAATTAACCAAAGAATATATATTTTTGCACATTTATATAATATTTATATAGGATTTATATAGGATTCCCTAACTTACCCCCAACTCATATATGAAACAATTGTATCTGTTTTTTTTATCATTATCTCACTTAGCAAATCAAAAATAATAAATAATGTCAACAATCTATATTTATACGAGTCTAGGCTAACCATATTACACACTTCTAGCTTAGAATAAAGTGGTAGACAATATTATATGCAAAATACTTGATCTCTATCATGACTCATGAGATTTTAAGCATGCACTATATATAAGGTACATTCTTTTGAAGATTCATTTCTGCAATGTGTGTGAGAGATAAATAGGAATAGAAATTGCTTACAAAATAAGGTGATGACGATGAAGAAGAGAGGAAAGCAATTGCCATCGTCATTGCCATTTTTGTTTGTTTAAAGCAAAAACTAGGTAAATTGCTCCTCTCTCTATTTCTTTCACACTTGCTCTTTACTATTTGTTAGCTTATGTAGAGAAAAGGGAAAGGGTCAAATTTATACACAAACTAGATCACAAGCAAATACTATTGTTAAAGATTTATTTGATTATTATATTACCTACACATGCATATTCATGTACATACTATATTGTCTACATGTATCACGTTGTAGTAAATGTTGATGATATTATTGGCTCCTACAAAAATTAGAAATAGACTATTTAGTATTTACTACCTGTCACTAGATGGTTTGTTTCAAATTAATGATGTATGATTCACTTAAGGAATGAAATCAACAATATTAGAATTGTTTGCTAAATTTTTCTAAATCTGTTCTTTTACTAGTATCTGTGTCTCGTTTGTTTTTTAAGTAGTATTTGTCTCATTTGTTTTTTGAATGGTCACTATTGCATATCTTTGGTGGGCAACAATATGTCTAGCTAGACATGCTTAATTTGAAATTTTAAAAACTCTTATATTTTTACACCAATAAAAATTTAACAAGATTTCAATAATGTGACTATAACTATGTTTTGTTTATCTAATCTGATTTAACTTTCTCAATCTGATCTGAATTGGATATTTTATTTGCAAAATTAGCTTTGACTTGTAAAATTCTGCCATTGAAAGTGGGAACAAACTTACAATACATACAAAAGAAAAATAATTTCACCCATAACATCTATGTACGGAGTAACTTTTTGTATGAATGCATTTAATTCAAACTTACTTTTTAGATGATCCCTTTAGAAAAAGTTATTCTGACAATCTTTCTAGTTAGTTTGCTCTCTATTTCTAGTGTAGAGAATTCTAAGGAAATGTATTTTCTTTTTAAACAAAAACAATGCAAACATGTAACATGTTGGTTGAAGGCTCCAGTAACCAATAAAGTCATCATTTTTGTACTGGCCTGGTCTATTATGGTTAGATTTATTTTATACGATTTGATCATTATCTATGAAATAATCAAGTATAATTTCTTCCCTACCTTTTCATTGTTTTCAAAAAAAATTGAAGTTATTTTAGAAGTTAGTTTTATAAGGTAAAGGATAAAATGCAAAAAATTTATCATAACATAATCCTATATTCAATTTTGATATAGTAAAAGACAAAAGATTTGTTAATTTTGATAAAATCCAATTATTGATCAATTAAGTAAAGAGGGATACCTAGTCAATTATCTTGGGGTATAATTGTCTTTTCAAGTAGCAGTGGATGGGTATATGCGTCTTTTCATGTACTAGTTGAGGGGTACATATGTAATTTCCTCATCAAATAGTAAAAGCAAACAATAATTGGACAACTCACCAAAAGTACTGAATAAATGACCCTGCTTTTTTAATATATTTACAAAAATGACATCAGATTAACAAAAATTCGTTTATCTAGCAGATTAACTTGTATTTCCCCTTAAGTAAATCATCATATATCCTTCAAAAAAATTAAAAATAAATAAATAAATTATCAAACACAATTAATTTCCATATTATGCATAAAGAAAATTCAACCACGTATTAAATGAAAAATCCGAGCGTAGCTCGGGCATTAACTAGTAATCCCTTTGTTTTTTTTTTATTTGTATCACTTGCAAATGCATGGAGTTTTAGGAGAATGAATTTTAATATAATAAAGTGAAAGGAATAAGGATGAATAATTTATTATGGTAAAAGTAATATGGGGACCATGAAAGTTAAATTATGTGTGAGAGAGTAGTAACTAGTAAGGACCATGAGATTAAAAATAATAAATTAATTTGAGTGGGGTTTGAAATAAGAGAGAGAAATAATAAATTATAGTATAAAGTTAGCATACATAGAAGTGATGCAAATAAAAATAAAAAATAAAAATAAATAAATAAAAAACAATTATAAAAGAAAAGTGATACAAAAAAAAAAAGTGTAATGAAATCATATAACTAATATATAAAACTAAACTTTTAGTCACGTCACGAGACAGCGACGCTTGGCATTCTAACTTTTCGCCAAGTGTCGAGCCACGTTGGATAGATTTAAATACACTTCATAAGATAAAAAAAGTTAGTTTAGAATTCTATTTTGAATCAAATTTGGATAGAATTTTAGGATAAAATTGTTAATTTAGAGTTTTATTTTCAATAAAATAAAATTTGAGTGTCGCACCACGTTAGATAGATTTAAATCGACTTTATAAACAACCCGGACATTGCACGGGGCACAAAACTAGTAATAATAATAACCAAGAGAAATCCGACAATGACCCACGACGTGATATATATATATATATATATATATATATATATATATATATATATATATTGATTTTTCAATTTAAATTATTTAAATTATACTTCTTCCATTTTCTTTTAGATGCAACACACCCTTTAGCGCGGTAATTAAGAAAGGTTGGGTTTACATAATATAATAAACTTTAAAATAGGATGAGTGGTTATCAGGAGTGTAATTTAGTAGGTCATATGCTTTAAATAAGGGAAATAGTATAGTTTTTTTCTAAAGTAACTTTCCTTTTATAGTGTGTTACAAGTATTGTGACATTTCCTTTTTAGGGAAATGTTGCAAGTAAAAGAAAACGGGGGAAGTATGACATTATATTTTGATATCAAAAATTTAATCTAAATATATAACAAATTTTAGCAGATAAATACATACATATAAAAAAAATTATTTAAAAAAAGAAAAAATTTAAATGAATCGTGTATCGCATGGGGATTACAAAAGAATAAATTTAAAATCTTATTCCACTAGAAGTTCATTAAAATAAATTTAAAAATAAAAAAACTTCTCCCTCCATCGTCCCTTTATTAGATGTTTATTTCTAATATTTAATTATTATTACTCACATAATAAGAGAAGTGTAAATGATGTTTATTTCTAATATTTATTGGAAGTACTAATTAATGATAAATTTTCGCTGTAAAAAAATGATGCGTTTTCAAGTTGTCGCATACTTAATTGTGTTGCAAAGTCGTGTAGCTCGTTCCCATATAGATATCAAATCCCATAACGTTTAAAGCATTGTGTTGGTAGAATGGTAGGCCCTCCCAATTTCATTTTGTTGTCGTATCAATTTGCAATTAGTCTAGTTAATATTATAAACTAAATGATATTATATGCTCCCTCGACATAACTTTGTTAGTTGCTCCTTTGACTTTTAAAGGTTTTTTCCAAGATGTATGTATTAGATTAGAAATAAAGGGAGAATTAATAAGGAGTAGAAACAATTTGTTTAATTTTGACACACTTAGGTCCTGTTCTGAGCTGCTATGCTCTTTTCTGCTCACACAAATCTCTGCTATGCTAAAATCAATTTTGCTCTGCTCTGCTCTGCACTGTTCTGATTGCCCATAATCTCAAAAGAACAGGGTCTTATTGTGACAGCACTATTTTCAATTTTGTCATATCATAGTGAGCCAAAATTAATTTTTGGTGTGATTAAATCAGTTTCTATATGTTGTAAAATAAGATGCTTTCAAGACTATAAGAAAGAAATAAACAATTAGATCGAAAAGTTGATTTTATAATTTAATCAATGAATTAGATATGATGTGTCATGGTTCAAATTATTGACTTCAAAACAAGATTATGTTTCGGCGTAGCCGTGGTGCTCATTTGTATTCTCTGGCACATTCCTCAAGATTCACACACTACTCTCACGTGAAGGCACTTTTAGGTGAGAGGTTTGAGTCATATAAACGTAATATGCCCAAAAATAGGAATGTGTTTAGCTTAATGTAATCTTGTAATCTGATTTTCCCAACCATAAAGTATATAATGAAAGATAGGATAATCAAGAGTTGAAGAGTCCAATGGACAAGGCCTTAATTAGAAAAATAAGGTGTGTTAACAACCTCTTAAATGTCCCATTAACTATGGGTGTTAAGAAGGTGTTACGAATAAAAAGGAAGAGAAAAGTCATTGGTCTGCTGATCGATGCCCATCCGCACCTGTTCATGTGAGGTTTGCCCCTATCGGACAAGAGTGATATGCAATCTCAACTTGCATGTGCGCGCGACCGGTAGAGCGAGGTCCGCCCAATCGGGAAAACAAACGTATAAAAAACACTTGTAGCCAAGCCCGATCTGGCGAGCTCCGCTTGAACGGGCTAGAGTGCAACGGTCAGCTATCTTTCATCTCTGTACTCCAACACTATACACTACGTATTAGATTGGTTTAGGTTAAGAAAGAGCCATCTCGAATCTCGATTGATGATTTAGTAAATCAGACTCGATAAAACAAATATTCAATCGGTTTTTCTGCATTTGGATATTTGTTTTTTTAAAAAAGATCTAATATTTTAATTTTGAAAAAAAAAAGTGAATAAATTACAAGTGATACATAAACAATTTTCATCAAATAAGTTCCAAAAAATTCGGATATCTAAACCATATATCTTGGGTATTTTATATATATTCATTTTATACCGATCAATTTCAAATTAAATTTATGTAACTATATATTTAAAAAAAATCGATCTTACAATAATTATTGAACACTTGTTGTAAAATTGTCCTAAAATGATAAAAAGTTATCCATAAAAGTTAACTCAATATATGTAAAAGTTATCTATGGTTTATGGATAAAGTTACACTCTTCAAATAACTGAAAATCAAATTTCAATGATTGAAATTAATTATATCATATCATAGGAAATTTTGACATTTTCTACCAGGAAAAACACCTCGATTCACATTTTCTACCATTTAAAAAAAATTACTTTGCTACCACCTAAATCAGAGTTTGTTAGAAATTACTACCCGATGCCTTACAACGTAACTAATTCCGTCAATGGGGCCCAACCACACTAGTAGAAAAATTGCAATAGGCAGCCCCCATATGGCACCGGTTCAGGCCAAACCGGTGCCCAAAACCGAGCTAGAAATGGGCGGGATTATATAACAAGAGAAAAGGCACCAGTTTGCCCTGAACCGGTGCTAAAATTGTAAAAGGCACCGGTTTGAACCGGTGCCAAATGAACCGGTGCCTAATTAAAAAAAAAAAAACCGCGTCTTTCCTTCTTCCTTCTCTTTCTCTTTCTTTCATTTTCGCTGTTCCATTCTCGTTCTCTTCATTGTTCCATTCTCTAAACCCCTCACCTCACCTACAAAACCCCTCACCACACCTGCACTCTTGCCGCAACAGTCGTCGGCCACCATCACCGCCGCCACCCCTGGCCTTCTCTTTATCCCCTGGCATTCTCTTCTCCCCTGTCGTGGTGTTTCTCCCCTCAGCTCAACCCCCTCCACGCCGACCTCATCTCTTCGACGCCGCACCACCGCCCTGCTGAAGGTTGCCGCCGCACCACTGACCACTAAAATCTCAATTTGAGTGTTTTAGGTATAATTTTTTTTATTTATTCTCAATAATTTCCCATTTATGAACTTATATTAATTTGTTTTGCATGTTGAAGAATTGTTAGGTAAATTAAAATTTAGGTTAGAATATAATTTTACTTCAATTTGTTTCAATAATTGGTTTTTTTTTATTGGGAAATTGTGAAAATATTAGAAATTAGTAACTTTGTTACTCATTTAGTAGGATATTAGTATGTTTTAATGGTTAATTTAATTTGTTTTGATGTGTAATTTTGAATAAAGTAGAGAATATTAGCCTTGTTACTTAATTAGTTGAATTTTGGTTTGGTATAATGGTTAGAGATTAGTAACCATTTTAATTTAGCAATTTTGAATAATTAAAATGAAAAAAATTAGAGATTAGTAACCTTTTTAGTTTAGCAATTTTGAATAAAAAAATGAATTTTGAACAAATTAAAGTAGTGAATACATAGTTTAGCAATTGTTAGTTCGATGAATGATGTGTTTTAGCTTAGAAATAAATTAGTGAATTGACATGTTATGAGAAGTACATACATAATATTTAACCTAATTTTTGTTTTTTGTTTTTTTAATATATAGATTCATATGTGAATTGAAGCACGAGTTTAATTAGCTTGAGGACTACATATTGAGCTCAAGTGGGTAGTTGCTATATTGGTATGACTTATAAACTTTACTTAGCTATATTTCTTTCTATTTTATCCATTTAATAAAAGTTTATTCATGAAATTGCAACTTGTGTATTGTTTAATTACAAATAAATACAACAATATATAGAATACTTGCATCATCATATGCCTAGATACCCGTTCAAGGCTTTCTCATTTGGAGAAAGTCTTGAATAGTCCCCGGTTGGGACTGTTCTTGAATGTGTACTCTCACTTAGGCGGTGAATGTATGTTTTCTTTTTGATTTTAAGGAACATCTTTGCTTACCATTTCCTCACTATGTTCTCTGGGTACATATGTGGGTAATTAATTATCTACATCGTGTACTTGGAGAACTAGGGGGAAATGCTGCCGGATTTTCCTTAAAATTGGAAAGTTGACATACATTCACTAGTGAGAATAGACATTCAAGGATGGGTTAGGTTGGAGTGATAAGGACCCTTTGGAAACATGCATTTTTTCACTATATGAATGGTATATTCACGTTTTGTACTTGAATTTGATTTACATAAAATATGTAGCACTTACACATTATAAATTACTAGGTTAGATTCCGTGTCATGCACGGTTTTTCACTCTTTATTAGGGTGTATTAATTAAAAATTATATTTAAATATGATAAACAATATGGTCTAAAATAAATTTCTTATTTTATAATCAACCAACTTAAAATATTTTTTCTCTATCCTTTAGGATTGCATGTTTTATTTTTACATTCAATCTTAATTATATTTTGTACCCAAATGGCATGTTATTTTTTATTCTATGTTTGAAAATTTGTCATTTACTAATTATTTTAGCTTGAAAGATATATATTCATGATTTTTTTTTAAATAAATAATCACTATACATTTAAAAGTAATTATTTATACAGGAATTTAAATAAAGATATGGTTAAATATCTATGTTAGTAAATATATTATTTTGTGATTATTTTTTCTTAATTTTAGAAGAAAATATTTGCATATATTCTCTATCAGTTGTTTTTCAATTATTTTTTTAAAAATATACTAAGGACACACTAAAAAATGACACATGTCATTGATGGTGTGTCTTTTAGTATATAATTATTGATATGGTGCTATATATGTTTAGAGACAATTTACTAAATGGAGAAGGATCGTGGTTGGATGTATGGTAGACGCGATACATTGGAAGTTTGGAATGGGGTTCAAGAGTTTTGCGAGAGGGCTTTAGCTTATCAATGCAAACTGGGAGGCAAAGGCCTTTATTGTCCTTGTGTTGATTGTAATAATGTGAATGTGGTCGATAGTGTTGAAATCATTAGAGATCATGTATTATGTCGTGGATTTAGGCAATTATACCATGTGTGGATTTGGCACGGAGAAAGTGGAGAGTACAGTGGGGATCTTGATCGGAATGATGTGCATGTTAGAAGCAATGATATTCATGTGGACGAGGAATACGAGAATGATGAGTATATTGTTGATAATGGTGAGGATGGAGCCGATGAAGATCAGGCAGATGAGGTCGAGGATGAACAAGTGGATGAGATGTTGCATGGTGTTGAAGGTGAAGTGTTTGAATTATTATCGGAGGCTTCCAAAAAGCCTTTGTATCCCGGGTGCAAAAAATACTCCAAACTATCGGTCGTGATAACACTTTTCAACATTAAGTCGAAGCATGGGTGGACAGACATCAGTTTTACTTCTTTGTTGACCACATTAAGTGATATGTTGCCTAATGGGAATGAAATTCCTAAGTCTTATTATTACGCAAAGAAGCTCATGTGTCCCTTTGGTTTGGAGTATATGAAGATACATGCATGTCCTAATGACTGTATTTTGTATCGAAATGAGTATGAAAAACTGCAGGAGTGTCCACGATGCAAGCGGTCGCGGTACAAGCGCATGAGTTGCAATCCTGGCACGGAGGGACCTCCTGCTAAGGTGTTGTGGTATCTTCCCATTATTCCAAGGTTTAAGCGTCTGTTCTCAATACCAAAAGACGCTAAAAACTTGAGGTGGCATGCAGAGGGAAGAAAGAAAAACAGAATGCTGAAGCATCCAGCTGACTCTCCACAGTGGAAGAAAATTGATTTGAAGTTTGAGGAATTTGGTAATGAAGTCAGAAATTTAAGGCTTGGGTTGTGCACGGACGGGATGAATCCATTTGGCACTCTTAGTACCCAGCACAGCACATGGCCGGTACTTTTAGTGATTTATAATTTGCCTCCTTGGCTGTGCATGAAACGTAAGTATGTAATGCTTTCATTGCTAATAACTGGTCCTAAGCAACCTGGAAACGACATAGATGTTTACCTTGCGCCGCTTATTGACGACTTGAGAAAGATGTGGGACGAAGGGGTTTCCGTTTTCGATGCTCATCAGAACGAGATGTTCACATTGCGTGTAGCCCTTATGTGGACCATGAATGACTTCCCTGCATATGGAAACTTGTGTGGGTACAAGGTCAAATGGAAAAAAGCATGCCCCATATGTATTGATGACACATCAAGCGTATACCTGACTCATTCTCACAAAGATGTCTACCTACGGACTCGAAGGTTCCTTAGACGTGATCACCCGTATCGTAGGCAGAAAAAGGCTTTTGATGGAACCGTGGAAGAGGATACTGCGCCTAGACCATTGACTGGTGCTGAGATTAGTGCTCGGGTGAAAGGGATACGAACGGTGTTTGGAAAATCAGAAAAAACTATGGTCTCAGGTGCTCTGTTTAAGAAAGAATCAATCTTTTGGAAGCTGCCGTACTGGAGAGAACATAACGTTAGGCATTGTCTTGATGTGATGCATATAGAGAAGAATGTGTGTGATGCTCTTTTGGGGACGTTTATTAATATCCCAGGCAAAACAAAGGACGGAAAGGGTGCACGGTTAGATTTGAAAGAGATGGGGATTCGTCCAGAATTGTGGCCTCAAGAAAAGGTTAGAAAGGGGAAGGAGCCGAGAATAGAAGATGAAAATGTTTCGAAAAAAGGGAAGGAGAAGAGCAAGGGAAAGGGAAAGGCCAAAGATGCGTCAAAGAAGAAAGTTAAGGATAAAGGGAAGGATGAAAAGAATTATTTACCCCCGGCTTGCTATACATTGTCAAGGGTAGAGAAACGTATGTTTTGTGCATGTTTGTACGGCATTAAGGTTCCATCAGGGTACTTATCTAACATGAAAAGATTTGTAACCTTAAATGGAGAATTGAAGCTGACAAGTATGAAATCCCATGATTGTCACATTATGATGTAAGTATTCCTACCGATTGCAATCCGTGGTATTCTACCGAAACACGTGAGGGAAGCGATTACAAGCCTTTGTTCGTTTTTCAATACAATTTGTAGCAAAGTTCTTGATCCTTGTACACTAGATGCTTTGCAAGAAGATGTGGTTGTGACTTTGTGCAAATTTGAGATGTATTTCCCACCCTCATTTTTTGACATAATGGTTCATATGGTTCTTCATTTGGTGCGTGAGATTAAGTTGTGCGGTCCAGTGTTCATGAGGTGGTGCTACCCTTTTAAAAGACACATGGGTACATTACAAGATAAAGTACGGAACCGAGCTCACCCTGAAGGAAGTATAATGCAAAGGACAGTGGGTGAGGAGATAGGTAACTTTGTGGTGGACTACATAGCCCTTGCTCAACCTATTGGTCTTCCTACTTCTCGACATGAAGGTAGACTTGATGGTCATGGCACAATTGGGTCGAAACGAATGTCACCAGACCGAGATCAGTTCTTACAAGCATACCTTTATGTGTTGCACCATGTTTCAGATGTGCACCCATATTTAGATGAGCACATGGCTAGTTTGCATGCCGAATTTCCATCCAAAGGTGAAAGGGCACTTATGCAGTTGTATAATAAGAAATTTGTTGATTGGTTTCGTGATCGAGTAATGAGTGGATTGAATGATACTAATGTGACCGATACAGTACGGTGGCTTGCGTACGGTCCTAGGGATGATGTCCGTTCATTTGAGGGATATGACATCAATGGGTACACTTTTTGGACCGAGGCTCGTGATTTGAAATCTTCCTCCACCCAAAACAGTGGTGTAACTCTTGTGGCATCGTCAAGGGAGTTTGCAATTTCTAAGGATAAATCACCTGTCGATGCAGAGTTGTCATACTATGGTCGAATTCAAGAAATATGGGAGCTTGATTATTGTGACTTCACGGTTGCTCTTTTCAAGTGTAAGTGGGTTGATAATATCAGGCATAACGTCAAACATGAGGACTTTACTCTTGTAGATCTTGGCCACTTGAATGATAGTGCGGAACCATTTATCCTTGCATCTCAAGATAAGCAAGTGTTCTACGTAACTGACCCGATGGATTCAAAATGGTCTATAGTGCTAGCTGGCAAAAGAAGAATCCTAGGCATTGGAGATGTTGAGGATGAGGAAGAATATGATGCGTTTGATGATTCAGCACCTTTCACTGTTCCTAGACCTGTTGTACTAAATGACATAGACAACGAAGCAGGTTATATGCGATCAGACCACAACGAAGGAATTTCAGAATGAGGTAGTTTGATTAAAAGTTAGTAATGGTTTCATTGCAAATATAGTTTAGTTATCATGTATATAGGAGCATAAGTAGGCAAAAATGATATATTTGTAGTTTGAAATTGCCTAAGTGTACTCATTATCATGCATATACAAGGTTATAGGACCATAAATAGGTGAAATTGGCTTAAATAGCTTCTACTTAACCCAATTCTTTTGTTTTGTGTATGAACTAAAATTTATTCATTCTAACAACCTACATTCAATATATTTAACATGTTTGTAGTTTGAAATTGCCTAAGTGTACTCATTATCATGCATATACAAGGTTATAGGACCATAAGTAGGTGAAACTGGCTTAAATAGCTTCTACTTAACCCAACTCCTTTGTTTTGTGTATGAACTAACATTTATTCATTCTAACAACCTATTTTCCATATGTAGATTGAAATTGGCATTTTGTACTCATTATCATGCATATACAAGGTTATAGGACCATAATAAGTAGGTGAAAATGGCTTAAATAGCTTCTACATAACCATAATAACTATCATGCATATACTTTACTATACACTAATATTGTTTTATGATTGCTTTGACAGGTGCTTATATCTCATGGCGGACGATCATGATCCTCATTTGGTAGAGGACATTGACGATGATGAGTATGAGGACGAGTACGAGGATGACGACTCCGATGATAGTGATGTGCCTTATGATGTGAATAAGGAGGATGACTTGGGTGAGCCAGAGGATCAGGCTCAAGATGAGTTTGAGCGTAGGCTTGACGATTTTGAAATTTCAGCTGAACGTGCACCGACCATTGTAAATACAGCACGTGAGATTGTTGGTGAGAACCCGACTCCTGAAAGTCAAGGCCAAGGACAAGATGAAAACAACACAGGTGGTGGAGGGGGGAAAAGGCACCGGCTGAAAGAAAAAGAAGGGGTCCGACGAGAAGCTTTAAGAAACCGGACGGTCCCATGGTCTTGGAGTATGACAACAAAGGCCAACCTGGGCCCAAATGGCGTCGACAATATGATAATCAAGTTGGCATATGTTCGCGGAAAATCCCCATTACACTTGTAATGCGACAAGTACCTCCGGGTTTGATTCAAGCATTTTGGGATGATACAAGGGTAAGTGTGTTTTTGGCACATTTAGACAATTTAAGATACCTTAACCTTATGGTTGTTACTAAATAGAAACTAATAATCGGTTTTAATTTGTGCTTGCAGAGGCTGTTTTCTATTCCTAATGATCCCGAGAAGAGAAGGGTATTTGAATCTTTATTAGCGGAAAGATTCAGAGGCTTTAAGACCAAGTTGACTAATCGGTGGATCTACAAGAAGAAGAAGGTGAAAATAAAGAAGAAGAATGCCAAAGAGGATGACCGTCTCCCGTGGAAAATATGGCCGACCGTGTCAAAAGATGATTGGGAAGAGTTCATTAGAATGAAGAGTCAAAAGAAAGCCATTGTAAGTTTGTGTAAATCTGATTTCAATTGAATAATAGCTTGACACTTTTTGTAGTAATGAGACTAATATTTTTTGTTTTGTAGGAACTTCGAGAGAAAAATCAAGCGAATGCAGAAAAGAAGGAATACGTCCATCGTATGGGTCCTAAGACTTTTTGTAAAAAGAGACCTGAGTGGGTCGGTTCGGGTTTATACCCTAAAGCGCTTCTAGTGGCATCGAAGGAACCCTCTAGTTCCACGATCACTACATTGGTGAGTCGTGCCGATGATTTCTTTTGTTCTCTCCATTCATTTGATAAGAAAACCGGAAAATGAGTCATCAAGGGTCCGGAAGCCAAAAAACTGGAGGATAAGCTTGTAAGTTACCTATGAATTGTTGAAATTAAGTCACTTTTGCATCTAAATCACTGTACAAACCATTAACTGTTTTACTGACCTCATTTTTCCTTATGCTATAGCTTGAGCACACTCAAGAGATGGTGGAGGGCAAATTTGAACCAAGTGTGGAGAATGACCCTTTCACCATGTCTTTGGGAAGGCCATACCATCCAGGACGAGTAGTAGGTTCGGGGGGGTCATTGCTTGGATGGAATAAGGTGATGGGTCCCGAATACACAAAATCAGGTAGATCTCGAGCCAGTGTTAACTCACCGGGGGAGTTGGATGCCAAGGTGGCATCAATTAAGGAACAAGTACGCAACGAGTTAGTTGGTGAATTGAATGCTTGGGGGAAGCTGATGAACTTACCGACTTTTCCGTTCCTCACGAGTACCCCGGTCGACTCATGTTCTGAACCAAAAGGACAAGGAGAAGGTGATAGACATGGAGGAGATGAGATACGTGGTGAAGATGTGCCACCTGAGGTAAAATCAATTGGGTTATTAAAAGTTTTAAAATACTGAGTTAATTGAGATTTGAGGTGCAATGATTGATGTACTGTTGCAGGTTCCTACTCCTACACATGCGGACTCGAGGGAGCTTGAAAATCCAACACCGCATGAATTTCCAGAGTTACAGGTGATTTGTAACCCTCTACCTTAATGAATTTTGTTATATTATCTATGTTGTTGTAAAAGTCCTATTTAACTATCCTCTTTTTATATATATACTTGTGTAGGAAGACACCCGGTGTGCACTTCTAGCCCCGGGGCATGCAAATAGTACGGCGTTGAGTTTGGTGGCGTATGGTAGTGCCCAACCAACGACGGGTGCTAAGGCGGGGCCACATCATTACTCGGTTGGGACCGATTCAGTGGTTGCGGGGTTCGAAGACATCCCACTACCCGTACCGATAAAGGAGGTTGAGATAACAACGCTTTGGCAAGCTGTAGGTAGCTTCGTTGTTTGGCCACGTGCATGGGTGAAGTTGATTAATAAGGAGGTAAATTATTTAGTTCTCAATTTTTGTCAGTGTTAAACCTTTAGACACTCTTAAAATAAAACCGCCAAATATATTTTTTTTGTCAGTGTTAAACCTATAGACACAGCAGCCCCGACAGGTGGCTGCCAAGGCTGTAGCAGCCACGGCAGGTGGCTGCCAGACTGCTGTAGCCTTGGCAGCAGCCTGCCTGGGCTGCTGCAGCCTCGGCAGCACCTGCCTGTGCTACTACAGCCATGGCAGCCGCCTGTCGAGGCAGCAGCAGCCTAGGCAGGCTGCTGCCAAGGCTGCAGCAGACTGGCAGCCACCTGCCGTGGCTGCTACAACCTTGGCAGCCACCTGTCGGGGCTGCTGTGGCCTCAGCGCGGGCTGCCTTCGCTGTTCCGGCAGCGGGGGCGGCTCCCTCGGGTGTCCCGGTGCGGCGGAAGTTGCATATTTAAAAAAAAAAAAAAATTTAAGCAATTTACTTACTTGAGCCGAACTGGCTACTTGCCTATTTTCTTCATTTCTCAACTTATAAACTCCTTGCATCTCAAAACAACTCATAATCACATATTTATAAGTGTTGATTTCAAATGGCTCAAAATTTTTTTTTTACAAAAATATGCAGGTTCTGCCGCCCCGGGATACCCGAAGGAGCCGCCCCCGCTGCCGGAACAGCGAAGGCAGCCCGCGCCAAGGCCACAACAGCCCCGACAGGTGGCTTCCAAGGCTGTAGCAGCCATGGCAGGTGGCTGCCAGACTGCTGCTGCCTTGATAGGTGGCTGCCATGGCTGTAGCAGCACAGGCATGTGCTGCCGAGGCTGCAGCAGCCCAGGCAGGCTGCTGCCAAGGCTGCAACAGACTGGCAGCCACCTGCCGTGGCTGCTACAGCCTTGGCAGCCACCTGTCGGGGCTGCTGTGGCCTTGGCGCGGGCTGCTTTCGCTATTCCGGCAGCGGGGGCGGCTCCCTCGGGTGTCCCGGTGCGGCGAAAGTTGCATATTTAAAAAAAAAAAATTAAGCAATTTTCATCATTTCATCAAAATCAAGGTCATTTGAGCCGAAATGGCTACTCACTTGCCTATTTTATTCATTTCTCAACTAATAAACTTATACATTCTCAAACCATATCATAATTACATATGTATAAGTGATTGTGCGTTGAAATTGCATAAAAGAAGCAAAGTTCTAATTTTTTTGGCGCATTTCACCAAAATAAAGCCAATTCGAGCCGAAATGGCTACTTACTTTCCTATTTTCTTCATTTCTCAACTTATAAACTCCTTACATCTCAAAACAACTCATAATTACATATTTATAAGTGTTTTTCATTTGAAATTACATAAAAATCGCCAAGTTCTAAGTTTTTGGGTCCAATTCATCAAAATAAAGCCACTTCGAGCCGAAATGGCTACTCACTTGCCTATTTTCTTCATTTCTCAACTAATAAACTTATACATTCTCAAAGCATATCATAATTACATATGTATAAGTTATTGTGAGTTGAAATTGCATAAAAGAAGCAAAGTTCTAATTTTTTTGCCACATTTCATCAAAATAAAGCCACTTCGAGCCGAAATGGCTACTTAGTTGCTTATTTTCTTCATTTCTCAACTTGTAAACTCCTTGCATCTCAAAACAACTCATAATCACATATTTATAAGTGTTTGTTATTTGAAATTACATTAAAATCGCTAAGTTCTAAGGTTGTGGGTCCAATTCATCAAAATCAAGGTCATTTGAGCCGAAATGGCTACTCACTTGCCTATTTTCTTCATTTCTCAACTAATAAACTTATACATTCTCAAACCATATCATAATTACATATGTATAAGTTATTGTGAGTTGAAATTGCATAAAAGAAGCAAAGTTCTAATTTTTTTGCCACATTTCATTAAAATAAAGCAACTTCGAGCCGAAATGGCTACTTACTTGCTTATTTTCTTCATTTCTCAACTTATAAACTCCTTGCATCTCAAAACAACTCATAATCACATATTTATAAGTGTTTGTCATTTGAAATTACATTAAAATCGCTAAGTTCTAAGGTTTTGGGTCCAATTCATCTAAATCAAGGTCATTTGAGCCGAAATGGCTACTCACTTGCCTATTTTCTTCATTTCTCAACTAATAAACTTATACATTCTCAAACCATATCATAATTACATATGTATAAGTGATTGTGAGTTGAAACTTATTATTTCTCAAACTATTTCAGATTTCGAATGGAAGCAAAACTTCAAAGAGATAGAGGGTGGAGAAGCCTAAAAGAATTGATCAACCTAAGAAGAAGCTAAGTGAACAACGGTCCAAGAGGGAACAAGCGTCGAAGTTGCACTCTTCGAAAGGTTCACCCATGCCACCTACTCCACTTGTTGAAGACATTGTTCTTCAATCGCTCTCTGCTGACATGACCTTTCTTCACAACCGTGCTTGTCATTTGGTCGATCCCGTGGAAGTTGCACTTCCTAAGGCAATGTTCCACTATGATGAGGATGCAATTGCATGGATCAGCAAAGAAGATTTGAAGGAATTTCTACGTGGTACAAAGCTTAACATTTCCCTCATTCAAACATTCATGAGGTACTTCAATGCCTACATAATCTATACTTTTTTCAAGTTATTCAAATTGATGGTGATTATCCTACATCTGATAAATTATTCAATGTTCATGCACGCAGAGCACTACAGGAGCACTTAACTGACACTGATTCTCCTTGTAAAGTTGGGTGGTTATGCCCCGAGCAGTTATCCACTACTAGAATCATAGGCAACCCCCATGACGTGTTGTACTATGTTGAACAGAGTATAAGGGAATCAGCGCGTGCGGGAGACAAGTTCATATTCGCCCCATGTTATAGAGAGTAAGTCTAACCATGTCAAATTCAATCGATTTGGCCTCATTATATGTTGACTCCTAAATATTAATTACCTTGTCTATTGTGAACTTATGTAGGGAGCATTGGAGCCTCATGGTGATTTGTAATTCCACTAACACAATTTATCACCTTGATTCAGCTCGATCATCGGAGAAGTGGCTCGTGAAGTCTATATTGCAAAAGTAAATATATATAGCAACCTAGTGATGATTATTGCTAACAATAACTAATTTAGTAATCATACGACTAATCAAATTTGAATGTACTTTTTTTTACTGCAGTGTTATGAAGAAGCTACATTGTCGTGCTCCAAAGGGTCCAACATGGAAGACACCGTTGGTAATTTACATGATATTGTGATTATCTTGAAAATCTATGTTAGTAAATATTTGCTCATTTCCTTTGCATTTTTCACTGATGTGATTTGTTTGTCATATGCTAGTGCGCACAACAAGAGAATAGACTTGATTGTGCTTTGTATGTGATGAGATTCATGCTTCACATTGTGACTCATTGTACGGATACTCAACAGCTTGATGAGGTAAGTCCTAAAAATTATTGAAATGCTATATTGATGTGATTTCTAGCCTTAGACACCTAATATTACCCAACAATGACATGTTATGTGAAACAAAAAGGCTATTTCACAAGAAAGGTAGAAAATGGGTTGAATAGAAGTCATATGGGCCATATTAGGGCCATTTTGTGTTAATATGCTCTTTTGATGTGATTTCTTTCCTTATACACCTATAACTAGATAATATTGACATGTTATGAGATAAATAAAGTTCATTTAATAAGAAATGTAGGAAATGGGCAAAGTAAAGTCATATAGGCCGTATTCGGGCCATTTTGAGTAAAAAGCGTCATAAACCTTAATAAAATGCTCTCCTATACAATTTTAGGGCTTACACACATACAACTACCCAACATTGACATGTTATGAGAAAGAAATAGTTCATTTGACAAGTAATGTAGAAAACGGGCTACATAGAAGTCATATAAGCCCTATTTGGGCCATGTTGAGTAAATGCGTTGTTAAACTTATTGAAATGTTGTATTGATGTGATTTCTAGCCTTAGACACCTAATATTATCCAAAAATGACATGTTATGAGAAACAAAAAGGCTATTTCACAATAAAGGTAGAAAATGGGCTAAATAGAAGTCATATGGGCCATATTAGGGTCATTTTGTGTTAATATACTCTTTTGATGTGATTTCTTTCCTTATACACCTATAACTAGATAATATTGACATGTTATGAGATAAATAAAGTTCATTTAATAAGAAATGTAGGAAACGGGCAAAGTAAAGTCATATAGGCCATATTCGGGCCATTTTGAGTAAAAAGCGTCATAAACCTTAATAAAATGCTCTCCTATACAATTTTAGGGCTTACACACATACAACTACCCAATATTGACATGTTATGAGAAATAAATAGTTCATTTGATAAGTAATGTAGGAAATGGGCTATATAAAAGTCATATAGGTAATATTTGATAAAATACATATTGTTTTGCCTAATTAATTATTTTTAAAATAATGTTTTTGTATTTCAAGTTTTGCAAGGTCCAAAAGGATGGTCCGTTGACAATCAAGGAGCTTAATGAAGTTCGTGACATGTTGGCGTCTTTTATCACCTTCAACATGTAAATGGCATTGTAATTGTAAATTATTTATGTTAACTTTTGAACTATATAACTTATTATTCATTATATATGTACTTACTATTATTTGTATATGTAAGCAACTTTTTTTTTTTGTATTGCGTTTGGGAATATTTATATCTATATATATAATTGAATTCTTGTTTTTAATATTATTTTTGTATCTTATTGTAATAATTAATAATATTATTATTATTAGTTATTATAATAATAATATTATTAATTATTATATTTAATATAATTGCTGGAATTACAGGTTATTATTATTGCTGGAAACAGGTTTTTTTTTAAATATTATTGCACGAAAATTGGAAAAAAAAAAACAAAAAAAAAATTGGTGAATAGGCACCGGTTAGGCAGCAACCGGTGCCTAAAATATCTACCACCAAAAAAAAAATTGGCGGGAGAGCATTTTTAGGCACCGGTTAACCGGTGCCTAAGTGGGCATATAGCACCGATTAACCGGTGCCTATTTTACCCTATGGCACCGGTTTTGAACCGGTGCCAAAAAGTTGGTTTTTGGCACCCCTCACATAGGCAGCGGTTCAAACCGGTGCCTTAGACCGGGTTTGAACCGCTGCCAAAGGCCTTTTTTCACCTAGTGCCTACGTCCAGCCACCCCCTCCCCATGCTAGCGGCCGACGTCCAAAGCTAAACTTGTTTATTTATTTTTTTTAAATAAACTTAACGGAATCTGTTTCCATTAAGTGGTAGTAATTTCTAACAAACTCTTATTTAGGTGGTAGGTGGTTAAAATAACATATAAATCATCATACCAATTAAACTACAATACCGTTGTTTTTCACATACTTCCTCCGTTTTTTTTTTATATAGTTGCAACTATTTGACTTTTACACTATTTATGTGTTTCACTTTGACTAGCTTTGACGATTTATAAATAAATATAAATATGATCATGTGGGATCTTGTTAGATTCGTCTCGATCTATACAATTTTAATATTTTAAATTTATAATTTTTACATATTGGTAATTACAGATATTTACGATTGAAAACATACATCGCCAAACGTGAAAAGAGAAGTGTTGCAACTAAAAAAAAGGACACAGAGGAAGTATATATATGGAGTATGCTTTTATAATATTCATTAATAGTATCCTAATCATAAGTCATAATGGATTATGTTTTATATAAAATATGATTTGTAAATGAAGTATATGTTAAGAGTGGGTATTGGCTCGGACAATAAGATTATCCTAAAATTCAATAAACTATCCGAGCATCGTCCGGACACAACACTAATTACTCTTATAAACTTATCACGTTGCTTATTTACAAGAAAATTGTATCAGATTTAAAGTTATTCCAAAAAAAGCTAGAAGGTACCCTAAATTAACTAAAAGTTACCTTAATACTGCTCGATTTACATTAATATTATAGTACACCAAGTATACACAAAAGCTTTGTTTTTTTATCAGATACTACCTTTCGTTTCTAAATAATTGACAAACTTTGCTTTTGCGTTCGTTCCTGAATAATGACACATTGACGCTAGGCTTACCAAAAATGGCAAGCACCCACTAATGACACATTGACACTAGGCTTACCAAAAATGGCAAGCACCCACTAACGACATTTAATTGTTTTTCAATCTTACACAATGTCCCATCACTTTTAAGGTTTATATCAAGTACGTAGATACAAATCTTTTATCAATAGTATCTTCAATTATCAATAAACATAAATTACTACCTCCGCTTCGCATTACTCGCAACAAAAGGGTATTATTTGTGGAATATAAAATGTTCCTTTGTTGCGAGTAATGCGAAGCGAAGGTAATATAGCAATTGAAAATTAATAATACTACATTCATTGAGACAATTTTAACAATTACTCGCAAGACTGTATTTTTTTCATATGTATAAATTATAAATATTAGTCAACTAAGTCAAATAAAAAGTGTAAAAACTACAAAGGAAGTACAAAGTATGTAATTTAATAACTCCACTCAAATATTTCTTAAGCCCCGTGCCCATTTCAATAAAACGAGAAAGTGAAAATGGAGGGTTGTGAGACAAATGCAATTGTCTCACAACCATTAAAATAACATAAAAGTAAAAAGAAGAGAGAGAAAGAAGGAGAGAGATAGGAAGAGTGAAAAAGATGGTGTGGGTCCCACTAAAACTTTTCATAAATGATTTCACGTGCAAAAAACGACAAAAAAAAATTGGGACCACAACTACTGAGAGTATATTTTGTACAACTGAAGATTTTTATAAGTACCACTAAAACCGCATTGAGTACCACTAAGAGTGTATTTTGTACCACTGAGCTGTAATGGTATTATTTGACTGCCTAATTAGACATTTGAACCTTTTTTAAAATACCACTAAAATTACATTTTGTACCATTGAGAGTGTATTTTGTACCACTGAATTTAAAATGGCAAAATTAAAATCCCGCATGAAATGACCAACCTACCCCTGCGAGACACTTCTAAATATCTTTCAACCCTCCGTTTATATAGCCTCCAATAAAACTACACCCACTTAAATATTTATACTGTAATCCCTCGTATTTTTAAATATTTTATAAATGAAAATTTATTTTATTTATAATATTTATTTGTTATTTTTCATAATTTAATTTAAAAAGTTTCAAATTATTAATCTAGGTCGAAAATTATTTGAACAAATTATTTTATGCACATTTACTCTACAATTTATGTCCAATCACACAAGCCTAACCCATTTGTTTACTTAATCGACCCATTATTTTTATGAGGCCCAATCTTTCTTTTTACCCTACAATAATTCTCTCCTATAAATACCCCATGAATCTCTAAAAATTTCCCACACAAAAAGGTTAGTCTTATTTTCATCCTCCTTTGTTTCATTATTTTTGCTTAATGTTAATTTAATTGTTTTGGGTTTTGATTTTAGTATAAAGATTATATTTTTAGTATCAAATTATATTTTAATAGTATAAAGATTATAAATTTCAGATTATATTTATGTTATAAATTTCATATTTTATGAATTATAAGCCTAAGGTTTCAATTTATTGAAAATCATGATTTTAGGGTTTTTATGAACAATTGATTTAGGGCTTTTATAGTAATGATGTTTTGAAATTTTGGTGATTATAACTACTGATTAGTTTAACTTAATTCCAGATTATTTTGAACACGCAGATTCGTGTTTTAATTTTTAGATTTTCGTTCGTTAATATTAATCTCGTTTTAATCCCGATCAGATTCTGAACTCATCCGATTTTGATGAAAAAGTAGTGTTTTCCACGTGGAAACAACGTTTTAAGAAAGACTCACTACCTTGGATAGTGAACACCACCCTCTCATGGCCAAATTCAGCCTCTAAATATGATTTTCGGACAGTTTTTGATTTTAACGAAGTTTTTTTATACTTAAAATATTATCCTTGAGTTTGATTAATAAAATTAATTATGTTTAAAGTTAATTAAGCATAAATATATGTTTTTGTTGAAGTTTTAAGTGTTGGAAATAGTTTCTAATTACTACTTTTGATGTTTTATAAAGAGGGTTTAATCACCCATTAAAAAGGGAGATTATTAGGGGTTTTTATATAATTTTCAGATTTTTATTAGACTTTGAACTTGCTGTAATTTCATGTATAAGAGTGTATTTTAAGGTTTTTATGAAGAAAATTTAAAGAACTATATATAAGCCTTTAATTTTAACTAAAGGGAAGGTTTTAAGGTGTTGTTTGATTTGGATTTTGAAGGTTTTAAAGTAAGTTAGTATTGCTGTAAATTTGATTGATTGGGTATTGATTGAGATGTTATTATTTGGCTTAGGAGAGGAGTTTATTGAAGGTGATTTCTAGTTAGTAAAGTGGCACACCAATTCGTTTGCTCAAGGTACGTACAAGTTACGAAACCTTTCTTTTAGGTGCATGTTTAAGGACGACGGATCGAGAACTTAGTATCATGTATAGGGATGACTGAGTTAAATTGTTTGGTTATATACATTGTGAATTTCGTATGACGTGCACTATTTTATATTGCAAGTATTATTTGTGCTCTAATTATGCAAGGTGCGCTTAGAGGCAAAGGTATATGATTGGTGTAATGATTAATTTATTACTCATTCATGATTATGCAAGTAGGATGAGTAAAGGAAGAATTTAAGTCTTCTAAGGCGAGGTTAAGGTTTTAGGGTGCCTTATGCACTCAAGGTGTTTCTACACCGAGGTAGTAAAGGAATAAATAATAAATGTTGCTTGCCACTAAAAAATCAAGAATTGAAATTGAAAAGTTGTTTTACTTGATTGAATTGATATTGGATTGATTGTATTGTTATGCATATGAGTCATCACCAAGTCAAAACCTGTAAATCACGTAAAGTGCAAGATGGATGAGCAATAAAACTCTGGATTGGTGCAATTCTGGAATAATGACAATCAGGTGTTGGGGTACATGGGGTATTAGCCGTGTACTTTTCTCGAGGCCGTCTGATCTACGAGTCTCTTATTTAAAATATTTTTCAAAACTAGGAGTTAGGTGAGATCTCATACTAACTACGGTCATGGAGTCGCGCCCGTGGTCGTTGGATGTTTATTGATGTTTCCGAAAGGAGGCATGGGGTTTTTCTTTTATTGATGTTCCAAATGGAGCATGGGTTGGACAACCTTGTCTATTGCGTAATCCAATGAATAAAAATAATGATTTACCTATTATTAATTAATGGAGTCTTAGTAATATAAATAGTTGAGTCGTGTGTTGAGTCTATAATTTAATGATGCATGATGATTGATTATTAGTAGCATGTTATGGATTTTTTAATTTATTTCGCAGCTTGTATGTACTCAGCTTTGCTGATTGCGTGCTTTGTGTGTCTTTCTTTGGTCATGGCCTTCGCCTTTCAATGACCCTGTGACGATCCAATTTTTACACTTGTAATATTGGGGAGCAGAATTACCACAGGTTCTTACACTTGCAGCATTCATCAGGGTTGTGGGATCTTGAGTAGAGAGTTGGTTGTTTACATTTTATTTCTTTTGCAAGTTTGAATTTATTTTAATTCGATTTTATTCGACACTATTTATTTTGGGTTTGAATTTATTTGAACACTGAATTTAATCACTTACTACTTTTATTGGGTTTTGAATAAGGGTCTTAATGGTTCTAAGTTGTATGACTTAATTTGGTTTCATTCGTTGGTTTTGAAACTTATTTATAACTTATTTAGTTTTTCCGCTGCTATTTTCTGATAAAGCCTTAACGTTTGAACACGTGGCGGTAGCACGCCAGTAATTCTTTTGAATATTGTTCAGGGTCCACACAGGTTTAAAGAGAGAATTATTGGGGTGTTACATATACCCTGTGGCCTGTGCCCATTTCAATGTGTAAATTAATGAGAGTGCATATAGGCGTATAGCACCTATTTATTAAACATGTATATAGGAGGGCGTTTTGAAGTTTTTATTTTTTTCATTTGATGTTTTTCTATATTGATACATTTATGTGTACTATTATGCATGTATAATGTACAAATAAAATATAAGTTATCTTAATAGTACTTTTTGTGTACTATTATACACGTAGTGGTACTTTTTGCTATCATATTTTTCCCCAAAAATCCCTTCCACTCGGTAATTTATTGGCCCAGGCCACTTTCATTTGACAAACTTCAACAATGTCATCCTATATGTTAGCAAACATATAGGTGGTATGCACTAATAGTTTTTCGGTTTACAATGGTAAGGGTTGTCAAATCAGATTTTCCATTCGATTTAAAGAATCATACACTCCATCTGTTTTCATTATTTGAATAACTATAAGCCCATAGCACCTATATGTTTGCTAATATATTGCTGCTAGTACTAATATATTAATGGAAAAATTGCCCAGAATAATTCCACCTTTGGGGCGTCCGCAAAAAATAATCTCACCTTTGGGATATTTTTAAATAATCTCACCTTTGATATTAATCCGCTTTACATGGTCCCAACTGATTATGTAACTTGTTATAAAAAGTTACTTGACACGTGTCGACCTGTGATTTGTCAAAAAAAAAATTTTAAAAAAGTTAAATTTATTTAAAGAAAAAAAAAATTAATTACAAAACCACCCACCAGCCCAAGCAACCACATTTCCCAACCACCAGACTCCCTTGCCCCGTGGCTGCAGCCACCTAGACCCCCAACCCTAGTTGTAATACCCAGTATTTTTATACGTAATTTAATTTAAATAAGTATTTCTTGAATTATTTAAATAAGTGAAATGAAATATTTATTAGGTTTTATTAATTTAAAGAATTTTATTAAAGGTCCAATTTATTTATTTAATAATTTAGAAATACTTTATTTTATAATTTAAAAATAATGGGGCTATAATTTTATAATAAAGTTAATTTTTAAAATTCAATGGTATTTACAGGAAAGTCAAATAGTAGTTGGAATAAGAAAGGGATCATTAAAGTTAGAAAAAGGAATTTTAAGTATGAGGGTTATTGAGAGAGGGTATAAATACCCGTCATATGAGCAAAATCAAACTTTGCCTAAGGTGGAAACTACCCAAAGGTAATTCTCTCTATCTCCTCTTATTTTCTCTTTCTCTCTCTTATTTTTCCCCTTCCCCTTTATTTTTTTTTATTTTAATTCACCACCACATACAACACCACTGCCAGCCACCACCATGGAAGTCGTCGACCGAAGGCCACCACCACTGACACTCGTCGACTGCAGCAACCACCAAGTGGCACGGCAGCAGCCAGCCGCAGTGGTTGCTGTGCATCGCACTACAAGAAAAATAACTTTTTCGTAGCGATTAATTTAACCTTTAGTATCGATTGTAATTGTAACAAAAAGCTATCCCAACGAATGGTCATTCGATACAATATCCGCCGTTGCCTTAGCCTTTAGTAGTGGTTTTCAATATCGTTAGGGTTGGCCTCAATAATCGATACGAAAAAGCTATATTCGATCGTGGTGATTATTGTATCGATTATAATCGCTATAAATGTTGAACTCATTTTCTTCAAAAAAAAATAAAAAATCATACATATGATCTTTACAAGATTCGAACATACAAGATTCGAATGCAACCTCAGATTCTTATATTAAATGTTTCACCAATAAGGTATGACATATTTTATGTATTTTTTGTCAAACAATATTTATATATCTAGTGTAGAAAATGCTTTTCGTATCGATTTTTGGGATTTAGTGGCGATTGTAAATGATACGATTTTTCATAATTTTATAAATGTGAAAATATAGTGTTGATATGTATTATTATTTTTTCGTATCGATTTTATATAGGAAAACCATGGCGATTGTAAAATGATACGATTTCCTTAATTATTTCACAAACATACTTGCATATTGTAGCGAATGTACAATTGCTACAAAATAATCGCTAAGAAAAGACAATTTTCTCTTCTCTCTCTTATTTTTCCCCTTCCCCTTTATTTTTATTTTTTTATTTTAATTCACCACCACATACAACACCACCGCCGACCACCACCATGGAAGCCACCAATCGAAGGCCACAACCACTGACACTCGCCGACTGCAGCAGCCAGTCGCGGTAATCGTTGGCGTCGGTGGTGTTGTTCGAAAAAAAATTCTTTTTTTTTGTTTTTAATACTAAATCTAATTATTGTTCTTGGGTTTTGTGATGATTTTATGGTATTTGATTATAAGTATGAAGCATATAAATTTTTAGATTCGATTTTTTGAATTAAAAAGCCCCAAATTTCAAACCCTGAATCTCTAAGTTTATGTATATTGGTGGAAATTGATTATGGGTGATTTAAATGATTGAAATAGGAGTTTTAAAATATATTTATAGCAAGTTTTGATGATTCATAAAGCTGGAATTTTTGTATATAATCCATAATTAAGGTTCTTGAAAGGATTTTTTACTACCCATTAATTAGGGATTAAAGTAAGGGTTTTAAATTAAATTTCAGCTTAATTTAAATGATTAATGAGTGATTTAAGAAGTGTATATATTGCTGAAAATTTGTATGGAATAGGTATTAATGCCTCTTTGTAATTTTGGATTGTAGGAGATTTCCAAGTGAGTGATTTTGTGTAGTCGTGGCGATTTTGAGATCGTATTCAAATTACGTTCGCGTATTTAGCAATTATTTGAATATGTAGAAGCATGCTAGGCTTTGATTTATTAATTCCAAGTAGTATCATGATATATTTATTGGAATTTTGGATTGATGTAATATTGGTGATTGAATGGTGAAGTATGGATTAGTTGTGGTGATTTGATGATTGGAATTAATTTTATTGGCATGTTGAATATGAACAACACTTTTATTATTGGCATGATTGAGAGCATGTTTAATTAAAATAAATATTTAATTTGGTTTGGAATATTGAAAGAGAATTTTATTATGGTTCATGTATTTTTTATTGATGCTATGAGCATGAGGAAAGAGCACTTTAAGTGTCTAATGACACGGAGATTAAATTACAGGTTTGGTGCCTAAGTTCACTTAAGGTGTTTCCAATGCCGAGGGTAAGATTTGTGGCGCATTATGCGTTTAAGGTGTCTTTGACATCGAGGTAGATTAAAAAGGGTTCAACATTAAAGATTATGTGGTCACTAATCATTCAAGAATTAAATAAATATACTTGGTTTCTTGAATGGTATTGAATATTGTTATGGATATGGTTTGCGTGTCATCACCGAGTTAAATAATATGTAAATAACGTAAAGTGAAAGAGATTACACACCAAAACTCTTGGAACGTATATACCTTGATTTAGAACATATAAAGGGAATTTTGCGACTTTATATTTGACCATAACTTCTACTAGTTCCTTTTTTAATTAATGCACAAGAATTTCAATTCGCCACTTGCGAGTGGTTCTTTATATTGGCACGGTTAGCTCTCGTGTTAATACCCCTTTATTGGGGCCGGTTAGGGGGAAATCCGTTCGATGCATAATCAAGTTAAATAAATAATTTAGTTATATATTAAATGTTCATTTGTTATGTTGTATGCTTGTAAACAGGTGCAACAAGGCAAGTTATGTGATTGATAGGACGAAAGCATGTTAGTGTGTTTCATTACGTTTATGTACCCAGCTTTGTTGATTGTGTGTTTGCATGTTTGTTTGGCTTTGTCTTTACCTTGGCCATACGACGACCCATTTCTAATGAGGAGTAGTGGGGACAAGTAGAGAGAAGCTTTTCAGGTGATGAAGCATATTTATGATGGGCATGAGTGAAGAGCGAATCATGCTTAGTTCTCATAGGAATATGATGTGTTTCGTTGCATTATTATTATTGTTTATTTATCGTGCTTGCAAACTAACGCAAAGGTTTGGTATTTCATGGTTTTAATAAGGGCTTACAATGGTTTCAAGTTGTAGGTTGACTTTGTTTGACTTCGTTTGACTTTGGTTTGATTTTAATTCCGTTGGATTTTAACTTTAAAGATGACTAGTTTTGAAAGGTTTTAAAAATAGTCTTCCGCTATGTGCCTTTGATAATTGCCTTAGCCGTTTTCACGGTGGTGGTAATATCTTAGATTTTCTTATTTCGTATTTTAAAGGAAAAGAAATTCTAGTGTAGCGCTTTTCTCTGGCGCCGGCACCGCGACTGATCCCCCTCCCCTGAACCACCATTTCACCTCCCTCCCACATGAAAACCCGCACCTATTTTATTTTTCGTTTCTCGACAAAAACCCACCATAATCCGTCGTCGATCCACAAATCCACCATTAACGGAGGGCGTCGAAGCTCGTTTAGGCCAATCTTCTAGCCGTTACGGCACAACCAGCGACATCTCTCCCTTTCCCTATCCCTATCCCTATTCCAGTCGCACTCCCATTTCCTGGCTCAAATTCGACCTTCCTCATCGTCCCTCACTCCGATTTCGGCCTCCTCACCTTCCTTCGTCCCTAATTCAGCCGCCCAGACCTTCCTTTGCCCCTAATTCAATCGCCCAGACCTTCCTTCGCCTGATTTTAGCTTCCTCACCTTCCTTCGCCCCAGATGCTGCAATTTGGCGAGCTCCGATCTGACGGTTTTTACTAGTTTCGATCGAGTGCGGTGGCTGGGGTTGGTGGAGGGGGTGGCTGACTCTCCTTTTTTTTCTTAAAAATCATTTTTTGTAATTTAAAATTTTAGACAAATTGTATAGTGACATATGTATGTAATACTTCGTATTTTTTGTTATATTTTTATATACTACCTCCGTTAATTATTATATGCAACAAAGGGGTATTATTTGTGAGACATAAAATATTCCTGTGTTGCAAATTATAATTAATGGAGGTAGTATATACATTATTTATTTTGTTTATTAAAATGATTCATTTTATTTTAAAAGAAATTAATTATTTAAATAATATGTAAGTGTGTATAAATTAAATGAGTCGTTAATTGAGGCTTTCTCTTTATATTAATTTATTGGGAAGTTAAGAAACTTGAAGGCCCAATAAGTTTGCCCCAAAGGAAAAGTTAAGGTGAGTAGGATTTAGTAATGACAATGTTGTAATTATGAGTTTTTGTTTTAAATGGGGAGTATAAATACTTTAAAACCTCAAGATTTTTCCACTCAAGATTCATAATTGTCAGATTTCATAAAAATTTCAAAGGTTTTCTCTTTATATTCTCTCTCCTTTTTCTCCTTATTTTTCCCTCTTATTTTCCCCTTCTTTTTCTCTCTTCACTTCCACGCCTCTTTCTCTCTTCTTCTTCCCCTCATCGGCGCCACCACCACCACCGGCGGCAGCAACAGCGCCGGCATCCACCAGCGTCGGCCACCATCTTCTCCTTCTGTAATCCCCCATATTTTCAACCTAATTAAAGTATATTTATTTATTATTTATACAAATACTTTTATTTTAATTTTATAGTATGAATTATTTTGATGTAAAAGTATTAATATTTTTATTATTAGTAAGATAAAATTATTAAGTTTTTAGTCTAAATTATAACCCTCTTTTAGTTAGTAGCAAGGGTGGAGCTAGGGGGCTGGTGGAGACCCGGCCCCCCTGGCCCAATTGCCAACTCCTTTATTTTTAAATCTGACCCCCCTAAATAAATAGTATAAATGTTAATTTCTGCGTAGTTATAGTGATGTTAAGTTATTAGCTCAACTGGTTATACCCCTATACTCACCAACACTAGACCCAAGTTCAAATCTTATAAGCCTTAATTGCCTTTTTTTTAAACCCATTTTTTCTTCTTAGCTTACGTAATTACATTTTTTTATTAACTAGTAATTTCAATAATAAAAGCAGTATATACAATTATACATTACTGTTTTACTTAATATGTAGTATATGTCTTGCCCCCCCTAAATTTTATTTCCTGGCTTCGCCCCTGGTTAGCAGCTCAATACTTAAATGTTATTCAAGCCCAAACAACAATCCTACTCCTACATACTTCGATTAGGAAAGTTAAGCCCATACCCTTACAAAAACATAAAACCCCAAAAACCCTTACTTTCCCTCACTTCTCTTGCTCCTCTTTCACGGCATTCACAAGAGAAAAAAAATTCAAAACTCCTCACTTTACTGCCGGCCGACGCCCACCTCTCCGGCCACCACTTGCCAACAGCTGCACGCCACCAGGTAGCCTCCCACCTTTGACAGTCTGCCCTCCTCTCTCTTCTTTCTTCACTTCGCTTTGTTTTATTAATTTGATTTAAGTTTCAATCTTTGATTAAATTTTGTTCTAAATTATCATTATTATGATTTGATTATATACATTTGATTAAATTTTGTTCTAAATTATCAATATTATGATTTGATTATATACATAAGTTATAAAATATCGTGAATTTATGAATTTTGATATGTTTAAACTATAATAAAAAATTTCAGATTTGTTTAATTAAGAAAATAAGGGTTTGAATATTGATTTTTCATATTTTAGGGCTTGAGAACGTGTTAAACAAGTTACCAAATCATACTAAGTTTAAATTACGTTAAAGTATAATTATTTTGATTATTTATAAAATTTCAAATTATTAAAGTTTCAATTTTTATGAACAAGTTGTGTTAATTTCATATTTTTATGCTTCTAATCTTATAAAATAATGTTTTGGGTATTTCATGATTAAAAAGCCTTGAACTTTAAATTCTAATCTCAAGAATAAATTTTCAGATTATATACTTTTTATATTGAAGCCTCTAACTGCATTGAATTGATATTTTTTGGGTTTTTAACATACTAACCTGCTATATAATGATTATTTCAAGTAATTATGTTTATGGGGTTATTTTAAATACTTAACCAAATTTTTAGATTATTCACTTACTTTAAAGTCGCTGGAATTTTATGTTATAAGCTACTGTATATTTTTATGATTAGAGCACATAAAATTATAGTGAACTAATGAATTATTAACTTTGACTATTGGGAGTAATTTAAAAACATTATTTTGATGGTTTAAGAGTTTTTAAAGTAGTTTGGTATTGCTGTAAATTTACTTGCTTGGGTGTTGATTTAATTCTTGTTGTTTGATTTAGGAGAAAACTTTGTAGAAGACAACTTCTAGTTCCTAAAGTGGCCAGTCGAATCGTTTATACAAAGTATGTACGAGTTACGAAACCTTGCCTTTAGATGCATGTGTAGGGATGTATTGAGAACTTAGTATCATATATAGAGAAGACTGGGTTAAATTGTTTGGTTATACATTGTGATTTCCATATGTTGTGCACTATTCTATATTGCAAGTGTTATTTATGCATTAATTATGCAAGATGCGCTTAGAGGAAAAAGCTATGTGATTTGGTGAAATAATTCAATCATTACTCATTCATGATCATGGAAATAGAATGATTAAAGAAAGAATTTAAGTCTTATAAGATGAGGTTAAGATTATATTGTGGGGTGCTTTATGCACTCAAGGTGTTTATACACCGAGGTAGTAAAAGGAATAAATAATAGCTTGTCACTAATAAATCAAGAATTGAAATTGGAAGCTTGCTTTACTTGATTGAATTGATATTGGATTATTGTATTGTTTTGCATATGAGTCATCACCAAGTCTAAACTTGTAAATCACGTAAAGTGCAAGATGGATGAGCAATAAAACTCTGGATTTGTGCACATCTGGAGTAATGTCAATCAGGGTTTGGGGTACACGGGGTATTAGCCGTGCACTTTTCTAGAAGTCGTATGATCTACGAGTCTCTTATTTCAAATTATTTTCAAAAACTAGGAGTTAGATGATGAGATCTCATACTAGCTACGGTCACGGAGTCGCGTCCGTGGTCATTGGGTGTTTTATTATTGATGTTTCCAAAAGGAGGCATGGGGTTTTTCTTTTATTGATTTTCCAAATGGAGCATGGGATGGACAACCTTGTCTATTGCTTAATTTAATGAATAAAATAATAACGATTTACCTACTATTAACTAGTGAAGTCTTAGTAAATGACAGTTGAGTCGTGTGTTGAGTCTATAATTTGATGATGCGTGTTGATTGATTATTAGTAGCATGCTAGGGATGTCTTATTATATTTCGCAACTTGTATTTACTCAGCTTTGCTGATTGCGTGCTTTGTGTGTCTTTCTCTTGTCATGGCCTTCACCTTTCAATGACCCTGTGACGATCTAATTTTTACACTTGTAATATTGTGGAGCAGTTAACCACAGGTTCTTACAAATGCAACATTCGTATCTAGGTTGTGGGATCTTGAGTGGAGTGTTGGTTGCTTTTCTCAATTTATTTGCTACTTATTTTGAAGTTATTTAAACTCGATTTCATTTTTATACTAATTCTACTGGTTTGAGTTTTGAATAAGGAACTTAATGGTTCCAAGTTGTTAGACTTAATTTGGTTTTGTTCGTTGGTTTTGAAACTTATTTACAACTGATTTAGTTTTTCTGATGCTAATTTCTGATATAGCCTTAACTTTGAACACGTGGCGGTAGCACGTCAGTAATTCTCTTTGATATTGTTCAGGGTACTCACAAGTTTAAAGAGAAAATTATTGGGGTGTTACACCTTCTCTCTCATCCTTGCGGTTTGGTTTTAATAAAAAAAATTATTTCTCTTCCTAATTTAATCCTATGGATTTATTGTTTTAAAGGCATGATCTTAATTATGTTTTGGTATTGATTTTAGGATTATGATGTTGTTAAATTATTGATATAAATTTCAGATTTTTATTAAATCAAGAACCCTAACTATGAACCTTAGAAATAGGGGATTTTCTGTAATTGGTTAGGGATTAATTAATAAGCAAAGCTTATGTTTATTGAAATGAGCTAAAGTTGCATTTATTGAGCATAATTCATGATCTTATTCTCACCAATTTATTATTGAGTTGAGTCAAGAAAGTAAGTTTATTTATTTACTCACCCACATAAGTTGAGGTCGAGTCAAGAGTTAGTTTATTAGTCACTCACGTAGTTGAGATTGAGTCAAGGAAGTTATTAGTGCCTTTTATGCACCAATGTAATAATCGTGTAATTTTGTGCACAAAATTAGGCCAGGAACCTTAATTAAAATAAATAGTATGTGCTCACTAATTAGTTCAATAATGAATTGGAAGTATGTGTTGAATGTTGTTATGTTTATTCTTGATTGATTGGTTGGAGCCATCACGAGTTTAATTGGTAAATCACGTAAAGTGTAAGAGGATACGCACAAAAACTCTTAGAATGTATACACCTTGAGTATGAATACATGGGGGGAAGTTCTGTGATTTTATATTTGAGCATAGCTTCTACAGGGGTACAGGACGCTGTGATTTATTTTATTATTTATGCGCTGAAATTCCGTCACCAAGTGTGACATAGTAGGTGCCAATTGGGGGGTGACTCCCTGATTGGAAGCTCCATTTTTAATGGCTATTTTTAAGGAACGAAACTCGTTCGATACGTAATCCAAAGCTATTATTTAATAATTAATATTGTTAGTTATGAGTTAAAGGTAAGTTGACTTGTGTTGTATGACAAACATGTTTTATTTATTTAATTAATTAATTATTGTCTATTACTAAGATATTCATGCTAGTGTGATCATTCCTATTGGTGCATATGCATTAAACTTTTGCTGATTTGTACTTTTGTGTTTGTACTGTTTGACTTTTCTTTGGATTGACCCTACAATTACCCATTTTATATGACTGAGTAGTGAGGTTGAAATAAAGAGAAGTACGGGTAGAAGGAGCATGTCAAGCATGGTTGTATTGGATTATTTACGTAATTGTGACATTAACGTTAATTATTGTTTATATTTTAGTTTGGTTTTTAAGGAGGGAATTTAATGATTCCAATTTATCGGTTTAATGTAAGTTGGTTTTAAAGTTGAGTTTGCTTTTAATAAACTTTATTTTATTTGAGTTTTAAAAGTTAATATTCCGCTGTGTGACTTTGAAAATAGTCTTAGCCGTTATCACGATTGCGATAATACTTTGAATATTTCCTAAAAATGAGTTTTATTTGGAGTAAGAACGTATTTTAAAGGAAGAGAATTTTCAGGGTATTATAGTGTAGGGCTGAGCAAAACTACCCGAAAAACCAAAAACCCGAAAATCCGTTCCGTTACCGTTCCGAAAATTAGGGTACCCGATCCGATAACCATAACGGTCCGGGTACCCGTTCCGATAATTTGTTATCGGATATGGTTATTGGGTATCATTTTAAAATTAACGGTTACCCGTTCCGAACCGCTAAGCAATTTTTTGTTTTTTATCCTACTTAAATCTATTTTTTCCAAAATCTAAACTCTTACTTTACTTCATAATCACTATATAATATTAATGATTAGTAATATAATTAATAATTTAGTCAAGATCATGTTGTATTGTTGTTAATTAGTGTTAAAATTTATCATAATAAATAATTTATTAAGTTTAATTATCACTATTGGATACTTTATTGAGTACCCAATAACCGTTCCGAAAATTCGGGTACCCGAACTTATCGGTTCGGTTTATGGATATCACTTTTAGTGATATTTGTTATCAGGTACCCGAACCGTTAATACTAATGGTACGGGTACCCGTCCCATGCTCACCCTATTATAGTGTACTTCAAACCCAAAAAAAAAAATTACCTTATTAATAGATAATAGGTCACCTGAGTCCATTGGAAACAGATTAAGGGTAAATGTACAATTATTAAGGGTATGCAATTATTTATAAATATCCAAAAATTGAGATTATTTTTTGCGGACGATAGGCAATTTTTCCTACTAGTATATTAATTGTGGGTCAGATTTGGTAGCGCTGCAAAGCCTGCAATGCAAAAATATTTCAAAATAGTTGTCTGACTAAACTCACGTTTTTCATAAATTTTCATAGGGTACGGTGAATGTGGATATAATTAAAAAATGTTTTAACTTTTTGGCTTCAATACAAACAAGAAATAACAAAGAAGCAACTCAATGTGAAACTTCTTGTTTTTGTATTTTAGGTGTAATTTCCATGAAAATTTATATTTTATGGGAATTAAATACTTATATTTAACACCTAATAATTGTCTAAACTTGTTTAGTTAAGATAAAGGAAGTCGTAAATTATAAGAATTTTGAGTTACTTAGGGGGGTTTGGTAATTAAATTCCTATGTTTTGTGGAAAGTCACAATTCCCATCAATTTGCAATTCCCCCATTTATATTTTTTAGTGTCACCAAACAACTCACCCATTTGCAAATTCCCATGACTTTCCACTTCTCCCATTTTCTTTGTGCAACCAAACAAATCCTTCCTTATTTGTTGGGGACAAATATTCATCTAATTTCATCTAGTACTCGAGTTTTAACTTGCACTGTTTTAGCCTTTTAGGCCGCCTTGTATGAACAAACAAATAAAAAAATAACCTTTAAATCATGTTTTGCACTAAAGGATAACGAGTGATTGTTATATACATCCGGATGTACGTTACATCTAAGGGTATTTGTTTGTTCATTTGATGATAAAATGAGCAATAATCATCGAAATGAGCAAAAAGTATACTTTGGTGCACCGGGGTGAATTGTGTAAAAACAATTTCTAAAGAAATTGAGCAGATGTTTAAGTTTCAAATACAGAGTATAGGTTATTTTTCTAGCTCACATATTATACATTTATACTCTGTTTGTAAACGATGATACATTAGGTAAAATACGAAGGGTTTTCTAATTTTGTAAAAAAGAAATAATAAGAGCTGAAAATTCACAAAAATAACCGAATTGATCAATTCAAAAAATTTCTTTCGAAAAAAAAAAAACAATTCAAATATGATGATTGTGCAAGTTTTTTTTTAATTATTCGAAACGAATCGAGTACATACTTTAGGGTTCGTTCGGCATTGCTGTGATTTTCTTTTTTTTGGTTTTTTGTTGTATAAAAGTATATGATACATATCACATAATAAATAAAAAATTATTTAAACTTATTAAAATCATAATAATTTTGAAAAATGACAACAAAAAAGTGGAAACACCTTTTCTTGTTTCTTGTTTTTGGTTTTTAGTTTTCAAAAAAAAAGAAACTAAAAACAAAAAATGATGCCAAACAACCCCTTACTTTTTAAAACTAATATACATTTTAGGAAAAACTATTAAAATTAAGCAAAAGCTAATAAATGTCCTAAATTTTTTTTTTCTAGTCTCATTTTGACCTTTTAAAGTCAAACTTTAAAAAATGTGATAAAAAATTCACATTAATATAGTTATGTGATACAAAGTATATTGTTAGAATAGTCTCGGTTTGTATTATTATCAAGAATTTATAATTTTGGAAATATATAATTAATTAAAGATATTAAAAGTCAAATGAACAACTTAGAGAATGTACAGAGCCAAAACGAGACTATAAAAAAGAAAACAGAGAGAGTAGTTATCAATGCATGCGCTAAGGGCGGTCGTTAACAATATTCATAAATTTTATTTGGCAGCTCATCAGTGATCAAGTTTGATAAATTCCATGGTCAATTCCCAAGTTTGAATCTGTCTGCAAAATCATTCACACGTCTATAAAATTTTATAAATTAAAAAGAGCTATAACTGCCCACATTAACATTGGTTCAATGCATCTTTTTCATTTTAGGTTTGCTCAACATTTCAACCATATCCCTGAATTGTCAGTATTGTTATTACAAAATTTACTTAGATTAAGTGTGACAATAAATAAGTAATAAGTACTCGAGGAAGTAATAATGTAGGTTTGATATGTATTTGCAAACCTTAAAGTATTGTAAAGCACATAGGGGTGAAAGAAAAGGAGGAGAGAGATGGGCACGTGAGACCAGTTTTAAATGTATCACTGGAAGCTTGTATAAAATCATTGACTATGTAGTGATACTATTTTTACACGTAGTTAGGCCCTGTTCTGTTCACCTTAAAAAAATAATATTAAGTAAAAATAATTTCAATTTAGTAAAAATAATTTCAGTTCAGTAAAAATAATTTCAGTTCAGTAAAATTCAGTTTTCTTAAAAAAGATTTATAATAGAAAAATCAGTAAAAAAAAAATAATTTCAGTTCAGCAAAAATAATTTCAGTTCAGTAAAATTAATTAAATTCAGTAAAAATAATTTAAGTTCAGCAAAAATAATTTCAGTTCATTAAAGATAATTTCAGTTCAGCAAAATTAAGGTAAAGAGAACAGGGCCTTAGTACCACTTAATGAATATACAGTACCATTAAATGAATATATAGTACCAGTGTACCACTGAATGTTCAATGATACTATTTGATCATCTAGTGATACTATTAATCACCCAGTGGTACACTTAAATTCAACACGTGGGGGTGAGAGAAAGGAGGAGAGAGATGGGTAAATTTCATGCGAAATGTCTTTTATGCCCTTAATATGTATGTCCAGGTACCTATCAAACCTCTATTTGGAAGGCCTCATAAATACTCATTCAATTCCTTAATTAGATTCTCATTTCTCTCTATTACGTGAGGTCTCTAATAAAGGGACGAAGAGAGTAAATTTTACGGAGTAAATATTTGAAGCTACTTCCAATTCTTTTTATTTATTACGTTTTGACTTTTGTCATCAACTTTTAAAAATTTTATAAAAGTACTACTCATGTCATGTATGGACAAGGATTTTTTTTTTTTTTTTTTTTTTTGACAATGAGTACTAATAAAAAAATACATAAAAGAAAGCAACCAACAACTACACTACACAAACCCAAAAAGACACTTGCGAGCAAACTTTATTCGAGCCAAGTTGGAGTACTTGAAGTCCACACTAGGCCCACGACCACGCTTTGCACCCACACGAAGCACTTGACATCCTGCATGTGATATAGGTCGACCCATCAAAGAACTAATTTTCCTAAAACGAGGGTGATAAATAGATTGACGACGATGAAGTGGTTGCCCCGAAACCTTGGCGCTGAAATGCAAAGTGGAGAACCGATAACTTGGAACACAAACTTTTCCCACAAACTCCTGCGAATTCATCTCTCCCATCTTACTATCAGAATTAGAAAAGGTAGTCATGCACTCCGAACTGTTGTGCATCACAGGAGCACCTAAGGATTGGTGCAAAGTGAGAACCGGCTGAGACTCTAGAATGGGCACCGTCTGCCGATAATCATCACATGAAACCTTTTGTGAAGTAACGGTAGGGAACATCGCTACACTGGACTTCACATCGTGGGAGACCTCTGTCGTAATAGAGGTGATCATTTCCTCCGGATAAGACTGCAAAACCAGAGCATACGTGGACTGCAAAATAAGAGCTTTCAGGAACTCTAAAGTGGAAACTGTCTGTTGCTCCAATCCACTAGGGGACTTAACTGAAGTGGAAATAGAGGCCGCTGCTTCCCTTGAAGTTACATCTTGGGGGAGCTCGGTCTGGATAGAAGTTTTACTGGGATGAACCCGAATTGACATTAACGACATAGACTTAGAATGGTAGAACTGAATGACCTTGCCTTGCATAACTTGCTGTAAATTTGAAGGAGAAAGTCGAAGGGATGAACTCGAACCATGTCGAGAAACAAACTCATGCATACGAGGGACTTCAACCTGAGGAGAAGGTGGTAACGACTCACAATCCATATCATTACCAACCGAATCTGATTGGAAATCACATTCCATATCAGCACTCTCTGAAGCTGGTGATGGGAAAATACATTCTTTGTCATCACTAAACGAACTAGACAATAATACTGGCTCTCAAACAGCTGGACTTAAACCACTACATTGAACCCCAGCAGTTTGAACCACTTCCGCATAACAACAATCCTTGTTTACCTCACAACCAACTACACAGTCATTAGGAACTTGAGAAGTCAACTCAACTTGGGTAACAGACTTGACCAACTTACCCCTTTGTTTTTTATCGACTAAAGACACATCTTGTAACAAACCTTCGACACAATGCAACTTTGTTAACACCTCTGTATTATTAGGATCACTTTTAGTAGCCTTAACCAGATCCTTTCTAGCGGAACGAAGCTTGCCTAATTCTTGATACGCAGAAGCTCTCCTATAAAGAGCCTTTATATGATCGGAATTAAACACTAACACGAAGGAACAAAGCTTAACAATAGAAGAATAATCAAGAAGCTTCAAAGCACAAGCCGCAAGATTAAGATGCAAAGCAAAAGCCAAAGATCGAAACAAAGCAAAAGCTTCCATAGAACACGGCATAGTAAAACATAACAATTTACTAGCCAACTCATACTTGGAAAAGGCAAGTTTAAACTTGTCAGCCTTGAACAAGGAGTTCCCTTGCTCCTTGAACTTCGAGGAACGAACTACGACGTCACTGGGTTTATCCATAGAGGAAAGGAAGTGGATGATACTTTCATCATTAAAATCATCCAGAAGATAAAAAGAAATGAAAGCAGGAAATAACTCCATAATCAAAACTAGAAACAGAGTAAGAGTAGGATATACACCTAGAAGAACAACTAACAACCAAAGAAAAAAGAAAATTCCACCAAACACACCATCTCACCAGCTTCTACAAAGCAAAAGAGACAACACCTTTATTCTTTCAAACATAAAATATGATTATAGAGAAAAGAACTGATGCCAATTACTCCAAAACTCTAAAAAAAACCAATAGAGACCACACCTTTGAAGGAGAAAAAACACAAAAGGAAAACAAAATATAAAACCAGAACAACCACAACTAAACTCCTAAAGAAAGCTGCAAGTAGAGAAGGAAAATAAAAGGCATAAAAGGACAAAGAAAGCTAAACCAATGGAAACGAAAGTAAACGAAAAAAGAAAAGAGCAGTAAACAACGAGAAAGGGAACGAAACACCTAGAAACAGAGAATACAACGTTGCTCCAAACAATCACCCTCGTCATCAGCCGTACTTTGAAAGAGGCGAAGAGAAACAACCAAAAAAAGAAACTATAGACATGCTACTAGCATCGCCGGCGACAGCTAGGAGAAGGAGCACCTATCGCCGGCGAGCAAACAGAGAAAGAGACGAGGCGGTGGACGTAGCGGTGGTGAGGCGGTGAAGGTTTTGTAGAGAGAGAAAGTGGAGGACAAGGATTATTAACATGACTATAAAAGCTCCTCTTAGTGAGGACAAGGATTATTAAATCAAAACCAAATCATATGGGATGCGTGTTAGATTCGTCTTCAAATGAATTTTCTAAAATTTGAATTGTAATAATTTTAACACAAAATCTATTTGAACATCTTTTTGTATAAAGATATGCATTGGAGATAGTAAAAATCAAATTGTAACATAGAAAAAAAAATGAAAGAGATGAAAGAAATATTAATAAGAAAATAATTAATTTAATTATTTTAGGGATCATATACTCATGTCGTTTGCTGGAAACTAAATATTATACTGTCTTTGGGTACAATCATGCAATTAGGCTTACTTTTAACTATAACTAGACCCTATAAGGTCACACAATTAAGGTAAATGATGCAATTGGACTCTCATGTCCCCAATCTACATCAAATAAACATTGGTGGCACCATTAAATTAAACAACAATGCTCAATCATATTGATAGAGTATAAAGCATATTCCTGACCCTCAACCATCAGTTTAAGCTTTTGGTTGAGTTGGTCTTCTAATATGGTATCGAAGCCAGCGTGACATAAAGGTCACGGGTTCGAATCTCATCCACCCCTCTTTCAAAGTGGAATTAATTCGCCGGGTATGGGAGGGCCTGTGCTACATCCACATTTCAAGCCCAAAGGGCCTTTCATGTGAGGGGGAGTGATAGAATATAAAACATATTCCTGAGCCTCAACCATAAGCTTAAGCTTTTGGTTGAATTGGTCCTCTAACACATATTGCTATAAATGACCCAATACACCAAGAGTATATAATAAACAATCATATATAGGTAGACCACACAATATCAGAATTTGAACACACGAAAGAGGTTAACCAAGTTTTGCTTCTTGACTTATAATTCATCTGTATCATGCAGTGGCGGATCCAGGATTTCGAAGCTTGTGAGTCACCCTAAATTATTTATGACCTGCAAAAGTACCAAAAAAAATTTCAAATCCAAAAATATTAACAAAAAAACACATATGACAACCAACTTGATTTCAATCAAACAAATAAGACATAAATATCCATAATACAACCAATAGTACTTAAATAATTCATCGTACAAGTTACAAACCAAAAGTACTACAAATAATATATTACAAGCACATAGTACAATAAACTGTTACAATTGTTATTCACGAGGAGTTTTCATTTTTTGATATCGATCTATAATGTTATCTATTTTGACAGTGGAAAACAAATCACTTTCTAGAAAAAAAAGTCAAATAATCATTCAACATTTGATTTCCCATGCTATTACGCAATTTATCTTTCATGACCATCATACCAAAAAATACTCTTTCAACACTTGCAGTTGCAACGGGGAGAAACAACACCAACTTCAAAAGCAAGTATATTCTACTATGTTTTTTGTACAATCCCATCTCAACGAGTTTATTTGATAACTTAGTAAGACTCTTCAAATTCAAAAACCTTTCATCTTATCTAACGGCGACAATAAATTTTTGAGGTGCATGTGTGTTCAAAGTAAATCAATTTCGAGCTTGAAAATTCATTTGGATAGAATAATGTTCCTAGCTTGGTCAATTTGGATTTGTCAAAAGAAGAGATCTGATTAGCTGGACTAAAACAGGACATACACACAAGAAGTTCTTTACTTATCTCGGGAAATCGATTTTCAAGCTCTTGTAACTAAAGATCAATGACACTTATAAACACCTCAACTCGAAAATGATGAAGATTAGACACCCCCGGATGCTTACCTCCGAACATCCTTCTTCCGGGAACAATACATGACGCAGCCATATCTGAAACCTCAATCTCATATTTGGTTGTGAAATACATACAAGATCTTCTCCATAAGGGAATCCCTTCCCTCAACTCTTGCAAATTAGTCTTGTTTGCGTTAACCATGGCCATTGCATTAACAATATCTTGCTCATGTTTTTGCAAAGCAACATTCAACTCATTTGTAATTGCAAATACAACAACTATTAAGTGAGCCATAAACACAAAATCAAAAGTCATTAACCAACCAATAATACTTTGTGCTCTGTTAAAATCATCTTTCATATATTTTGCTTCAGCAGCTTTAGCAATCTCATCAAGTGAGCCAAGGATCGCAAGAAATATATCCAACTCATTTACAATTGTTTTAAAGTGGTAACCCCAACGAGTGTCACAAGGTCTTCTTAACCCCCATTCTTGATTTAAACCCGAACCCGTTTCAAGTTCACCTAGGGATAATGCATCAACAACTACTTGAGCTTGTTTTTCACGAAGAAATTCTTTTCTCTTTGGTGAGCATCCCACAAGATTCAAGAGAGGTGCAAGCATGTCACTAAATATCCAAGCAGAATCATGATTCTTTCTAGCAAGTGCAACTTGGGTCCGCTAAAGTTGGTGAGCAAAGCAATGAACAAAGTATGCTTGTTTACATTCTTTCTCTATTAAGGTCTAAGGCCATTAATTGAACTTGCCCCGTCATACCCCTGACCCCTAACTTGAGAGTAAGACAAAGAATGTTGAATTAATAATAATAAAGATTAGCAAGATCATTTTCACTTAATATAACACCATCTCTCAAAACATTAAGAGGACAAGATTCTTCCACTTCATTTTGAGGGGAGTTATGAGTGGAAATTTGAGGTCAGCTATTTTGAGGTGATCTTTGAGGGGAAATTTGAGGTGAATTGTGTGTGGAAGAGGTATGTCGTTCACTAGCATGATGTAGAGTGGAAATTTATTCACTTGGAGAAGAGTTTTGTTGAATTGAAGGATTACATTTAGTGAAGAAACTAGCGATAATATACATTTTATTTATACGCTTCCGCTTCATTCTGAAAATCATTTAATAAATAACAAAAAAAATCAGCAATTCAAATATCCAATCAAGTATACAGATTTTCACTTCATTTGAATACAAATAATACAATCAAATCTGAAACAAATCAAACTATCAAAGTATGCAACAATACCTTGTTTAGTTGCTCTGCTTCAGTCGATGGTCACAAGTCACTCACTCGATGTCTCGATCACTCCGGTCGGTGGCGCCAGGCGGTGTGGCGGCGTGCGTGCGGCAGGCAGGAGATTGAGGACTAGCTCTACAGCAAAAAGGTGCGTTGGTGGTCTGTGGTCGTCGTAGATCGCAAAATTTAAAAATTACGAGGAAATATTATTCAGTCGCAATATTTCGACGAAAATATCCATCGCAAATTTGCGACGAATTTATATTCCCTTGCAATAATTAAATTTTGCGATGGATTTCACATCCAATTATTCCGTCGCAACAGGTTCATTTTTGACGTCTTATGCCATATAATTTCTGTCGGAAATCAGTGATCATTTCTACAAATTCAGATTGTATTTTCAAAAATAAATTGCAACATTCAAAACCTATACTCCTGCACCTAATTCCTGTTAAAATTTAAATCATAATCGAATTACGGAAATATTTTTATATATATTTCCACAAAAGATATGCCCCTAGTTGAACATAATCAAAAGCTACATAATATGTAGTCATTTCCACAAGAGCGGAAATATAATCAAAAGCTACATAATTTAGATTAACTACATGTCCATACTAGATAAACCTAAGTTAGGCTAAACAATTGCCGAGGTACCCTGGCCTGCTCTTCCACTACCCGGGTCGTCCCTAGGGTCTCGATGCTGAGGCTAAATGGTGGAACATGTGTCGTTGCTGGCGAATCGACTCATGAACTCATCCCACCTCTCCTGGGCTCCCCTCTCTATTTCGGCCACTTCAGCTTGAATTCGGGTTTGCATCTCAGCTTCCATTTCACTCCGAATATTTAAAATAAACTAAACTAACATATTTCTATATACAATTATATTTCTATATTTCACTAACATGTCATGTATCAACTAAACTAAGAATTTTAGGGTTTATATATAATGTCACTCACGCAAATGTATGTATAATCACATTAGTCACAAAGCGTATTGATTATACATTATCCATCAAAGTGTCATGGAAATGCAAATAATATGTTATTTTAGTTTAATTAATTAAATAAACTAAAATAAAATATTATTTTTATCAAAGTAAACTAAACTAAAGCTTATTTTTAACCAAATAAACTGACATACATAATTAAAAAAAAATAAACTAAACTAACATATTTTTTTTTTCAAAATAAACTAAACTAATGCCTATTTTTAACCAAATAAATTAACATATATAATTAAGCTTAATTTAACTACAATAACATATGTTTTTTTTCAAAATAAACAAAACTAATGCCTATTTTTAACCAAATAAACTAACATACATAATTAAAATAAACTAAACTAACATATTTCTATATACAATTATATTTCTATATTTCACTAACATGTCATGTATCAACAAAACTAAGAATTTTAGGGTTTTCTAATGTCACTAACCTCTAGATCTGCACTTTTTATTGAAAATGATTTAGAGTTTATGGTGTGAGATTTAATTATACTGTTTTTAAAAAAAAATTTAAGAACAACAAGACTTACCACCTTCTACACAGTGGCCGTAGGTTAGAGATGGTGGTGGTTTTTGTCGCCGACGCAAAGGTGGTGGTGGTCCCTGTCAAACCAAAACAGGTTAGGGTTAGGGTTAGGGTTTTTTTTAAAAAAAACAAAAAACAACAACAGTACTTACAATCGGCCGACAAACGGCGGTGGATGGACGGGAGAACGGCCACGGGAGACACAAGGGGATGGTGGTGGCTGGTCACAATGTGGTGGGGTTAGGGTTTACCGAAAAACAAAATCAATAAAAAAAAATTAGACCAAAATTCACTTACCGTTGGTGGCGAAGCGGCGGCTGGTAGACGGGAAAAAGGTGGTGGCGACGCCGGATCTTCCTCAGGGGGAGGGTGGTGGCTGGTCAGGAGTTAGTTGGGGTTAGGGTTTACAAAAAAAAAAACAACTAACTTACTGTCGGTGGGCGATGGCGGTGGCGGCGCCAGATCTTCCTCTTTCTCTTTCTCCCTTTCGTTCTTTCTCTCTCTTCCCCTTTCGTTCTTTCTCTCTCTTCCCTTTCGTGAATTAGTCAGAGAAGTGAATGAGTCTGTTTTGTTATTATTTAGTTTCCGACCGAATTTTATTTCCTCGAAAAATTATTTTCCAACAGAATATTCCATCGGAAATTACTTTTCGAAATTTAGCCTATTTCTAGTAGTGTGTAATCATGCAACATCAGGGCACATATAGTGGTGGAGCCACTCATGGTCCTGGTGGTGCCTGACCAACTATATGTTTATCAAAAAAAATAGTTTACTTATACTAGTCATATACGGAGTAATAACATTTTTTTTGATGAAGTACGGAGTAATTATATATATATATATATATATATATATATATATATATATATATATATATATATATATATATATATATATATATAAAAATAGAGCAAAAGTCATATATACATAAGAGGATCGATACAACTAGGGGGGGTGAACCATCAAGGTTTAACCACTAAAATACCAAAGTATTAATTCACCAAATAGAGAAAAAGACATATATAAGTCATCTAATTTACAGTCAATGTAGGATGTCATTTATTAGTGTGCTATTTAAAATTGTTTCAACTTTCTACGATAAATTGATAGGTTTAAGTTGTAACGTATAAGTTTCTAATATTTAAATTTCAAAAATGTTAAATATGATAGCTTTTCAAACAAAATATTTAAGCGGGTTAATTAAGAGAGCGACATGCGAGCAATGGTGATGTGAGCATCTTATTTTTTAGTAATAGTTAATATATTAAAATTAATATGTGATTGTGTTTGCTATTTTAGTAAATATGTGTGGGAAATGTTGCTACTCCGTATATAAGATGAATGTGCAGTTTAAGGGTATGTTCTCATTTACTGAAATGAGCTGAACTGAACTAAACTAAATTGAACTGATTGGAGCTATTGAATTGAGCTAAAATGAATATTTTATGAGAGAAGGAAATTAGGAGCTTGTGGGGAATAAATTTCAAGCGTTAATCCCCTTTGCTTGAACCCCACTGTGATCATACACTAAAGTACGGTGGCGCCCAAAGGGAAAGAAGATAGACCAAAAGAATCACCAACAAGTTTTTTAGGAACTTGTAAACCGTTCACGAGGTGAAGGTTACACCCCTTAACGATCCAAGAGATCGTCAACTCCATAAGGTCTTGAACCAAATAAGGGTTCGGGGATGAAGGTACAAATTCAACCTAAAAGAGATTGAACCTGCCCTAATAATAGGCCTCTACTTTATTCTGATAGTATTCATGTGCGCTTTCTGACTAACATACAATCAATAGGATTAACCCTAAACCTGTTTATCTATGTTGGTTGAATATAATGCACAAATAAATCTATTATTGGCGATCACTTGAATTATAATCACATTAACCCTAACAAGATTATTAATATCTTATTAAGCGTGATTACAAGTACCAATTCCCTTTAAACATGCATAAAAGGTGATCAAGCAATCACAACATAAATATATCATCAAGCAACATAATAATAATCATCATCATAATAACAATAATAATTATGAAAATATAATCATAAATAAAATAATCATCATCAAAATAATAATAATAATAATAATAATAATAATAATAATCATAAATTATAACGACTACAATCATAAAATCATAATCATAAATCATAATTAAAATAATCATATCAACATTAAAGCATAATAATAGCAAGATCCTAGGCATGATACTAACAAGATTAATAATAAACCCTAGTATGTCACTAAGCATTAAAAATCAAATCTTTAACCCTAACATGATACTAACAATCATAAATATTAGGAAGAACATAAGAGGCATCATACTTTTAATCATACTTAATATTAAAGTTACCATAGACATGATACTAGGAATTAAAATAACAATCTAAGCATGATTTCTACATCATAACATCAATAAAAACCATTAAAGTACTTACTTTGATGCCTCGTACCTTTTTCTAACAACAAAATACACACGTTAGTAACTTCAAGGAAAATAATAATCAAAACAATTAAATTACATAATTGAAAGAGAGATTTGGGACCAAACCCTCAAAAATTAAACCTTTCATGTCTAGGGCGAAGGCAACTTCGAAAGTGGCTAGGTGTGTCTAAATCTAATTAATGCGGAATTTTGTATGTAAAAGCTAGTTTAGAAAAGAGAGAGAGAGAGTAATCAAGAGAATCTGATGAGAGTTGGTGAATAGATGATTGTTGATGAAACTGGTTAAAACTGGTTGTAGGTGAATGAAAACGGAGTTTTTACGACATTATTTATAAAGAAAATCAGCCAAAAAGATAAAATTATTAAAACAGAGTCTGGCGCACAAAAAACAGAACCACCGCCAACGCTGGCTGATGGCACCAGGCGCCAACACTGGCGCCAAGCGTAGCGCCAGGCGCTACAGCTGGCGTTTGGCGCTGATTTGAAAAATTACGCGTTTTCTCAAAATCAGATAAAAATTGCCGTACGGGAGGATAAAATCGTATTTTCCTCAAAAATGCTTTTTGATTTTAATTAAAACTCTGAAAAGTCGACAAAAGTTAATTTATCAATGCTAATTGAATTAGGAATGAAAAGAACTTTCTAGAAGAATCTAGAAGACTAAAACCATTCCTAATTGCATTAGGAATGATAAATCATATTAGACCCTCCCCTAGATCATTGGGCCGCATAATGCTCAAACCGGGCCCAGTTTAGTAAATTGGCCATAACTTCCTCAATATTCATCGGAATTGGGCTTATAATATATCGTTGGAAAGCTCTTGTCAAGCCCCATCCAACTACACCATTATTGGACCTATATCATGGACCAAACAAACAAGATTGGCTGTTTTCTTAAAATAAGTTTTCAGAAACAAAGAGAAGAGAAAAGAAATTAAAACTTTCCGCAACACTAAACTTTCCACACTTTCACTTCATTCGATTATGATTCGACGCGAAAGGTACTCAACACTAGGTTTGGTTTTGGGGAGACACAAATGGGTGTCTACAGAGCTGAACTGAACTAATTGGAGCTGAACTGAAATTAAGCTGAAGTGAACAGGCCCTAAATCATTAATATTAATCTATATACTTTTTTTTTTTGACAAAAATGTATACGTTTTAGATGCCCAGGAAATTTGTTTCGTGGTGCAAATTTTTCTTTGTAATTTGGTGTTAAATAAGGTTTTTATTTCAATGAACTTGTTGTTTCATTCTTTAGTGGTGTATAATGCTTAGGAAAAATTGATGAGAATAATCCCACCTTTTGAGCATCGGAGATTAATAATCCCACCTTTGGGATTCTTTTTAATAATTCCACCTTTTGAGCATCGGAGATTAATAATCCCACCTTTGGGATTCTTTTTAATAATCCCACCTTTGGGATTCTTTTTAATAATCCCACCTTTGATATCAATCCACTGTAAATAGTCCCAACCGCTCAAGTAACCTGTTATAACAAGTTACTTGACACGTGGTGGCTTATGATTGGTTAAAAAAATAAAAATAAAATAAAATTTTAAAAACGTGAAGTATTTTATAAGAAAAATAAATAAATAAAAATAAAACCATCCACCACCCACCAGTTGCCCAAGCCACCACCAGCCCCACGACTCCAGCACCCAACCTCCGACGACAACTCCTGCTCCGGCGCCGTGTCTCGACTCACCCCTTCCCTCGTAAACCCAGATCCGCAACAAAAGCGAAGCGAGCCACCACCAGCCCCCTCCCCTCGAAAACCCCTTTCGATCCCGTCGCGATACCAACCCCTCACCGTCCTCCATCCCTTTTTCGATCGCGTCAGCCTTCCCTATCCCCCATTCCGACCTCTCTGTCCTTCCCTAATCTCGATTCACGCAGTTTTCGAAGGGGTTGCGATTTTTCGAAGGGATTAATTGGTTTGGTGGGTGCTGATTTTTCAAAGGGCATTTGGGGTTAGGCTGGCTGGTTTTGGTTCCTAGTCGGCGCAGTGCCACAGTGGTGTCTTGGTGGCAGTGGTTTCGGGCTGGATTGGGCGATGGTTTCGGGCTGGGTTTTGGTGGTGTGTGGGGATGGTGGTGGCTGAAACTCAGTTGGTGGTGGTGGGTTTTTTTATTTGATTTTTTTAATGTTTATTTTATTTTTTTAATTTTGGACAAATTAAATTGTTACACGTGTAAAATAAACTTAAATAAAAAAAATACCTCTTCAACCGGTTACTAGTCACATGGGACTATTTTTAGCAGATTGATATCAAAGGTGGGATTATTAAAAAGAATCCCAAAGGTGGGATTATTAATCTACGATGCTCAAAAGGTGGAATTTTCCTAATGCTTAATTAGTTGCACGAGTCATTACTCATTATTAAGTTGATCGATTTTTGCTTCAATTGAATTGTGAAATATTAGTTATATTTATTTCATTCTATTGTAAGATTCGATAATTTTTTGAATGTATAAATTAATTATGAGTATAACTTTTGTTAAGATGAAGGACTCTATTGAGCTGGTACCTCTTTTAGCCAGCCTAACTCCGCAGGTTATCGTTTGAGAATAAAGGGGGGAGGTAAAATCCCTCTACTCCCAAGCATTTTGTAGTTGGTGGGGCTCAAACTCATGACCTCAAAGTCACAAGTTGAGTTTCCTACCAACTCCACCAAGCTTTGCAGTAAAACATATAAATTAATACGAGTATAACTTTTTATTTTTATTTATTTATTTATTTATTTATTATTATTATTATTATTATTATTATTATTATTTTTACTACCTCCGGTTCATTTTAGTTGCAACAAAGTACAACTTTACGCAAACCTAGGCAAAACTTTTAAGGGGCTTAATGCATGTGAAGATTAAGTAATTAAGGGAGTTAAAAAGGAGGGAAAGCATGTGGTCCCCTTTTTTAATAAAGTAAAACAAGTGGGAAAGTTTGGTGAGGTGGAGTTTTCCCACCCAAAAAAATCTGACTTTTCACATGGGTGGGAATTCCCTCCTAAATTTCCAGCCAATTTTAAGAGGGACTTCCCTTTTTTTTTGTTTCCCACGAATTTTCCTCCCAAATTTTCAAGGGAAATTCAGAATTTTTGCCAAAATACCCCAAAACCTGTTTTCTTAACATTCAAATCAATTCCCCTTATAAAAAGGGGAATTTTCAAAGCACAAACAGTTTGTTTTTCAACCAAAAGACAGATCAGGAAGGGGTTTGGGGGTTTAGGGTGAATAATTCATTGTTCACAAAACACAAGCCTACAAATTACAAAAGCCTACAATTAGTTTAAAACTAGCCTAAATTCACAGTGCTAAGTTAAACAAAAGCAGCATCCATGTTCAGTTCTTCTAGGCTCCGTTGAAGACCATCCAAAAAATTCCAACCACCACTTCATCACCTTCAGACAGCCTGAAAAAAAAAGGTAAGGGACTCATGGAAGAGTTCTTTGAAGAACTCTTTTTTAATGAAAATCAACTGTACAATGAGGAGCAGACAATGGCAGCATGGCATCATTTCACAGAAGAAGAAACTGAAGAAGACAACAGCAACTCAGAAGAAGAAGCTGGTTATAATGCAGATGATGATGGTGAACTACATGGTCCACTGCATATGTATGGCAGACAAAGCAGAGAAATGACAGTGGAAGAAAAGCGCCAACTAGTTGATGAGATCATGCTCAATATGGAGGGGGACTCTTTGCCAAGAGGATTTTTATCCAGTTTGGCCAGAAAGCATCATGTGCATAGATCAACAACAACAAGATGGTTTAAGGTAATTAAGCAACACGTTTTAGAAGGCAATGCTGTAGATGTTAGGACCAAAAAAATAGGTATTGTTGGCAGAAAACTAAAGGAGTACACTGATGAATTCTTAACATTTGTGCCTTTGTACAAAAGACAAACTGAAAGAGGATATGATGCAGCACTTCATGTGTCTAAGTCTGCTATTCACAGGTTAAGGAAAAGGGGTAGACTGAGAACACACACAAGCACAAACAAACCAGCACTCACTGACCAATATAAAATAGCAAGAATGAAATGGGTTCTGATTCACATTACCCCAATTCCAGCAGAAGGGGACTCTTCATTTGAAGACATGCAACAATGGATACACATTGATGAAAAGTGGTTTTTTATAAACCCTGAAACAAGGACATTCTATCTTCTTCCAACAGAAGACAATCCATACAGAGCACAACTTTCCATAAGGTTTAAGATAAAGGCTATGTTTATGGGCATGATTGGGAAACCATTGTATGATGCAAACAAACAATTATTACATGATGAGAAGTATGGTCTTTTCCCTTTTGTCAAGTATGAGAAAGCAAAGAAAAAGAGTAAAAACAGAGACAAGGGAACCATAGAGGCTAAGGCAGTCCAGAGTATTAACAAGGAAGCAATAAGGAACATGCTACTTAATCATGTGTTGCCAACAAGAGAGTGAGGGATAGCTCAAGTGGTTAGAGCTTCCCTCCCGATTTCTAGGAGATCCTAGGATCGATTCTCACCCCGCCCTTGTGGCTCTCTAAACACCAAAAAAAAAAAATGTGTTGCCAACAATACATGAACAATGGCCACCACAGCTTCCCAAGGACATAACTATTCAATGGGACAATGCTAGACCTCACAAAATACCACAAGATCTAGAATTTCAAGAAGCATGTCAAGCATATGGATTCAACATATAATTTGTTTTTCAACCAGCTCAATCACCAGACATGAATGTTCTAGACTTAGGATTATTCAATGTCATTCAATCACTGCAGTATCAGTCATTCCCTTAGAACTTAGTTGATCTCATCAAAGAAGTTGAAATAGCATTCAAAGTATTTGATCCAGAGTTGAACAAATACGGTTGGATTACACTTCAGTGATGCATGATTGAGGTATTAACAAGAAAAGGAGGAAACAACTATACACCACCACACATGAAAAAAAGAAGTCTAGACAGGCAAGGTATTTTACCAGATTTGCTTTAGGTAGACAAGGAATTAATTGCAGAGGTTGTTTCCTATCTTGATTCAATCACAATCCCAAGTACAAGTGCAAATGAATTTCAAATGGAAGTTGATGCAGATTGAAGAATATAAGGAAGCACAATCAAACCATGTGAGCCAAAGACTGCCACACATAACCAGTACAATCTTAACATGTTTTTTTGTTGTTTTTGTTGGTATTGGTTAGGTGTATTTTGGTACATACTTAAGTTACACATTCTTAGGTAGTCTTGTATGCTACTTTAGTTTGGTTTTGTACAAATCACAACCTTTTGTTATTAATGGAAACACAACCTTTTTTGGGTACTAATCATCCATTAGAAAGGGTTACAGTTCTCTTTCAAGGCATCAATGAGTCATGGTACCTCAATAGAAACCTCAATAAGAGGTAACTAGAGCAGTCATGACACTCAAATAGCTATCAGATGAGTCCCTTCATCATTTGGATGGAATTCAATTTGATGCAAGCTGGGGGGGACTCAATGCATCAAGGAAAGGGGACTCATCAACAAAATCATACCAGCAGTCAACCAACACACCAACACAACTCCTCAAGTCAACCAACAGACCAGTTCATATTCCAACAACAATTCATAACCAAACAACCAACATCTCAAACCCAAACATAATAACCAAACATAACAGGGGACTCATCAATTTATATCCAAATCAACAATTCATACCCAAACAACCAACAACTCATACCCCAAAATCATATCCAAACATAACAGGGGACTCAACAATTCATTTAAAAACAACAATTCATACCCAAACAACCAACAACTCATACCCAAACAACATATCCAAACATAACGGGAAACACATCAAATCATACCCAATGAACCAACACTATCATACTAGGCATAACAAAGAACAGGGGACTCATTAATAGCATAATTAACCATAAATTGGAACAGAAGAACAAGATTAATTAGAGTTTTAGAAATTACGCTGCCCAACTAGTATGGGGGAAGGGACTACTGAGGGTAGTAGATCCGGAGGTAAGCCTCCAGTACGTCATTTGGATCCTGCCCCCCCCCCTGGAGGTAAGCCTCTCAGGCGCTTTTTACCAGCGCTTGTCCCAGAAGTACTCCCACTCATCATGGGATGGGAAGCAAGTGGTTGAAGGACTTCTCCGGCAGTCAGCTCCTAGAAAAAAGAAGACCTAGTTTCAGAATTGGCGTCTGGTGGTGGTGAAGCAGCTGGAACAACCATCACAGCAGCAGATCCACCTTCTTTGGTGGAAACAACCTTCCGATCTGGGCTGTGAGGTGGCGGAACAGGCCTTTTTGACCCGGAAAACTTTGTCGGCTTCTCATCCTCGTCGCTTGAGATGTAATCAACAAGATTCGCCCCTACAATCTTCCTCCTAGCAATTACATAAGCACGACGGAGCGGCTTCATAACACCAGAACCAAGACGAGGTATGTACATGGTTGCCTCAGGTTTAGGTGGGGATCGTGTGGATCCAGAAGAAAGGGACTCATGGCTTACCAGATCTATTATTTTTGGTTGAGAAGAAGACATTTCAAGAGTGAATTAAGGTGAATCATTGTAAAAAAAACCCAGAAGATGAAGAGAGAGAAAGGGGAAAGAACCCAGATTTTTTGAGGAGAAAGAGGAGGCGAAGAGGAGAGAGAATAAGAGAGGACGAGAGTGAGAGATTTAAAAAGGTAGGGTTTGAGAGGGGGTGTGATTTCTGGAAAAAATTTCCAGAATTTAATTCTCCCAACCATTTTCCAGAATTGAATGCAGATTCAATGAAGATGGTTGGGAGATGAAGGAATTTAAAGGGGAAGGGGGTAAATTTGGTGGGAGTAGTTAAATTAATTAATTAAATCATCAAACTAAGCAAATGAAATTAGGAGTATTAATAAAATAGATTAGGAAAAAAGTAAGGGCATATATGTCATTTTACAGGACAAAAGTTACCAAATAAGGAAAAAAAAATTTGTTGCAAGTAATTTGAACCACCCCAAAATGGAAATTGTTGCAACTAAAATGAACCAGAGGTAGTATTTTATTACTAATTGATGTGTGGTTTATATACTTATTTTATTAATTATTATTTGGTTTATACTTTGGCTGTATTGACCAACCATCCATGGGATAACACTAGTCAAGAATAATATTTTACTCTCTCTGACGTAAGAAGTTTCCCAATTATCCTGCTTCTAAAGTTATTCCGCCAACCTTAGGACATCATCAAAGAATACATAATTTGATGTTTCTACCTCATAAGAAATCAATGGTATCAAACCCTTCATGTATTATGATTATTTTCAATCTTCATTTCCTTTAATTTTTCAACAAATAACAAAACATGCATATTTCAAACAATTTAGTGAATTTATTACACACTAAAATTCTTGTCAAAGATGATTAATTCAAACTATTTTCTTAATTGCATCTTCAACTCACTCAAAGTATTAATTCGTGATTTATCTACTACTTCTCTCTATTATGTGAGGAATAAATGCTAAAAGTAGAAATCAACTAACAGAGGATGTAAGTTCTAACAAGTTCAAATCTTGATCTTTGTTGCTGAAAATTTCTCACAATTCCCATAGGCAGGTCAATAATGAATCTTTCTTCTCCAACCATTGAGTAGACAAGGTTTCGACCTGCTAGTCTCGATTTCTTCATTCAACTCACATTAAAAAATGCCTTCATCATTGTATTTAAAGAAACCAGATCTTCTTTATTGGGAAAATACTAGTTCATCAGCCTGATTAACATATTTTGTACATCAGGGGATGCTTTCGTCTTTTCACATATTTAGTAGAGAGTAAAAACGTAACCACACAAAGAAGGTTAGCAAACAGTAGATTCTGGTTCATGTTCTTGACTAACGGCTTTGTTAGTCAAGCCATTTCACACCGTGTATTTCACTTTCCCAATCTGAAGCCCTAATTTATTTTTACTGCTACTTCATCTTCTCCAACCTATGGTGTTGATTTTTTGTAATTGAATTTTACTGCGACATCATCTTCTGCAACCTTCTGGTCTTGAATTTAATTTTATTCCACGACTAATTATGATGTCACGGCATTCTCCGAGCAATTTATTGCAATCACTAATTGCCATATTATTCTACAAAATGCCATAATTGGTGCTCAAATATCGTAACACATGATGAATACTAATTATAAATTACAAACACTTTAAGCAAATCAGCTAACCCCGACATTCCAAAAACAGATCTAAACAACACTAATCTGTACAAACAAACCTAATTTAAAAACAAATACCGAAATCCTAACACCTGGGATTACGAGTACGCAATTATAGTTGTGTGGACACGATGAACCTTCTCCTATGTCATCTTCCAAACTCACGAGGATCTGCCAGTAAATCTAAATGAAGATGTCAATTTGGGATGAAAATGTTGTCACTGGCTAAACCCAAGGAACATGTACTACCTCCGGTCCAAATTACTCGCAACTTTAAAATATTTTATATTTCACAAATAATACCCCAAAGTTGCGAGTAATATGGACCGGAGGTAGTATTTTGGATTGAAATATTAAATTAACCGTTTGCTTTTCGACGTTTCTTGAGACTTTGGTTGGCCCACATTAACGGTAATTTTACGTCAATTAGCAAGAGAAGTACAAGTGAATATAAAAGCAATATCTGGTACACTGGGGCCCACAAGGACGACAGATTGACAAAATTTTGCCAATCAGCCTAATTGCCTAAGGTCTAGCTCCTTCTTTATTAATATAAAACAGGCTATTAAGCAGCTTTCTACCGCAATTAATAAAAACAAAGCCTAAACCAATTTAAATAGTAATTTGGATAAGACACACCAGTCATCCCAAACACCTGATTAGGGATGTCAGTGGGGCGGGTCAAGTTGGAGACCCGCCCCATCCCCGCCCCAATGGGGCGAGGATGGATCTTGGTTTAGCGGGTGGTGGGGCAGGGATAGGGATAAAAACCATACCTGCCATAAGTGATGGGGCGGGGGTGGATTTTAAGTTGTACCCGCCCCATCCCCCTCCCCGCGCCCCACCCGCCCGACTTCATACCCACCTCATACCCCGTCTATATATCTTTAAAAGCAAAATTATATACTTCTATACTATTTTATAAAATAATTACTTGAAATAAAATATTAATTATAATACTTTGTACTATACTTTTTTTTTTTTGAATAATACTTTGTACTATACTTGTATTATAAATAAAAAAGTGTGTAATTTTAAGAATTTATTTTTATTATTATAATCCGTAGTAATTATGTAGGATTGTGTATTTGAGAGACGAAGATAAGGTGGGTCTTGGGTGGGTATTACGTGGGTCTTTGGTGGGGATAAGGTGGGGATGAATATCCAAGTGGGGGGGGGGAGGCGTGGATGGTTTTGGAGTTGTACCCGCCAGGGCGGAGATGGGGATGAATATTGAACCCGCCAAGGGGATGGGAATGAAAATATTAGGTGGGGATGGGAAGACCAACATTCCCGCCCGTCCCATTGACATCCCTACTCCTAATGAGATATTGTCATATATACTCAAGTGTATGGTGCTCCCATACGTATTTTATTCTCATTTTGATAATTGTTTTTCATTTAACATCAAATAAATAGCAAAAAACAAACCTTGGGTTAGTTAGGTGCACGGTACACCTGCAGCTGAATATAAAAAAAAAAAAAGAATAAAAAAAAAAAAAATCAACTCCTAATTCAATACCAAAATATTAATACGAGAAAATATTCCCCCACTAGATCTTTAGTGTAAGTGAATGAACTCAACAAAGCAACAAAACTATAAAGTTTATTAAAAAAAAAAAAAAAAAAAAAAAAAAAAAAAAAAAAAAAACTAACCTAATTTTTTCCTACAAGTCTACGACAATGTCAATCAAAATTTCGCAATTTTGTAAGGCGCCCACCCGTAAACAGAGATTTGACGAAATTCTGTAACTCCCCCCCCCCCCCTATTTACTTAGGAATCCAAAAACATCATATTAATAGTACGGTGTATATAATTTAATTAAACTAATCCCAGAAATAATAAAAGAAAACAAAATAAGCTGCTTCATCACATCTCAATGGTAGCAGTGCAAAGTGATTTCTGCCAAAATCCAGTGAATACAAGCTTACAAACCCAGACTATTGATACCAATTTAATGCATGATTAGAGGCAAGGTTATGAATTTGATTATGGAAAAATGCTAAACAAAAAACGCAGCTGACTTTTAAAAACCCTAAACTTAACAAAGTTTTCTTCAAGCTAAGCTAACCGTCATAAGAAAGCTACACATAATGAAACAAGGTAACCCACTTTGTCCCTAACAGTAATAAAACAATAAAAACATTGACAAAACTCACCTTCATAGTAAGGATAATCAAAAGTAGTTTATTTATAAAGTGTAAACTGATTGGCATTATTTGAAAAACTCCTTAAAATGAATTAATTTGGGAGAAGCGTACAATCACATCACATCAATGGATTTTAACCAGTTTCATTGTAATATGAAATAAGCCATAATTGATTACTTCAACGAAAATTCAATTTAAATTTTAACCAACTTCAGCTTCTACAGTAGCACTCCATATTTTGCTTCAGATACTTTTAACCATTAATGCTCCATTTGTTATGACTGGAAAATTTTCCATTGTTTGATTGTTATTAAAGAGATGACAAACAATTTTTCCAAAGGTGGAGAACATTTCTCCAAAGAGTAGAAAATGTTCTTCTACAAAGAAAGTATGCCACATTTTTCTCCCATATTTTCCCCTTCCTATATACAGAGTAAATTTTCTTGTAAAAAAACAAAGAAAACAATATTTTTACAATTGTGTTTTCTCTTGGAAATTATTTTCAACGGAGAATCATTTTCCCAAACAGCTTAAAACAAACGAAGCCTAAACCAAATAAGCGGGATATGAAACTTTAAAACCAACAAACAGGTAAGAGTTCCAGAAATGTAAATCAAATTATTTCAAACAAAATACAGGTCCACAAACTTGTTCCATAGGGTTAACTCCAAACCAAGGTTTAAGTATGACTTATGAAATATGTTTAACTACAAAAAATAAACATGAAAAAAAAAATCCACAAAGCAAGCTAAATAAACCTGAAAACTTGACGACCCAGAACAAGTATTTCATATACACAAACTTCATGTCGACGCATTGCCACCTTGCCGAAGTAACCACAAATTTATAGAACTTGGACTAGGGCCACTAAACAAGCTACCTTTTTAACTTCCTACTTCTTGTTTTGTCACTGCCATCATGTTGTCATTGGTTGGGGGCGCCTGCATAAAATCATGTAAATTAGCTAACTAAAAACAAAAAATCAGACAAACCAAAATCACTTCGAAGATATTCCTGAGGGCTTCATCCTGTTCAACGAACCAGCAGATGCACCCAGCTATCAAAATACTCGGTAGAGAAGAACACCATTCACAGTACAACACTGCAGTAAACACCAAAAACATGGAATCCCATGAGGGAGAAACGTTTTCCAGAAAAGAAAATTGAAAAAGAATGGTTGGTCAACCAAAATCAGACCACACAACAGCCATCTTTCCAGAAATATGAACAGAATGATCATGTCACCATGCAGACTGTTTATTAAAGCTTATCCAAAATGAGCAGCCCAACGGAAGTTTGAATTTGGTTTTCAGGGGAGGCAAAGGAAACAATCCTCTTTCCATTTCTTACTGTTCGGGTTTTACATGAATCCCATTTGACAGCTTTTGTCGATATCACTAATTCCCAACAAGAGGGGAATTGACACCCTCACCTTAAAAGACCAACCCCACACCAGACACCATTGCTAGCTAAAAACACCAGAAGCAAACTGCTGAAGACATGAACAGTCTCCATTAGCCAATTTAAATCCCGAATCCTCTGACCGCGTAGCATCCCAATCAAAGCAGACACAAATTCTTTCATTTCTTTACCCCTGTATAATGGGGGCACAACCTACCCTCCATTAAGCCCCTGCAAAAACCTTACACCTCAACCCTCCATCAATCAAAATACCCTCAACACTCATCAATCAAAAAACGATGTTCGACAAACGACCCCAGGATCTGTTAAACTGCAACACAAAATTCCATTTCCCTAATCACCTACACAAAATCCCCTGTATTTATTGCTCCACTCCAAATCCCCAAACATAAATAGATCCAATTCTTCCACCATTACCTGATACTACCCCTATGCATCATCACCATGTCATAAACCACCAGATAAAAAGAGTAGATACCTGGACACGGTAACTTTACATAAACCAACACAAACATCAACCTATAGAACAGCCAGGAATTTTGTAATCCAACCTATAGTGGTTGAATTTGACCATTCAAGGTTCCAAAGCACAAATTTGTAACCCAGCCTATAGAACAACCGGGAATTTCAAATCTAAAAGCAATACTGAGATAGGAATAACCTTTGCTATGGTAGAAATTGAATTTGGTAGTTAAATTAAGGAAGGACATACTAGAAATTAAAAGAGATATAAATGAAGGTAAAACATATTGATGAATAAAAACTTATGAGATTCTACTCCTTTAGCTCCCATTCCCTTTCCCTTGGTGAAACAAATGGTACTACTCACCAAGAATTAAGCACTTCGGAATAATATGAAAGCTAAAGATTTGAGACTTCTGAGTACAACAAGAAAAGACATTCGAAAACGAATAAAGGAAAGATAATGGATAGAGGAGAAGGCCGGGAAACAAGGGAGCATAACAAGTGCAGCTTATCAACAGAATAAAGCAAAGGACTGTCAACAAAAAAAAGCCAGATACTAAAAATCCGCTAAAGGGAGGGAGTTTAGGTGAGCCAGATCAGTACATGATCAGATTCTGGAATAAGGTTATGAAAATGATAGGATATTGGGTCTGCAGCAGTGTGGCCACAAATGATCAGACACATCAAGAAGGCCTAATACAACAAAAAGAAGTCTTGTTTATTGAATTGATTTATATCTAAATTCATCACGTACAATAGTTGCAAAGAGTTTAATCATTGCCATGGAGTTTGATTTAAAATCACTCCAACATATTTCCACAATCAATACATCATCATCACTTAATCCAAATAGCTCAGTCAGTATTACTAATTTACAATGTCAGCATTTTACTAAAAAAATAATAAACATAAGTTCAAGAAAATGACGAGAATGTCAACATCTTAATAATAAATAATAAACATAAATTCAAGAAAATGATGGGAATACTTCAGAGGCAATATAATTCAGTAGACAACTGAGGGCAAATAATAAGAAGAATTTTCCATCATGATCAGTAAAACAAGTTCAGAGGGTTCGTCATGTGGAGTTCAAAAAAAAAATTATTATTTTTTATCACAAGACTCACAACAAGAACATATTTCATGAATGATGTAAACAAAGAATTGTTTAAGAAATTTGATATTAAAATAGGATCACAATATAGGACGAGAATTCCCAACATGGGTAATCAAAAGGGCATGTATACATTTTATACACTGGGGCCAAGAGTTGAACTTAAAATTGGACATTAAGTTTCAGACGCACATGCATACAGGTGCATAAGTGTTTCCCATACTTGGACACTAACTGATACACAATGATAATATCACCTCAGAGAAATCAAGAATAATAACAAATAATGATAACAGACAGAACATTATTTATAAAACAAACATATCCTGATAACAGCAGCCGCTGATGCCTAAGACTTTCGCTAAAGACATGCAAAAAGAAAAGTACATGAAGATAAACGAAAAGGAGAGAAAAAAACCAATAATTACCTTGAAGCTGAGTTCACTAATCGTAGACCTCAACAACGTATCTCCAACAATTAGTCTCAACTCCTTTACAAAATCCTCTCGAGAAATTATCTTGTTCTGATACAACACAAACGATTGAGGAAAAAAACCAACAAAACACAAGCATAGAGATTGAAAAGGGTGACCAAAACAATCCATACCCTGAATAGCTCATAATAAGCAAGCAACAACTTCATTTTATTTCGCGGAACTTGCTTTGAAATTGCTTCAAATAACATCGGAAACGGCATCCAAGGGGATTTAGGAAATGAACTCACACTTCCACTTTTTTCTTTACTTCCATCACTTGTCAAATTCGACACATGATCATTTGCCTGAAAATGTATGGTAATAGAGTTATTTAAGGAACACACATCGTTGATTACAATTGTGCGACTCAATCTACACAAACCATAATCAATAAGCTCAATATTAATACAATGTGCAAAAACTTCAACCAAAGGAAGTCTTCTAAATTGTTCTATAACCATTAAACGTATGAGATGTCACAGTTGGTGTCAGCTTTCGAGACCAAAAATTTGAAATTGTTTGGAAAATGGCTTTTTTACAGGCTTTTAAATTTGGTCAAACAGATTACAAAAATACTCCCTTTTTTTTAAAATAGTACTCCCTTTGTTTTTTTTTTATTATTTGCATCACTTGAGAATGCACGAATTTTTAAGAGAATAATATATTATTGTGAGAGGATGAATAAATTATTATAGTAAAAGTAAGATAGGGACCATGAAAGAGAAATAAGCGAGAGAGAATAGATATTTTTATTATTTAAGTGGGGACCATGGAAGAGAGAGAAACGATAAAATAAATTTTTTTTTTTTTACGGCAACAATAAAATAATTTTAGTGGGGTTTAAAGTGAGAGAGAAATGATAAAATGTTACCAAATATAGAAGTGATGCATTTAAAAAAAAACACCCATAAAAAAAAGTGATGCAAATAGAAAAAAAATAAATAAAAAAAAATGTTTCCGGGATAAAATGTATTAGAATTTGTATTTTAATTTAACAATTATTTAAAAATTACACATATAACCGAGCATGACAGTTCCATGTCTGGTTCTCAAATTCCAGTCAAGGGATTCCAAGTAGTTCAGCAAGGGATGATTAAGGTTGTCAGGACTCAGTAACCAGCTTTCTACTTTTCTGGATTATCTCTGTAAACCGAAGGGTTGTTTTTCCACAAGTGCTCCCCAACCAGGCCACCCCCTGTTATTATTATTAATTTTTATCTAAAATCCAAATGCTTGCAATTTGATTTTTGTCAGGCAATGGAATTGCAGGGTTCTTTGTTTTCTGTCATGTTGCTATTGCATATTTAGTTTAAGAAATCAAAAGGATGTTCGTCCAGGAATCCAGTCTGCTTACTGGCAAAAGCATTTCAGTTTAGGCAATGGAATTGAATAATTCATTTTGGCATGTCAATGTGAATTGGTTCGGTAATCAGGAGGATGTTTGTGTAGAAGAGTCTGGTCTTTACTGTTAAAACAGTTTTAAAACTGATTCTATTTATCCCAACATAATTTTATAAATTGTGCCATATTATTTTTGCATTTCATTGAAGCCTATAATAATTATATTAGCCTATATCATATGTATTAGCCATATATTGAGGTTTGTTAAATTAAAGTGTACTTAAGCAAATAATTGCTAATTTTAAAAATTAGCACAATTCAACTCGAGACCTTTTTGTATGCATTTGTTAAGCGCTAAATTTCTTAAATTCTGTAATGAAAATGGCTCTCACAATTTTATATTAAGATAGTTCACATTAATTTTAATCTCACGACATCTCAATATATGCGAAATTAGGAATCAATTTAAAGGTCACATGTGGGAATCGGGTCAAAGGTCAGCAATGGATGATTGTGGATGTCAGAATTCACTCAGCTTTCTATTTTTCTGGATTAACTGATGGGTTTTCTTCCCACAAGTGCTAAGTTGAATTGAGATCTATCCAAGATTGTTATGGTGAATCAGAAGATTAGAATGTTTTGTCTATGCCTTGTGTGATTGTGATATTGATAGACAGATTAGTGAAATGGTAGATTGGTGGGATCAGATGAAGCAAGTAGACATTTAATGATATAATTATGAAAATTTGGAATCAGTTTCAAGGCTTGTGGGAAATAGGCTGAAGTTTAGTAAAGGAAGATTGTGGATGTCAGAATTCATTATTAAGCTTTGTTATTCTTTTTTTTTGGGATGTCAGAACTCAAAATTCATTATTTCATTAGCAAGCTTTTGATTTTGTTTTTTTTTTTTTTTTTTTTTTTGGGTAACTGAAGGGTTGTATTCCATAAGTGATTAGTTGAATTGTGCTTTATCCATGATTGTTGTGGTATATCAGAAGCTTAGACAGACTATTCTTTCTTTTTTGTATGGCTTTTGTGATTGTGAAATTGGAAAGCAGATTAGTGAATTAGTAGATTGATTGGCATCATAAATGCAGCAGGCAGAAGTTTAACGGTATACCAATTTACCAATCTACTATTTTGCAGATCTGTATACCAATTTCACAATCACAGGACCTGAACAGCACTCCTCTTTCTCAGCAACGAATGAAACCTCTAGATCACCCATCTTTGCAAAATCACAATGCTAGATAGAGTTTTGTTATAATCACTTTAAATAATCAACTTAACTCATGCACAAACAAAAAACAAATGCAATGCGAGCAAATATGTATGTAATCCATTCCACTTTATGAAATTTCTCTACAACCAACTATATTTTTCTTGCATAACCAAAAGTCTGCATAAGATATTTTAAAGCACATATTATATGTAGCTAAAAAATGTCTAATCAGAAAATGACTGTAGCAATTACACTGTACAGGTCACAGAAGATCAGCAAACTTATCATGTCAGCTACAGCATCACACTAAAATACACATAAGATATTTTAAAGCACACATAATATGCGAATAAAACATATCTAATCAGAAAAAATGACAGTGGTGATTACTGTACAGGTCACAGAAGATCGGCAAACTTACAATGTCAGCTACAATCTCCATTTTGCACTGCTTCATAAAGCTTTGATGACCGATCTTGACACTTACACTATCAAGGTTGCCATCATTCTTCAATAGTTGACCTGCAATATTCATTTTCTAGTTCTCAAGCAAAAATAAAGAAATCCAAGTGCACAAATAAAATAAAGTGCAAAGGCATGGGTATGAATTGATCATGTCATTCCAACAAAAATTTTCCTCGAGTATATTAAATAGCGCTTGAAGCATGGACAAAATCTAACATGAAACTCTTGCCCGAGGAGAAAATCGGAGTACAAATTACTTGGCAATTTGACTTGTACCCTAACTTCATAGAGACAGAGAGAGAGAGAGAGAGAGAGAGAGAGAGAGAGAGAGAGATGGAAAATACAAAATCTTTGAGTGTATAGGCATAGGCATAAAATATCACCTTTATTATTAGCAGGGACCTTGAAACTAACAACATACTCAGGGTATATATGAGTATTGATATTCATGCTCCACACAATATAATGTCGTGGATTTTCAGGATCATCAACTCCACTGTCAAAGCTCTCGCTACTAGGGTGGAATTGCTTGGATCCGGGATGAACTACCTCCATATTTCCCAAGATGACACGACAAAGAACCATATGTTGCACTCCATTTTCGTCAATATCACAATAATTTGCACTGTAAACAAGACACTATCTTTAAAAACCACTGGCATTTGGTTGCAAAATATATGGCTGGCAGCAATCCAAATAATCACAAGGGTTGGGCAGAGATCAGAAAAACATGCAACAATTTTAGCAGAAGCACAAAATACTTTGTTGATAAGCATGCATATACTTAAACATGCTGGGACACATGTGAGAATAATCTTGGCACAGTTGATTTGCATTATTGTCAACTTATCAAGCATGTTTATTTTCAATTGTAAACAAACTCAAACAAACCTGTCCTATTCTATTGTTTCACAATTCTCATCACATTAATTTCACATGTCAAATTTGAAATTTATTACATTAATTTTTCTTTTTACATTCTAAGACTTAAATTTATTGCTCAAATTCACTAATCCCTTTTAAAGTCTCAAATCGTTAATATTATCATGCAAGTTTTGCATCACACTTTTTTAAAGAAGAAAAACTAATATCTACATTTAAATTCAATTTACGAAAAAAATCTTAATTTAAAAATCATCATAGCAAAGTTAAAAAATGTTAACTTATATAACCTGATTTAAAAAACACCAACCTGTGCACGCAAGGGATAAATTCTACGGATTACTATACTAGTTAAAAAACACAAGACCATAATTCATGCTTGTCTAGACTGACTGCAAACCACCTGATGTAAAAATACACAAGATACATATCAGCATCAAAATTAAAGATGCAGTCACCATATATACATACAGATGGAAAAACAATGGGGTCTGCCAAAGTTGAAGGCATCCAATTTGGCAACCGAAAATCTACAATAAAATGTGCTAAAAGGTGAAAAAGTGCAGAAGCCCAGGATTAGCCTTAGTCATATGACAAATAACATGCATACAAGGATCCAAATATGGTCAAAAAGGCATTGTCTGCAAAAACATCAGATCCCTTAAAAACCAAAGAACCAGAGTCAGAAAGATTTGAATTTGGGCAAACCTGATAATATCTTGCAGTCAAGAATCTCAAGATGATCCTTACTCTACAAAGACAACTACAAATTGCTTGTAAAAGCAGAAGCTTTGAAGTTCATGATAGACATGATCAGCCTTATAACTTTACTTCCAGAAGATGACAATGAAAGCCCTAAAAGTGCAAAAAGAAGATCGATGCTCACTTAAAGAACCTTGCACAGGTCTACTTAATACACAGTATAACCAAGATCCTTGAGATAATTTGCTATTCTCATTCTCATTCCAAATTCATAGCAGATGAGATTTGTATGGTACTCGAGCTAGAACAAAATTGGCAAACAAGACCCTTTAGATGTCACTTTCTAGCTCTAGAAGGTAGAACATATAATCTATTTTCTCCAATAGATTAGCCTAGATGACTATTCTGCATATAACTGCCATATTCGCATGAAATAATTTACTCCTAAAGCAGAAGTTTATGCAACATGAGTAGCACTAACAATCATCCTGTGCCTCAAAGATCATACCCTCACAATAAACTGATTGTAAACAAACAACACAGCAGAAACACACACATGTATGCACACTGGATTATTTAAGTTAAGGAAAACTTCATTGTACATAAGATGGCAGCGAACCATGAGTATTGACATTCAAATAAGATAACATTCTAAGCAAACCTATTATTCACATTCTTCATTTGGCATTAAAAACACTTCTCTTTAGCAATCATTAAACATGTCTGGTTGAACATGCATAACTAGGCCCAATGGTCTATCACAACTTTCTAGTAATGGGACATGTATATGATAAAGCATTTAAAAAACAATATGTGAACAGGTGCAAGTATGAGCAAAAGCATATAAATTACTGAGGTGTGTGTGTGTTTGAGTGCACGCGCACACGTGTGCACATGCCTAGATGCAAGCAAGAATGCACGCCTAATATAATTTAATACAATAAATTATAAAAACTGAAGACATAAATTATAACCTGGCATCAGCACAGTTTTCAGCTGTGAGATGAACACCAATGCCATATATGGACTTGGTTTGTTGAAATCCATAATGCCCAAGTCCGTAAGTCATAATTCCAGGCGATGCTTCTTTAGTAGATGCAAGCCATGCATAGCAAACATTTGGATTACCACGGTACTTTTTCGTTATCTCAACCTGCTTCAAGAAAAGCTCCAACCGACCTTGGCACATAGCAGCTGAGTTGGGACATATTCCTACAACATTTGGACTACCAGCAGAATCCATGCCCTTTAGAAACATTTCTTTCACAGCATCAGAATTCAAATCAGACTTCACTTCTTTATCAACGTCAGCATCCAAATTATTCTCAACATGTTGATTTTCTCCAACATCTTCATTCATCCTCACATCAGACACCTTATCGCAGCTATCCTCAATTTCAGCATTCTGACCAACTTTTAATCGTTTGACAACAGGACTTGATTCACCGCAATGTTCAATATATTGTGAATCACCAACCCCATTTACTTCAATTTCAATCTGCAGCTTAATCTCTTGGGTGTCCTGTATCCCATCTCTGTGGATCTCTGGTTGGAAAAGCCCATGCTGATCATTGACATCAACATTAACTTCCGGAAAGAAACAGCATCCATTTTCATCAATCCATGCAATGGACTGTTCCAAAGAAGTTTTCAAATTGAGTTGCACCATATGCACGAAATCAAGCAGAAGATGGTAACTCTTGAATTTCAATTCAACAGCACCCTTTTTAAACTCAAAATCTTTTTTAACCAAGCCAACAACTTCGGAATCATGATCAACCCATTCTCCATTCTGGAAAAACATCAAACGTTTGGGCAGCCCACTTTTCATAAAATTTGCGTAATAACGAAGCAAGGATCTACGAGAACCAAGTTTACAGCTCCTGCACTTGGCCTTGCAGACATCAGGTTTCTTTCGCTTGCCAAGCTTAGATGACTTCAAAGTAGAGAGGGGAATGGCATTACGAGCCAAATACGTAGCAAACTTAGCAGCTCTCTTCCTCTTCAAGTCAACAACAACTCTACGACTACTATCCAATACCTTTGCGTATTTTCCTTCCATTGGTATATAGTGGATCAATCCCTGTAAACAAACCTAAATCAACAGTTTTGACTCGTATGTACAGATCAAGAACGCAGCACAGGTGCCATAATATACAAGTGATCAACCCTGTGAGAAGCAGGCTTTCACACATTATGTTTAGCACAAAAAATTAATATGTAGAGCAATTGCATAAAAGAAAAAGTCAGTATAAGTTACGGAAAATAATAGGGTCACAAGCCACATACAAAAAGAGTGGTAAGGAAAGCAAAATTTCCAATAGTAATAATGACCAATTGGCACATACCTGAGAGCAACTGAACTGGATTCCATTTATTATGAAAAAACCTTTAAAAAAAGATATAGTACCTAAAAACAATGAACAGATTAGAGAAGAAAAGACATATGATGCAAAAGTAATGCACAAATAAACCAGCATCAACACCTTCCAATATTATTCAGTTCAAACACAAAAATAGACCACACAGCCAGTATACAGTAAAACATCAAAGTTACTCAACACCCAATAAGCTGGATAAATAACATTTTCTACTCCTGTCTTTCAAATATTCCACAGGAGATTAATGTGTTTCATAAAATAATACTTTCTTTCTCCTTTTTATTTAATAGCAACAATTGGAATTCTGCAATTTCACACACTCCTTTAATTTATTTATTTATTTTATACGTTTAAAAAAACATAGCCATGTGGGATCTTGTTAGATTTGTCATAAAATATACTTTCATAATAGCAAGTTTTTATATTTTTTTCTAAAATACAACTTAAGATATTTCAGTTGCAAAATGTGCATTGCAAGCGTAAAATCCCCAATGTTATGAGTAAAAAAAAAGAAGTATATTCAGTAATAGAAGTTGCTTTTCTGAACAATTTATCAGAAATATATCATACAAGAGTTGAATTCAAACAATAAAAATGAAAGATTCGACAGTTGATGAAAATAAATATTAGGGTAAAGTGGCATAAAAAACCCAAATCTATTGACTTATAAATTAATCCATGAAATTTATTGCACAAATCCGATAACCTAGAAATTCTACTAAGTCAAAGGGTCAAACCAAAGGAGCTAATAAAACAATTTAACAAATAACACACAAGAACTACAAGACTAACACTCTCTTCATACAAGAAAATTGATCTCCAAACTTATTTTTCCACAACCAAACTCTTGCATTATTGAAAACACCAATTTAGTAAAGTCAAGATAACATAATAATTGCGAGAGGATTAAAAATCAACAATACCTATATTACACAGAGATGACGCTAACTTTCATACAATATAGACAGGTAAATTTCACAATTGCTACCAGTCACCAGCAAATCTTACTGTCGTCCCATTGGAATATCCCAGCCACTTGACAGATGTACTTGTGGATTATCTACTTAACATAACCTGTCAGCTTCAAACCATATTAGAAAACAAGAAAACAGGGGTGGTAGAAGAGGAGCACATGTCATTGCACAACAGTTAAAGTCATATGAACCTTACATGTCATTGATGTCAAATACAAAACATATCAAACAAATAAATTATTTTCACATAAAGATAAAAAATAAATAAAATACTTTATAAAATACACACAACCACCACCACCACCACCACCACCAACAACAACAACAACAACAACAACAACATAATCATAATCATAATCATCATCATCATCATCATAATAATAATAATAATAATATCATCCCTGAAGGCTTAAACACTTTGGATAATCCGAGACAGTTAAGCATACAACTTGCAGACACAATAACAGCAAATATTTATTAAAACCAGGAAAGAAACATAATTAATCTATCTAATCAATGGTTCAACTGAGACAATAAAAAAATTACTGTTTAAAAAGTCCGCAAATCACTCACCAAAAGGACATAAATTGGACAGGATGGCACAGCAGACAATAAATTTTACAATCACAAGGAGCAAAATGTTTCATATATGTTACTTTACAAGAAACAAAGCCACCACCTTTGCCTATATATTTAAAATCTAATATAGTAGCGTCAAACAATTCAGACAAATACATAGTCATTGTAAAAAAGAATATTTTTATATAAAAAATCGCTATACTTATCCAATTAAAGGTCTTTGAGAAAACAACAAAGGAAAACTATTTTCAATTACTACGCGATTACTAAATTTCCCCAATTCCTCCAATTTCTCTCCCTACCAAATACTTCAATGGGGACGCTCAACTACAAAAGTAGTTACAAATACTTCACTCAAAAAATCTCAAGTGATAAAAGGCTTTAATTGACCATCCTCCTCGACTCTGACGAAATATATTCAATATGTTCCACTTTGTTGGCAATAGTATTTTTTGCTTGAATCCTACTAAATACAATTCGGTTAGTACAAAATTCTAATCAAGGTTATTTAATTATGCCCAAGTACAAATTCTTTCAACCTTCATCCGAATTAAATTATATATCTATATCTATCTATACTAATATTTTAAATTGAGTGCTTATCCTACCATGAAGCCATGTGTCCCTTCCAAACTCTTTTAATCTCTATTTTTTAATATATTTTTTATAACCACAATGCATGTCCATGTATTTTTTAAAAAAAAAAAATCTACATAATCACATCTTCTAAATTCTATTTATTTTGTTTCACGACTCAATTCTCAATTTCAACTAACTCAAAAATTTGTCCTCTATGATGTTTCAAAATTTTCAATTTACATTGACAACCATTAATTTTTTTTTTTTTTTTTTTTTTGTTCTTAAATCATATTCCTTTCTCTTTTATTTTTTTTTTTTGCATTGATCTTTTTTAAAGGTTGCATGATAACTTTTTAAGTTCATTGATTGCTTTATATCTTCATCTTCTTTAAACCAATTGATAATTACTGTTTATACAATGTAGGTAAAACTTACTATGATTTTTTTAATTATATGAAAATGCTATGTAAATTTTTTGACTTAATTTAAGTTATTTACAATTTTAGATAAATGTCTAAAATTTAAATAGCATTTTAGCAAAATATAAAATAATGTAGTATAATGTATAGTTATAAAAACTAAAAAAAAAAAATAAAAATCAACACGAGCATTCCATGAGGCAAATACTAGTTTTATTTCAAACAGTCATTACATAGTTTGACCCAAAACTAGTGGGGTTGTTATAAGCCTTGTAAGATTGCCAATCCACCCAGCCGCCAAGAATAAAGCATAATTTTGAACCCTCAAAGACTCTGATGGAGCAACTGCTATTACCAAGTTATCTCAAAGTTATGTTACCCTTTCCTGGCCACTGAGTAAGCTAATACTAACTCTAATATGAAACAATGTGGCTTTTACTAATATCATTTATTCATTCAATTGACTGTATTCAAATTCCTAGAAGTTCAATTAAGATTATAGTGAAGATACATGAACTAGAAACTCATATTCTCGTACTTAAATTTAGCACTTAAACATCAACCCTGATATAATTCCTCTAATATACAAATCCAATTATCAACCACGACAGCCGAAAACTAAAGATAGCAAAGGATCTTAAGTCTAAAACATTTCCATACGAAATTATTCAATTTTCCAAACTCAAAATCTACCCCCCAAATATTCTGAATGTTTTACCTAACAAAAACATAAGTCTGCCATCATTTCAATCAAAACATCAATTCAGATACTCCATATATGTTAATTCAATAATCAACCAAACAACGTATATAATTTTTCAAAACAACAATCAAAAATTCACAAAACTCAAACGTCAACCCATAAACCTAAATTATACCAAAAAAAATCAAATAAACCCCAAAAAACACAATTTAACATAAAAAATAACCAATTAAATTACTAGATCTACTACTCAACACCTCAAAAAAAACGACCAAAACAACCACAAACACAATCAAAACAAAAATCACAAAATTCAAAAAACCTAATCATAAAACCTAATTCACAAAAAAAACAATCAAATCAAACAAAAAACGCGAATTATAACGATCATAAAGCAGAAGAATCATACCAAAAATCGATGAAATTTGATGATGAAAGTTCCGGCGCTAAGAATTATCCACCCTAAACTGCAAAAAGAGGAGAGAGAAAGTAGCGCAAGAGAGAGGAGAGAGAAAGTAGAAAGATAAAAAGGAATTTAATAGGACTTTAACGGCGTAGGTCGGCGTATTGTTGAAGACTTAACGTTGCAGTAAACGCCGTTTATTTATTATTACTTGGAGCAAACGCAAAAGGAGTTAGAATTTTTTGGTAGGGTTACAAGGCGGTGATGTATTGAGGAAGTTGGGGTATTGATTGACTTTTCTAGGGTTGGATTTAATTGGTCTGTGATGGGTGGGATGTGACAGGTTGAGGAGAGAGAAAGTAGGTCGGTTTATTGCATTGTTTTGGACCTTAGGACTGGGAAAATACGGTTTTTGACAAGTATGGAAGGTCAGGGTTCAGGGAGTTTTCTGGAATTTTGCTGTTTGGTTTGACCGTTTGATTGATGGTGGTGCCACTTGAGGGTATCTGGGTCGATTTACTTGGGTTATTTACTATAACCGGGATTATTAAAGGCCGGGTTAAGTTATTGTTTTTAAGTGTCGTCGATTAGGTTAATGGAATAGATCTGGTTGGGTCAAGTTTGATTCAAACTTAGAAAATTGACTTAAACATAATAAACTGAGTTAGAGGAAGGGTTTTTGCTGGAATTTTGCTATTTTATTTGAGTGATAAGTAGTAACAATGGTGTCACGTATGGGTATCTAGGTTAAATGGCTTATGTCATTTACGATAGGGAATCAATAAACGAGTTGGTCAGTTTTTATCTAGGAGTGTCTTGGTTTAGGTTAATATATTAGATTGGGCTGCCCGAGGCCAAACTCTAGAAATTTGACTTCATTTGAATTACCGATATAATATAAGTAGTCAATATCAGAATCTTTTGAAGTTAAATAGGGAAGGAATTGAACTATCAATCATAGAAAGTTAATTGACAATAGACTTAAAAAGGTATCAAACCCTAACCTTGCCTGTAACGGACGACGACTAGAATCAAGTCTGACTTTAGTTTCATATTAAATTTATTTACCAAATCCGAACATATAGAGTAAATGGTTGTTCGACTAATGAATAGTAATGATGTTGCCTCACGTGGCATGGGTAGCCATGTCTTTTCACTTGGGTTTTTTTATAGGGAATTGTATGTTATTTTAAGTTAGGTAAATGGTCTGGATTAGGTTAGGTTGAGTATGGTTAAGACTTAAAAAACTAACAAAACTTGAACCCTAAATTAATCGATATAAGTTTTTAATATTGGAATCTTCAAATTCAAATTTGGAAGATGTTGAACTATCAATCATAATTAGCTAATTAGCAATAGACTTAAATCTTAAACCTTGTAACAAACGACTCTAATCAAGCTTGGCACGCATTTACACACAACTTTACTTACAAAATCCAAACGTACAAAGTGATTGTATTGTGTGGATAGTTGTTTTCTGTAACGACTAAAGGATAGTCATGAATCATGTTACCACACGTCGGCATCGAGGTCGCTTTATTTACTTGGGTTATTTACGATAAACGATCTTATTTGGTTGGATCGATTATTTGTTTAGAAGTATCTAGGTTAAGTCAATGAATTAGGTTAAGTTAAGCATGCATGGCCAAGACCTAAAACCTTTTTATTAACTTAATTGTATAATACATAAGTATGTACAACTACAATCTTTCAAAATCAACTAGGAAGAAATTAAACTATCAATCGTTATAAGTTAGGGTGTGTTTTATTCAACTGATTTTCACTTATCTGAACTTAACTAAACATATTTGAATTTATTTGAATTTAACTGAACTTATCAAAACTTGTTTTAATTGTAATTTGAACTTGGGTAACCCGTATCAGAACTTTTTATCTTTCATGAACTGAACTTATTAGACTTGAAATAAGTGGAATTAAGGTGAATGAAAAGGCCCTTAATCAACAATAGACCTAAAAGGTATAGAATCTAAACCTTGTAATGTACGTACTACTCTAATTGAGTGCGACTTTATAAATATGGAAGAAATTGAACAATCAATCAGAATGAGCTACTTAGCAACTAACGTATAAGGTATCAAATCATAACTTTGTAATGTATGACGTACTCTAGCTAAACTAATTTTGGCTTATAGACATAATTTATTTAACAAATCTAAACATACAAAGTGATGGTGTTTTGTGGACTTGTTATCTTCAACTAATTTATTTATATTCATGATGTTACTGCACGTGGGCATCTGTAGACACCCATTTGTGTCTCCCCAAAATCAAACCCGGTGATGAGTACCTTTCACGTCGAATCATAATTGAATGAAGCGAAAGTGTGGAAAGTCTAGTGTTGCGGATAGTTTTAATTTCTTTTCTCTTCTCTCTGTTTTTGAAAACTTATTTTAAGAAAACAGTCAATCCAGTTTGGTTGGTCCATGATATGGGTCCAATAGTAGTAAAGTTGGATGGGGCTTGCAAAGACCTTTCCAACGATATATTATAAGCCCAATTCCGATGAATATTGAGGAAATTATGGTCAATTTACTAAACTGGGCCTGTTTTGAGCCTTATATGCGGCCCAATGATCTAGGGGAGAGCCTAATATGATTTATCATTCCTAATGCAATTAGGAATGGTTTTAGTCTTCTAGATTCTTCTAGAAGGTTCTTTTCATTCCTAATTCAATTAGCATTGATAAATTGACTTTTGTTGACTTTTCAGAGTTTTAATTAAAATCAAACAGCATTTTCGAGGAAATTATATGATTTTATCCTCCAGTACGGCAAACTTATCTGATTTTCGAAAACGCGTTAAAACCAGGCTTGGCGCCTGGCGCTAGTGTTGCTGCCTAGCGCCAGTTAGCCAGGGTTTGCGCCAGCTCTGTTTTTTGTGCGTCAGACTTTGTTTTGTTTATTCTATCTTTTTGGCTGATTTTCTCTATAAATAACGTCGTAAAAACTCCGTTTTCATTCACCAACTCTCATCAAGATTTTCTTGATACTCTCTCTCTCGTTCTAATGTAGCCTTTTACAAACACAATTCCTCATACATTAGCACTAGACATACCTAGCCAAGTTCGAAGTTGCCTTTGTCCTAGACGTGAAAGGTTTAATTTCTGAGGGTTTGGTCTCAAATCTCTCTTTCAATTATTTAATTTAATTGTTTTGTTTATTATTTTCCTTGAAGTTACTAACGTGTGTATTTTGTTAATAGAAAGAGGTACGAGGCATCAAAGTAAGTACTTTATTTGTTTTAATTGATTTATGATGTAGACATCATGTTTATATTGTTATTATGATTTCTAGTATCATGTCTAGGGTAATTTTAATATTAAATATGATTGCTATGATGCCATTTATTCTCTTCCTAATATTTATGATTGTTAGTATCATGTTAGAGTTAAAGATTTGATTTTTATTGCTTAGTGACATGCTAGGGTTTGTTATTAATCTTGTTAGTATCATGCCTAAGATCTTGTTATTATTATGCTTTAATATTAACATGAACATGATTATGATTATAATTGTTATAATTTATGATGCTTATGAATATTATTATTATTATTATTATTATTATTATTATTATTATTATTATTATTATGATGATGATGATGATGATTATAGTTATGATGGTTATAATTTATTTTCATGATGATGATGATTATTATGTTGCTTGATTATTATATTTTTATTGCTTGATCACGCCTTTGATGCATGTTTAAAGGGAATTGGTACTTGTAATCATGCTTAATAAGATAATTAATAATCTTGTTAGGGTTAATATGATTATAATTCAAGTGATCGCCAATAATAGATTTATGTGTGCATTATATTCAACTAACATAGATTAAACAGGTTTAGGGTTAATCCTATTGATTGCATGTTAATTAAAAAGCGCACATG